>NC_050481.2:10364737-10722997 GCF_012460135.2 Molothrus ater | reverse complement strand
TGCCTGTAGCTGTCCCTAAGTGTGAGAATATATAGGACACTGGTCTGTTCCTGTCATCCCAGTAGGCCCTTGGCTGAAAGTTTTGCTGCTTCACTTGAGCTCTCTGCTGGAAATCACTTTTAATTCCAGCACTTTGCTGTCCCTGAGGATTCTGCAGTGCTTCTGAGTGGAGTGTTCTCAGGGTTCCTCAGGAATCAAGAACACATGACAGAGAACCATAAAGGAGATACCATAAAGCAATTCTGCTGCAAAGGAGAGCCCAGAGAAACTCAGCGTTGTGCCGTGCTTTATATCTTTGCAGTTGAAGATAAATCATATCTTCCAAGGCGCTGGAAGTTCCTGGTGTGGGAATGGGTATGCGTGGGTGCGGGCCCATGAATGGCTTCAGAGTGAACCAAAAGGGAGCTGTGCTGAGACAAAATCAGTGAGGAACAATGTGGAGTTGGGTTTTGCTCTGCAAACTGCCCATTTGTGTCTTGGGGTGTTTTGTTCATTATATAAATTAGGTACACAAAGCCAGCAAGTCACAAAAAGCAAGTTGCAGCTCAGACATGTCTGTTGATAGAAGTAGGGAAGCAAGACCCTCTTCTCCTCCCTGTGCTGTTTAGGAGGGCAGCAGGAAGTGCTGACTGACCCTGTGAGTGGTGGTGCAGCTTGAAGAGAGCTGAACAGCCAGAGCCTGGACATCAGGAAGAATTTCTTCACTGAAAGGATTGTCAGGCATTGAAATGGGCCACCCAGGGACGTGATGGAGTCACTATCCCTGAAGTGTTAAAGAAACAACTGGATGTGACACCCAGTGCTCTGGGTTAGTTGACAAGGGGGTGATCAGGCAAAGGTTGGACTTGATGACCTTGGAGGTCTTTTCCAGCCTAAATGATTCTATGATGACATTGCTACACAGCACATCCAGCCTGTGACGTGTGTGGGACATCAGGAAACCTTTCCAAAAGCTTTTGCCTCACTGACAAGATCAAGCACTAGAGGAAAAGAAAGGAGAAACAAAGGGATGGACTGGGAAATGCCACAAAGTCCCAACAGGAGAAGTGGCTGATAAAATGTCCCCATGCATGTCTCATCACAGTTTCCATGGCTAAGGGCTCTTTTCCTCCTTCTGCAGGACTGCATGGACACCCCCTCTCATGGCTGCAATGGGACTAAGCAGACAGTAAGGACTGCTTGTGTGAATAAAGCTTGCAGGCCTGAGCTGCCTGCCGAGTGCTGCCCACACTCCTGTTAATTCTTCCCAGCACTGATCTGGGCCATGAGCAGAGCACTGTTTTCCAGGGCCCTGAACCTTTTTGCAGCAAACAAAATGTTAATTTGAGCTGTGTCTTGTGACCTTGTGACCCACAACATGCTCTGGGGTGAAAGGTGCTTTGTTCCTTGTTCCAGTTTTGTCAGAGCCTCTGAGGGATGGGCAGTCAGATAATGGACACTGGTCCAGCAGTGTCAGCTGGACTTGGTGCTAATGACCAGTCCCCAGTTTCAGTTTTAGCAGGTGGCAGGCTGGAGCAACTCCTTTGCAATGCCCTAAATCTATTTTTACAAATGGCTTTGTCAACTCCATAAGCTAGTTCTGTTCAGAGGGTGCTTTGGATCAGGTCTAGTCCTGCAGTGCTGGAGTAAGGGGATTAAGACCAAACATTTTACAAGTAAGTGATCAATGCCTGGCAGAGAGGTGTGCTGGATGCAGGAATCAGGACTCTGGCTCAGAATTATTGCTCATTGTTATCTACATGGTTGTATTTCATACAAACAGGTGGGTTACAAACCAGCAGTGCTTGCTGCCATAAAAGCAGAGCAAAATCCAAGGCAGGCCCTCAGGCAGCAGGAATCTCCAGGTATGCCATCAGGCAGGCAGTCAGTCGGCATCAGCCCGGAGGGCATCACAGGAACCTTCAGGGATGATTCAGCAAGTCACTGCTTACAGCTGACAGGGTGTATTGCCTCTGAACATTTATTTTATTAGTGACATTCCGTGTGAAGCCACTTCTGAAAACTGACATTTTGCAAAGTGTGCTGGTGGGTGACAAACAACAGTAGCTCCAGTTCTGTGCTGGTCAGAGGTGGTGTCACTTCCTCTGCAGTAGTCCAGACATGGGAGATCCCATTGCACTCCCAGCTCTGCCCCTCAGCTCCAGGGTGGCACCAGAGCTTTGCTTCACCTTTGCCTAAAGAAAAGGCCTAAGAGCTGAGCATCGTTTTTTCATAGTTAAGGTGTATGTAAGAGGGTCTTGCTTTAATTTCAAAGTCATTAACATATTTTCTGTCACAGAGCTTAACAGACAGACATCTTTTATCTGACTCACCCCTCTGTATGGGGGGGGTGAATGAGCGTTTGTGACAAATGGCTTTTTTAAAGAATGAACAAGGGTTCCTAGTTACCATAAGCTGCCTAAGAATTCTGAAGGATCTTATCTTTTTAATGAAAATGACTGGGTTAAATCTGCCAGCTTGGAGTTCATGTTGTCGCATTTCAGGTTCTTTACCAACCTTTGCTCTTAGGGGCTAGCATTCCAAGCTGGATTCACTACAGATCAAATTTGCTTGTTGAGAAGATTTTTATTTTTCAGTGTCACTGCCATTCCAGCTTCCCTCCAGGGAAATGAAGAGTGTGATGTAATAGCTGCTGCTGGGATTGCTTGCTGTCAGTCACGGTTCATGCTGAAGGGAGGTGGTATGTGGTGATGCTTCCATAAGGCAGGAATGAGCAAAGTTTACAACAGTTTTCCAGGAAAGGAGTACACTGGTTGCCTTTAGGAAGATTTCACTGTGATGATGCACAGCTGTACTGATCTTCCCAGTTCCTGAGCTCTGCCTCTGGTTCTTCTCCTTAGGCAGATACCCAACATTTTGGTAGTTCCTTCTTCTAGAGTAAGAGAGAGGAATGGGATAGAGACTGGAAAGAAGATTCTTCTTTCTGGGATTTGTCCCCATGTTAGACCCCAGCATTAAAAAAAAAAACCAAACAACAAAATGCCTTGACTGCTAGCCTGTATGTTTTAAGGCTAGGCCAAGCAGGATTCCTGATCAAGGTCGGATCTCTAGCAGTACTGATCACCTGCCTTTATCACCTGAAACAAGCACAGGACAGGAGGGTGGTGGGGACATTTTTTCCCTCAAAGAAGGGGCAGTATTTATTCCTGAGGTCAAGGGACCAGCTTGCCTCTGCCAGATTGGAAGCACAACCTTTCCAACCAGTTTGTCTGCTCAATTGTTTAGCAGCCTGCTTTGTTTATGCTATAAAACCTGGCTCTTGTGTTCAATGTGGAGTGCCAGAGGGCACAGGAGCAACAGAGTGAGCTGCTTTAAATCCTGTGCTTAAACTCCATCAGGCCTTAGAAATGTAAAGAGAAGGTTTCTCTCTAGCTGATAGATTTATTTATTCTCAGCCACATTCCTGTGACCCCGGTGGAGGGAACAGCCTGAGCTAATGGGGTGGAATACTGCTCCTGGGATGTGGCTGGAATAGCCAGAGCCCCAGAGCCAAGACCCAAACACATCCTGCACCACTGGGGATTAAAGTCAGGCTGTCAGCAGGGCTTTAACTCCCTGCAGATCTTTCACCTGACATTGTCTTTAAACCCTTTTGGGCTCTAACAGAAACAAAGGTGAATTAGAGGAGATTTTCCTTGAAACCTGAGCTCCAGAGTTTTGAAGTTTTGTCAATGCTCACCTTGCAGCATCCTGTGGTGTGTCCCCAGCAGTTCAGTGAGCTGCTCCAGGCCTGGAGGTCAGGAGGTTCCTTTACTTACAAGTACTGATGTAGCCAAAGGCAAGCCAAAAATTCATTTAGGCTTCAGTGTAGCTCTGACCTGTCCCAAAGTCTGGCAATCGCTGCTCTCGTGGTTTCACTGCCTTTATCTCTTACTGGGGGTATTTGCTGGGCTGCTCAAGCAAAAGGGCTTGTAGAATATGATTCACCAAAACAAGTAGTTCCCAAATTACCTAGTGCCAAATATTCTGGTTTGATCCAGCAAAGCTTTTCAGGTCATGATCAGCTTTAAGAGTGTGAGCAGTTGCACTGAAATGCTCTGGATTACCCCTGTGCTGGTGTGGGGACAGTGAGCACAGCCTTGCAGGATCAAGTCTTTGGATAGAGGGGCCTGAAGCCATGTGCTGGAGGAAGGGAGAGGGGTCACTGCCAGCAGTCCTGTCACAGAGTAGCACCCTGGAATTTAGGGAAAAGCACATTGGACTTTTTTTGTTTAATGCCAATCTGCCCGAAGTCCTCAAACTGTGTAAGCCAAGATCAACAAAGGAGGCTAAAACCTCTTAACACTGGTTTCTCTTCTTTGCTGACAGCAATGTCAGGCACAAAATCAAATTCTTTCTGGGTGTCAGGTAAGTCAAAGACTGCAGAGTGCCCCAGAAGGGGATTCTTGGGGATTTATGTTCCATCAGCAAGACAAATGATAATTAAAGCCTGAATATTTCTGCTAAGCTGGGAAACAAAAAAGAACCGTCTTAATTCCTTAAATTCCTCATGCCAGGCTGTAAAATATATTCCATTCATGCCTGTGTCTTGCTGCTTGTTCTCTCTGTGTGTCTTTCTTTAGCATTCAGCCACCTGTTTGTAAGGGGTGTCCTGCAGGTTCTCAGGGCACTTTCCTCCCTGCTCGGCCTGCCCTTGGACATGCTGCTGTGACACTGAGGCCTCCTTGTCTATGGGATACAGTCCATCAGAGCTCCCCAGCCTGCCCCGCTCCCATAACTTCATTCTTGGAAAGTTCCTGAGTTTCCCGGGTGATAAAACATGAGCAACATTTGCTCTGACCCGAATCATTTCTGAAGGCATTGAGCCCTGTTTTGTTATGAAGGTTAGTCAGGGTGGGTGGTGGGGCATGAGAATTCCCAGTGATGGCAATTCCTGACAAGTGTCAGGAAGTCGCTGCCTGCACCTTTCTCGTTGCAGGATTGTTTTGATTAGTTTTTTAGTCTATGCTGAAAAGTACATGTGACAAGCTGAGGGTGAGAGACGCCAGCAGAACAAATTGGCACGTTACAACATTGTCTGCCATGGCTTGGCCCTAGCTCTCACCAAAAGGGGAAAAAAAAGGGGAAAGGAAAAAAAATCCAAGCCCCAGCTCTGTATATACAGCAGCTATCAAACTGTCACGGATCACCAGTGCTACAGCTAGGGTTAAAATAATATAATAGCAGAGTGTTTGCTGGTCTTGTAAAAACCTCCTGGTATTCACTGGAGACCAAACTCATGAATCAAGAGGACAGTGTTTAAAACTGTTAAAAAAACTATCAAATGACAAAAAGCCCCCCACAGTAAATAGCTCTGGAATGTTGTGTGTTGACTCTGGTTTTTGGTTTTTTTTTGCTCTGCATTATTTATCCCCTTAAAATTAATACCGTCTGCATGATGGGTGGCTTGGGGCTTAGAGAGACTTACAGAGCAAGTTCACTACCAGTTCTCAATTACTGTGGAGTCTGATTCTGTTCTCATTTACTCTAGAGTATATGGGAAATGGTTGTGTTCCCCTTGATACACTATATGCAGGGCATAATAAAACCTTGAGAGTCTGGCCTTTGCAAAGGCCTAGGCCAAACCTAGGCCACGCCAAATACTCTCAGTCAATTGATTTAGCTTTTACTGCATTTCTGGTGGTGATGACATGCTGCATCTCTGCTCCCATCTCAGCTCACTAGACCAGCATCACTTCTGTCAGAAATTAAAAAGCTTCAGGTTTGAACTTTAGAAATAATCAGTAACATGTCCAGGCTTTAATAAAAAAGCCCAACACCATTTCCATCCTGAGGGTTGTTGCCTGGCCAAACCTGGTAACTGAGCAACCTGCACAAGGACACTGTGGTGTCAATTTTCAGATCCATGGCAGAGGTTGGGTGGCACTGGCTTTCCTCCTGAAAGTAATAATCATTTTCTGCTCAAAACAAAGAGCTAACTTTTTAGCTTGAAATTTCATTTCCTCTTAGGAGCATGAAAGATTAAGAACAGGATCATTTAGCAGTCAGACACCCATCATACACGCTGACTTGGCCTTTCCTGAACCTTCCCAGCACGTTGGCAGCTCCAGCCAGCATGGCTGAAGGTCATTCTGCAGCATCTGTGCCATGAGGAAAAAGGAAGGTCATAGCTAATACTGTGCCAAATTAACAGACAGGGTTTTAATTCAACACCAGTTATGGATGAACACTTGCATAAGGAATCCTGGGCATGCTTTAAGCAAGGCCCCTGGGCGTGCACTTCAGGCTAACCTAAGTGTAAGTGCTTCCTTGTGTTGTGTCTTGGAAGTGATGAATGCTGAGGTGCTTTCATGCCCTGTTTCCAGAAATCATATTGCCTTCAAAGAATGGGAATTTTACTGTGCTGCTGGTGGAAGGAGGTGGAATATTAGATGGAACCATTGTGCCCTTTCAGTTTTTCATCTGAGTAAACTACTTTGCATGTAGGTTGACTGAGTGAAAAGTTGTTTTATGAGGATGTTAATTTTTCTTTAGCAATATTGAGACACTATCCAGCAAAGCATCTTGTGAAGTATTAACAAGGTCCTGGTTGGCATCCTTGGGATCTTTCATCCAGACTGTAGCTGCTTTCAGCATTAGCAGCTCTGGAGATGTATCTGGGGAGGAGGAAAAGCCATACCAGGCTAATTTGAGAGAGCAGCTGGCTACCTGGCAGTCTAGGGACCAGGTGTAATTAAAAACATTCCTGTCTCCAGCACAAGGCTTATAGATCTGTCCTGGCTGTCTGTAATTAGAGATGTGGAGTGAATATATTGGTTTGGGAGTGGGATTATTTGTACTTTCCTTGTTTCTGGTCCTCCTGTTTTATGGTGACGTGTTCTCTGGGACATGCAGGGGAGTTGGACCCCCAGAGTGATCCCAGAGGGAGCAGGCTGAAGATCAAAGAAGGAGCACTGCCCTGCTGCATGTGTACTCTGTAAAGAAAGCATGCTGGATTTCAGCACATGGTTAACGAAGCTGGAGGTGCCCTGATCTCCTGTTACTGATACAGTGAGGAGACACAGCCTGCTTGCATGGGGATGGGAAGATAATCACACGTTTAGCAGACACACACTGTACCAGGGCTCTGGAGCTGAGCCTGTGATGTGCCTTCATTTTGCTTAACCCTGTGTCCCATCCCAACCCTGCGTCACAAGCTTTTCATCAAAAGTGATCCTTATCTTTTTTCCTGCTTTTCCAAAATTGTGTGAATGGCCAAAAAGGACTCTTTGAAGTCAGTGGGGGCTGCAAACTGCTCTGTGCTTTGGAAACTCAGACTGTGAATTTAGACACCTGCTTTTTAAAGATTTTTATCTATAAATTCATTCAAGTGCTTCAGCTTCACTGTCCATATGACAGGTCAAGTAATTCCTGCTTCCTCCAGGATCAGAAATACCCTTATTTACCTTAATGTGGATGGGCACAAGATATGCTTAACTGAAGCATTATCCTTCAGAATATAATAAGGTATGAAATCCTTTTAATCAATGTTTTAATGTACTCTCTATAAGACATTTAGTTGTTAATTTGATAGCATGGCACCAAATATGCACAGGAAGGTTATCATGTGTGATTCTGTTAGGTGACCTTTTCTCTAAGGATTCCCTTGTCTGCCTTTCTCCATGTTTCTTTGTGGTTTCTCTCATTTCTTCTGGCGTTTCCTTACTAATTTCATCCTACTGCTCCTTTTTCATCCCTTTCCCCCTGGGGCAGAGGAGAAGCAGCAGCAGAGGAGGAGCAGAGGGATACATGTGGCAGCAGCTTTTCCCCAGTCAGCCCTGCAGTATCACTCCACACCAGGAAGCACAGGGCTTTCCCAGGACTGGTTCTCATTGCTGGAGGAGGAAAGGCTGTGTCTGAGCCAGGAGAGATCAGGCTGTTACCCAACCACAGTCCTGATGCAAGGGCTGGGCTGAGAGCATCCCTAGGTGTGGTTGTGAAACTGGCAATAAAATCTGTTTCTGAGCTCTCTTAATGGATGTTGGGGATCACACAGGGAGCTGATGGAAACCAGGAGTGAAGGAACAACCACTGCCATTGCCTTGGCTTCCTTTTGTTAGCATTTCCCAAGGAGCTGTGTCTCCAGTGTTGGAGACATTGGAATGGGAGCTTGTACAGTTCTAAGATGGTTTCAGGTTCTGGAAAAAAGTGTCAGATGAGGCTGGGCTAAGCCATCAATCCTTTGTCCAAGCTGGTGTGTTTGAGCTTGGACAACTCAGGATCACTTAAACACAGGGTCCTGTCTTATCTTCAGAGCCACAGCAGTGCTTTCCTGGGGGGTAACAAGAAGGCACAGTCTCCCTCCTGCATCCCTTCTGCTGTTGCTGCCCTGCTTTAGTCACCTGGCTCTGCTGTGCTCCTGTCTCATCAGCTGGGTGCCTGCAGCGAGGGCAATTACTCCAGAGCCACGGCTGGCTGGCTGCTGCTCTGTCATTACTGCAGCCCGCCTGTTAAAAGGGTGAGCGGGGCTGGCTGCTCTCTGCGTGCCGCTGGCCTGGCTCCCCATCGCCGCCTCACCGAGCCCGGCCCCAGCCGCAGCCGAGGGCTGCCCGCGGGCTCCGCTGCCCATGCAGAGCCACCTGCACGCCCTCAGGAAGGTTCTGGCCCTCTGGAGCGCATCCCACCGGTGGGTAGCCGGCTCCGCGGGGTCGGGGACACCTCGGCACCGGGGCCCGGGAAAGCTTCAGCTCCCTTCGGTGGCAGTGCAGAGCAAGGCGCTGCTGCTTGGTTTGTCTGCCTGCTTTGGTGAGGGATGGGACGCTAGGAGACTCCCTGAGCTGGGACGCCGCACTTTGCTGTCACCTCTCCTTCTCTCTAGTGTCGTTTGCTTGTTCTTTTAGACGTGAATGGTGAGCACAGCTGGATCTGTAGTGCTGACACAACAAGCTGGGCACGGGAGGTGGCATTCAGCTGTCAGGCAGTGCCAGCCTGTCCCAGCCTGGCGTGCTGCTGTAAGTGGGCTGCTCTGCTGGCTGCTTTGTGTCGTGCTCTGTGTGTGCTCCATATTGTGAGAATGTGTCTTTCTGATGTTTAGATGATGACAAGCTGATCAGAACAGCATTGTATCACCTGGGATGTTAATCACAGGTGGCACTGCATCACTCAGATGAGTCCTGCCTTTGTGTGCTTGGTTACCATCTCTATCAAGTGCATGGTATTTGCTCCTTTTCTGCTGGTGTGTTTGTCCAGGGGTGGGGATGACACTCAGGAGTTAGTTGAAGTACAAAAGACTGCAGAGAGATCTGTTTTCTGAACCTAACTCTTGAGTTGTCGATCCTTTTGATCCAATTCTAGAAAACAACTTCTTTGCATGGGTGCATAATTAACTGTGGTGGCACTGAGGATTTTCACCCACCAGGAGTGGCTGCCTAATGATACCAGGTGTGCAGCAGCCTTGTTTTATAGCAACAGAGTATCTTATAATTTAATCTTGACCTTACGAAATTACACGACACCTTCCTTTTCTGCCAGGGCACTGTTCCTGCCAGTGGCACCATCCTTAGTGCAAATTGCTCTGGGGTTTAGGCGGAGTGGCCTCTCTCCTTTAGAGCAGATTGAGGGCATGGGCTTGTTTTCAGCCATTAAATTATGCCTCTTTCAGTGCTCTGTTGTCACATAGTCTTGAATTACTGTGCAATTCCTGAAAGCATCACTGTTCAAGTGATTACTTTCCTTGCAGACCCAATATCTAGGAATTAAGATATAGCTGGCTTGGTTTTTCAAAAGTATTTCCTATCCATGACAATCCCAAGGAAATTATCGTGAGCTTTAGTTTAGACATACTTATATCGAGGCATTTTTATTGAGATGTCTAGGATGTTAGTTTTTACCTGTTTTACTCAGCTCTGGGTTATGTCATTCTGTACCACTTGGAGATTCAAGTGTTTTTCTCTTGCTGTTTACTTGATAAGCATTGAGTGCAAATTCCTTGACTTGGCCTCTTCCAATATAAATAAACCAGAATTTGTTTTAGTGATGGAAGTTAACAAGAGTTTAATTGACGTCAGCACAGGGTGAACAACATCATGGTATCACAGCATCAGAGTTAGGTTGTGGAGTGGCTCCCTGGGCTTTTCCCTCTGCCACAGCTGAGGATACCAGCCGGGAAATGGCCAGTTCCAAAAGTGCCATTGCAAAGCTTCTGGAAAACATGGATGGAACTGCTGCATGGAAGCAGTCAGAAAGGTTTTTGAGCCCAGTTGACTTGCAGATAGTGACTTTATTCCTACAGGGGAAGCAAAACTTAATCCAACTGTACAAGGGAGTTGAGGCACCTAAACATTTAGTCGGCAGGTTTTGAAAGTTCAAAAAGCAAAGGTTAGTGTAAGTGTGCCATTACACATGTGGTAGGTGCAGCTGTCACTGCAGGAAGGCGTTGGTGAGGTGTCCCTTTGAGGACTAATGACAGGGCAGAGCAGAGCCATGGCTGTGTGGAGCAGCCCCATGTCCTCAGAGCAGGCACAAACAGTAACTACAGCAGTGCCTGACACAGCTTTACCACAGGCTCCTTCCTGGCTGGTGCAATTAGGCAGCTCACAGACTGCTGGGGCTTGGGAGAGACTTCAACGAGCTCAGCCTGTTCTGAGATAGGGCTCAGAGATCGTCCTGGGGGATCTCATAAGATAAAAATTGAATTTCTTTCATCAGCACCTTGACAATGTCTCAGACTTAGTTCCTCACTTGGTGGGAGCGGTGGTTCAGTGGTTCTGTTCCAGTGCTAAACAATTGGCATTTGAGGTTCCTGCTTTGGCTTTATTGGTTTGGATAGTTCCTGCTTACTAAACAGCATGTGCAGGAAATGGAATTACTCTCCTTACCAACACTTTGGAATAACTGCACTTATCCCAAGTGTATTTTAGATCCAAATATATGAAATTTGGACCAGCCTCAGGCATTTTTTCCCAATTGATCAAATAGTATTCTTCCTTCCAGGAAACAAATTCCAGTTGCCTTGAGTTCTTATCACAGAGGCAGAGTCCCTGTACATGAGGGACGGTTCTGACTGAGGACAGTTTGACAGAACTAGATCAGAAACTTCACACTCCTCATACTTCTGAAGTGTTTTTCTTCGTTTCCCCTCACAGCATTCAAACCTTTTATCTCTACTTTTGGGCCATATTTTCTGTGCTCTGGTGACCCTGACTTTCTCTCCTGGTTTCCCTGAGCTCTGTCAGTAATTCAGTGTAAACCACCCCTCACTGCAACAGCGATTCTCAAGTGACAGCAGCTCTCGTGAGATGTTGAGCTGCTGCCTGGCACACAGGAATGCAACCAAAACCTCCACTTGTTTCTTAAACCTTTATCAACCCATTAAAGCAGGAGTGAGCACTGACCTAGAAATGTGGCAGCTGCAGCTCTGGCCATGGCTGAAGAGCCTCTTGGTGACCTACTTTGTTCCAGCCCGGAGCATCCTGCTGCACAAGGGTGGGTCCTTCCCAGGAAACTCATCAACAAATGCCTCTCACTGCATTTGGTTTCAGGGGAGGTTGCAGCTGAAGGGGTTAAACAGCTTAGGAACCTTGCTGAAGCCCTCCTCTTTTACACCCAGCTGTTAGCCTGGCCTTATCTCTGCAGTTACAGTGGGATACCTTGGACATGCACTTAGGAAGCCCCTGAGGGAATTGCCCAATGTAACCAGCACAGACCAGGTCAGACAACTCTCTCCTGTAACTTTATTTTGGTTTAATTATCTTTCTTTGCTTTCCCATTTTGGTTTGTGCAGAGCAACAGTGACATCCATTGGCTTATTAGGTGAATCCAAAGTCCTTTACACACACCATGTATTTACTTAAGTGTGCCTGAGAGATTATAAAATGCTGAAGTCTCTGAATAATTGTTAGCACTGCGGAGCTAGCCCAGGTAGGGAAAAGTTAGAGCAAATTTGCTTCAGCTTTTTCACTCATGATAATACCGAAAATGTAAATTGCTACAATAGAAGTTTGTTCTATTTTAAAACTGCATCCTTTCTTGAAGGCAAGAGGGCTTAGAAAAAGATGAAAATCAGTAGAAGTGGTGGGGAAGGAACTGACAGCCCGAGGGTTGTAAAAAAAACCCAGTGAATGAAAGACCGAAAGTCTGAAATAGAAGATTCAGTGATGAAAAAAAAAAATAAACAAAACAAATCATTCATCTGAGAGGCTGCTCTGGAGGATTCTCATTCCATTCCAAAAAACCTGAAAACAGTTCAATTTCTTTTTAACCATGTGAGTGAATGAGTGGGCATTTCCTGCAGGTATTTCATTGAACAGAACCAGTGTCTGCAGTAAATTTTTGACCTGCTGTAGTTACAGTCCCACTCCAAGGTCCAACGCCTTGACCTGGCAGGGAGTCCCTGTGAGAAGGAGGATTGAACTCTGAGCCCATAGGCCCAGTTTTGTTACTCCATAGCCCAGCATAGCTCTTGGGGTTGTGTGTGTAGCCAGGTGCAGCTCCTTCCTGTGACTGGGACATCTGGGACTTGCACAGGCAGCATGGGGATTTTCCCTTCCAGAACCACCAGAGACAGAGGAGGAAGGGAGTTATGCTGATGGACACCATCTGATCTGGAGTCTGGTTCATGGCTCTTAATTAGAAATTAAATTGTAAGTGCTGTACAGAGCAATCATAACTGAGGGGAGCTATAGGTGCTCAGCAAAAGGTTTTCCATTCCATTCAGCAGCTTTGGAGCAGGCATCATGTCCACAGCACCTAAGAGGGATTTCCCCTTGATTTAGATTTTTATTTCAGTGGGAGAGCTCATGAAACATTCCCAGCTGATGCTCAGTGTACTGGGGAATTTCAGACTGCCCTTTGTGGATATGTGCACAACAGAGAGGAGGAGAAGTTCATGAGGAAGTTTTGCCTCATATCCCTCCAGACTCCCACATGCTGGAGATGCTTTCATCCCGTTTCTGTGATTTTAGCCTTTATCTTCATATGCCATTGCTTGCCTTTGGCTGGCTCACAGCTTGAAAATATTTCTTCTTGATATTTCAGACACGGACACCTCAGTCCAGCCAGAAGTGTCCCTTTGGAGACCCTCTCTTCTTCCTGCCTGCCTTTGGGGACTCCTCTGTGGAGATTTCTTGATACATTCCTTGCTTTCCCTCCTCCTTGTGAAGTGCTTCCATGCCTCTCCATGGCTGCATGTCTGCAGCTAATTCCAGGGCACCATTGGTGTGCTTTCATGGACTGAGAGAAGAGGACATAATTTCTTTTTTTTTATCTCTTAGTCATTCTCTGGCTGATCTCTCTCTCACAGCTGCTTTGCAGGTAAGCTCCACGCAGCACTGGGGTTTGCAGGCCCCGATCTTCCCAAGCCGTTGCCAAACGCTGGAATTCCCCTGGGTGTTGACTTTTTGGGGCCTGTTGAGCTCCTTTTCTCATTGCTGCAGTATGTGGTTTCACAGGGAGTGGCTGGCTGCTGGCTCAGGTTCCTTTGGCTATCCTGTGTATACATTTTCCATGATCAGAGAGGGAGGCCGGCGGATAAAATCCCGCTGTTTGCGGATAACAACGGATAGCATTGCTGTGCTAACAGACATTTGCAGGGCAGATATGAAAACAGCCCCATTCATACCCTCCTGTCCTGCTGCTGGGTCTTACAGCTGCTTTGAAATTTGAGGTGAGCTGTTGCTCCATCGCATAAGGCTTTGCCACGGCTTCCCACAGGTACACTGGACTTTCTGAGCCCTGGTCAGCCTGCTGGCAGCAGGAGGGTAAGCACAGCCCTCCTGCAAAACTCCCAGCATCCTGGGGGGAGTTACAGACTGCTCATGGCTGCCTTGTCTGCAGATTTCCAAAGATAGAAGGGAAAACACTCGATTTGCACTCCAGAGCAGGCTTAGCCCTGTTCTTACCCATACAGTAGGGATAATTCAGCAAAACACCACAAACATCCCAATTCCTTTTGGTAAGGAATAAGCCAAAAAGATAGGCTTCTTTCCAGAAAAAATACTGACATTTCAGTGACAGCCAGAATGCCCCCAAGTGCAGTTGCATGTCTGGAGGCTGCACCAACCAGCAACCTGCGAGGCCGGTGCTTAGTCGGCCTTTCTGGTGAAGACAAACAGGGTTACCTCCTCCAGTGTGGCTTGGAGCTGCCATGAAAGTGAGCCTTTCTTCCCCATTTCTGAGAGGAACCAGGCCTGATGCTCTCCTGTCACACCAGGACCTTGTTGTTCCTGTTTGTCCCCAGTTAATGACATCCGGTGCCAATTACTGGTGTCACAGTAGCTTCCTGCACTGCCCACTCTGGTACTTGGTTTTCCTTGTGCTGCTACACCAGATTGCCAAAATGTAGCAGATTTGAGGCAAGCTTTAATTTGGAAAATTCAGCCTGACCTGGGATCTTGCTGGGAGCTACTCTGAGACTTGCCCAGGTGTCTGAGGTGGCACGATGTGGCACATTTCTCTGCCCTGCCTGGGTTATGGTGGGGCCAAGTCCCTGCCTGGGGCTTTTGTGGCTCTGCTGTGGCAAAGAACAGCTCCCACTGTTTCCTTGCTCTCACACACTGGAACTGTTTGCACATTTAGAGCAAGTAATGCTTTATTACTGTTTACATGAAAGGAGGAAGGCAAAATAAATTTAAAAAAAGGAGAGTGAGAACATCTTGTGAACCTGCTGTTCTCAGATCTCTCCGATAAGACAGTTCCAAGTGCGTGAGAAGTTTCCTACTCCAAGATTTATTTACTTCTGAAAGAAAAGCCACCTTCATCTCATTATTTTATTTTCAATACAGGTTTTAATTTGGTGAGAAAATATCTTCCCCTTAAAGAACCTATTCTGCCTCATTAACTCCTATAAAAAGCACCCCCCCCAAGCCTTGAAATGTTTAAAGAAGCATAAATTAAGGCTAAGTTTGTTGTTTGCCGCTTTAATCAATAAACAACCTTAAAAAGGACTCACAAAAGGTTCTGTACACTAAATTTATTAGTGAGCAGGAAAACAGGCCCTCAGCTGCAGCCTCCTCCCCTTCCCAGCCCCCTGGATTTGAAGGGGGGTGGATTTTTGGAGTGACTGATTTTGTTTACAGTGTCTTATTCTCTTGGGCAGGTTGTTGTGGTCCCATGGATCTCTGTTAAACTTTTGTGATGCAGCTGAACTGAAGTGACTTGGGACAGTCTGTTAATTAGGTCTTCAAAGCCTTCTCTCTTTTTTTTCTTCACTGTACAAATGTCCTTTTTTTCCTCTTCTTTTCCCTAAATCTTTTTGTCAGTAGCTCAGAAAGAAAAGAGGGTTTTTTCAGAAGGAAAAGAGGATTTTTTTCAGAGAGGGTTCTCTCTGCCTTCCTTTCACCTCATGTTGGTGGAAAAGTGGATTCACATCTATTTTCTGCACTTCTCTCCTTGGAATGTTTAAAAAACCTTCTACTATTTCCTCTTTATGCTATCATCATGATCCGTTTCCCTGTTAGGGATATCTTCACACACAGAGAGGAGCTCACAGTGACTGCAGTGCCAAGAACTGAGAAAACCTTGGGGCATAGTCTAGAAATTTTCAGTGCAGAGGACAGGATAGTTGAATAAAAACATCAGGAATTAACTTCCCTGAGTTGGCACATGTGAATATGGGAATTCTTGCATCCAGATAGAGTTCAATCCTAAACTGATTTTTCACTGGGTTTATTTGGGTGAAGTCTTCATGAGGAAATTTAATAATGGGTTTTATTTGTTGCTGCAGGATTTGGACTTCCTCATTTCTTAATTTTTTTCACAGCTATCTTAAGTTCAGTCTGAGATATGCAGTGTAAGAGAGATCCAATAAAAATCCTTTTTGTTCACTGGGAAAAAATGGCCTTGACCCATTAGAGAGAGATTTGATGTTTATCTGAACACCTCCTCACCTTCCAGGAGTTAATTTGACTTGGAGATAAGCCAAGACAGGGAGTTTCTCTAAACTTCTCCCAGCTTTACAGGCTTGGATTCAAAGAGACCTGGCTCTGAACAACTCATGGTTCAAGTTTTCCAAACTAAAAGGCGACTGGGCACGTTTTGGAAAACCAGAGCCTCCCTGGGAGTTCTGTTCCCCCCTGATTGATGGCCCTGGCTCCAGCCACTCTGTGTTCTCACTCTTCATGGTCTGTGGGTAGGTCAGCACTGCAAACACTCCTCAAAGGAAATCATCCTTCTCCAATGCAGCCCATGGTTTATGTCAAAACCCAATTTCCTCTGTGCATCCCACACCTTCCCTTCCTCCCCCAGCAGACGTGACAAGGGTCTCACATTTCACACCAGCTGTCTGGGCAAATGCAGGAAGGGCCCTGCTGTGCTGCAGCCTGGCATCTGCAGTGCCCAGCAAGCCAGGGCCACGAGGAACAGCCACAGCATGGGCTCCTTTGGGCTGTTTCACATCGTCTTTTCATCCTTCAAATAAGAGCTTTTCTCCATCTCTGTGACCCAGCCATATCCCAGCCCTGTGTCCAGAAGCTCGTGTTGCCAGAAACAAGAGGCTGGGAAAACAGTGAAGTGTGGGATGAGGGGGAGCACAGGATCCAGGGGCACTCTTCCAGAGCCAGCACTGTGGGCATGCAGTGCTCCTCCCCCTCATAGCTTCATTTTACTGGGAAGGAGAAACCTTCCTTGGTTATCCCATGCCCCCAGGAGCACACTGTTCATGGCGGTACCAGTACCGGGCAGCTGGAGAGCAGGAACACTGGAGGAGTTTTTGTGGTGACTAGGAAAAAAGCAAAAGAGAAAGGACTCTTGGATGAGTATCTGAGTCCTCTGGTTCCTCACAGCAGAGCTATTCCTGTCATCTCTGGGAAAGGATGGGATGTGGATATGCATGATCGTAGGGCATGATCTTCCCCTACTCCCAAAGGCAAACAAAGGCAGTGCCATGAGGTGGTGTGTACACAGAGTTTGTGGGCTCTCTGTCCCTGTTGCAGCCCAGCTGGCAGCCCATGGAGCTGATGGCAGCAGTGTGTACACTGCCTGTTGGCTGTGATGTGGGAGCTGAAGTGAAAATACCTGCATGCTTTTGATCCAGGTGGGAAAGGGCAGGGAGATGGGCAAGGGCTTTACTGCACTTTCCTGACACCAACTCTGCCATAATTCACTCTGCTTCCAATGCAACTTGCTGCAACTGGCGGAGATAGGTGAGGAATCCATCTGGGCACTGCAGGGTCCAGCTCTGATTTCTTCAGGTGCTCTCTAAGTCCAAGGAGAGCCATTTTCTAAGCGGTGAGAACACCAGCAGGACAGAGGAAAACTTACAAAGACCCACGATTGTTGAGGGAGATTATATGACCTCTGCTCTTGTGCTTAGATAGGATTAAACTGCCATCGGAAGCAAACACCAAGTAAGGAAACAAAATCCTGAAGAAAAAAAAAGAATTAAAACCAGCCCTCTGGTTCTTACCCCTTGCAGGATATGATATTTAATACTGGTGTCACAAGAGTCACCCGGTGGAGAAATCCTGCTTAGTTACAGACATTCTTTCATTTTTTTGTATGGAAGGGCTTTTCTTTCCAGAATAAGCACTGAAGGCCATGTAGGCTGGTCCTGGTGGAAAAAGTTCTGGAGGTAGTTCAGTGGGAGCTGAGCTGTGCTGTCCCATCCAGGACATGCCATCCAGGACATCTCCACCTGAGCAGGAAACAAACACTTTTCTGTTGAAGCAGGATCAGGAGGGAATTGCACAAAGGCCAAGGTGTGACTGGGATGGGTTTGGCTATGTAGGGCCAGTGACATTGCAGCCAGGACACTGGCAGGAGGTGAGCTGTGAACACTGAGCACCTCTGGGCCATGGCTGCCATCAGGCAGAACTGCCTGTAGCAGCTCAGCTGCACCGTGTGGGTGTTTGGACCCACGCCCCATCAGTCTGCAAGGGAGGCCGTGCTCACTGCTCCAGGGCAGCAGGGACTGTGCGGAAGGTTTCGTTTTGTCAGCACTATGTACTTGTTGTGATCCCTGCCAGTGAATTCCCACTCGGATTAGCTGCCTGTCATCTGCCTCAGGGCGAGTCCTTGTGCTATCCTAAGTGCTATTTAGCTTCAGTAAATAGTCCAAGGTTATGGGGAGCCTCAGGTTTATGCTATGGTGGTAATGTTTTTGTTGTTGTTTTTATCACAGAAGGACAAGCGTTCATGGGTTTTTATGATCTCATCCCAAAGCCGGACTTTGTTTTCTTGCCTGGTAACGTCTGTGACCCTGTTTGCCACTCGCTATCTTGCCAATGGCTGGCCAAGATGCAAAGTACACTTCAAATGTTTAAAATATCAATAAAACCATCTGGAGTCATTTACGGAGCAAATTATTGTGGGCCCTTCTGGGTCCTAATGGAATGATCTTGAGCAGGTGACATACACTGCACATGCTGGTGTGGGAATATACAGTGTTCCCAGTAGCTTTCCAGTCAGGGAGGGGAGAAATCATACCTTTGGGAGAGGTGATAGCAAAAGCCGTGCCTCCAATGGGTGACATCTGCACAGAGGGACTCTGTTGGCAGCAGGGTCACCCTGGCTGGTGGCTGCAGACATCAGCTCTTGAGCAGGGTGATGGGTGTGCTCGGCTTGGATCAGAAAGGGCCTCTTGCTGTCAAAGTGGACAGGAAGGCAGGCACCACCTGAGTCATCCTTATTCCCAGGCTGCTTAATCCAGCTTCCCAAACCTGCCCTTTTGTGTCACAAGGCAGCGATCAGGAGCTGTTGAAATTATTAACCCATCCTGATGACACATCCCCTTAGACACGCGCACGGGAGGGGTCTGTTGTTGTCCCCGGTGGAAATCCAGGTGTGGGAGCTCAAAGCCATGGCAAGACAGGTGTGTGACACCACCCCAGGTTTTATACAGACAAAATATCCTCCCTAGGAAGCACAAGTGAAAAAAACCAGGAAATGACCCTTAATCTGCTGAGAGAGGTGCCACCTCCTCATGATAGGTTTCATCAGAAGTGATGCTCGCTGCCTTTGTAACCTCACCTCTGGTGCTTTTCTGCATCTCCCACGCTGGTTTATCACTATGATTTCTGCAGCTGATGAAGTATGAAACATTTTGGGCTGCTGATTATGAGTGTGCAGGTAGGCAGAGAGACATCAACACGAAGAGTAGCACTGGCTGAGCATAATTTCACCTGACACACAGGTGTACCTGTTCAGTGTTTTACTTCAAATGAGACCAAGCAAAACCATTTTAAACTAGGTCAGAATTAAGTTACATATAAACAGAAGTAAAATTATCTTTGTAACATGTTGTGGTAGCTTAACAGCAGGTGAACAAATGGCTTCAGGGAGGCCTCTTGTGAAGAGCATGTTGGGAGTAGGATTCTTTCCTGCTCACAATAAGATCACATCCTTTTCCCTCACTCTATAAAATACCAGTCTCTTTCTGTATAAAACAGGGATATTTTTGGGTGATGTTTGGATATTCCTGGATAAAAGATCCATTATGATATATTGTGAAGAGCAACTTTTCCAGCATCTCCTTCAGCCACCTCTCGGGGTATTTAGCTACCTCTAAAGGTATTTTCTTTCCCTCACATTCTCCCACTTGCCATCTTCATTCTGCACCTCTCTCTGGTGCTGCCAGCAGCTTGCAGAGGAGTTTGAGTTCAGGGATTGTTACAGGGCCAGGTGCTGTATTTGCATCCATGTGCAAATCCAGAAAACGGGGGTGAACATGGAGCCACCCCTTGAGAGGAAACAGCTCCCAGATAAAAACCCAGGAGAGTACAGAGCAGAAAGGGAGAGGCAGGTGTTTGGCATCACAAGGGCAGGAAGGAGGATGGCAAGTGGCGGGGTGGGAAAGCAGAAACCGATTTCATTTCACCTGCAAAATCTGTCACCACTGGGAAAGGGAAAATGAAATCCTGCAGTCCTCAGCCAGGAAGACTTTCAGAGCACCTGGCACTTCAATTCCTAGGCACAAACCAGCTTGGCTCTGTAATAGCACCATGCTTGTTTTGTGCCAGCTGAAAGCAGGGTATTAGGAGTACAAATTCTTACTTGAAACTTGAACTCCTTCCGTGTGTAACACAAATCATTGTGCAGCATGAAGGGTTTTCTTGAGTTTTCACAACAATATAAGAAATGGAAAGGGTTTATTTATCTTGTCTCTACCTGTCATCTTCCTTTGTGAGACACAACAGTTCAGCTGTGTGTAGTTTTAAAATTAATTTAATACACTTTCACTTAAGTGTCCTGTATGAAACGAACCTAGCAGGTGACAACAGACGCTGTTAAAGCCACCACAGCAGCAACGTGGCTTTGCTGTGGTCCGTGACACTCGCTCCCCAGGCAGGACATCAGCGGGCAGGCGGAAACACCCGCAACAGCCTCTGATAAATGGGAAGGTGCGACTGGACTTTTTCAGGGACCAGGGAAGAGCGGCCGGGCTTTGGAGGGAGCGCAGCTCTCTGAGGTCTGTACGCGGGCGGGAGCTCAGGTGGAGTTGGCGCTGGTGGTGCGGGGATGCAGATGCGGTGGCCGGGCTGTGGCGGGATGGGGGAGCTTGCGGGGGGCTCCGGGCTGCAGCCGCCGTGCCGGGGGGGCTCCCTCGGTGCGGGGCGGTACCGGGGGCGGGCTGCCCGCCGTGGCACCTGCCGGGGGCGGCCGGAGGCGCTGCCGGGCTCCGGCGCCCTCGCCTGGCGCGAGTGTGGGCGCGGAGCCGTCCGCGCCCCGGGGCACGGTGAGTGCGGACCGCGCTGCGGCGGCCGGGAGCGGGGAGATGGATGCGCGGGGAGATGGATGCACGGGGAGCGGGATGGTGGAGGCGGGGGGGATGGACGAGACCCGGCGTGAGGGGGCTGCCTGGGCTGCGGGGCAAGCGCGCTCCTTCTCCGAATGCCGGGCAGGGCGGGCTAACAAAAGGCGGCAGCCCCGCAGCTTGGCCGGCACCGGCGGAGTCTCCCGGGGAAGGGCGCCCGCCCCCTCCCCTTTAAACTGTTGTTTTCTCGTTCGATGTTCTCGGCGCCTCTGGATGCTGGGAAGAAGCAGTCGGGGAGGGAAGTGGTGTAGGGTGAGACCTCGCCGTGCCGCGCTCCCCCCTGTCCGCATGTGAAACTCATTACTCGGAGGGGTTTCCAGGTGCGAGTTAAACGCCCTCGTTGTGCTGTGAGTGCACGGACGCGTCCGGGACTGCATCATCCACTGTCGGCTGCAGCTGGGCAAGAGCTGCGGGGCTTGAGGGTCCCTTTACTGCTCTTTCTCTGGAGCCAGTTGCCGGGCATCAGAGCAGCGGGAGGTTTCGTGTGCACTTTCACTGTGTTACATCTTTTAGTAAGCAGTGTAGTGTTCCTGCAGGGAGTTCTGCTGGCAGGCACCTTGCAACGAGATACTGGGACAAAAGCTGAGAAGTTTTATCACCTGGTTGGAGTGACCCACAGACTCCTTAAAATGGCTAGGAAGAGAATTGTATTCAAATTGAACACTATTAGCCAGAGTTTTTCTTTGTAAATTTGGGAGGAATGTGTCCCACAGACCTCATTTGCCTTCACTCCAGCTTTCTCCCCTACTTCTTCTGCCTACAAGGTCCAAAGGTCTGCTTTTCTCATTCCCTGCAGTAATGCCTTTTAAACTCTGATCTCTGTATGTTCTTCTGCCTAAAAAACCCAGCCTTAAATTTAGTTGGATGCCACCAGTGGCACCCATTAAAACACATTCATTTCTCATCCCAGCATGAGCCCCCCCTGTAGCTCATTCAGGAGAGGGGTGAGGTTCAGCAGCTCACTATGTTTGCTCAACCTGACTCTGCTCCTACAATGTGCTTGTCCAGATTTTCCTTGACACCAGAAGAAACAACAGTAGGGAAAAATCAATGCACTAAAACTCCTTTGAGTGAGAGAGGTGAAGTCCAGGCCAGCCTACAGCTGGGAGAGGGAGGGCTGCTCTGCACGTCCATAATGTGGGGATTTAGAGGATTGAGAGCTTGTTGGCCCACATTAAATGGTGCTTGGCACCTTTGGCTCTTTAATCGAAGAGGGAAGTTCAGTTCGACTGAAATCAGGATTACTGTAAATTTTAAGGAAAGTTCATTTATTAATCACAGAGGCTTATCTTCCAGAGGTCAGCAGGACAGAGGTTTAACTGTAAAACATTGCTCAAAACGCAATAAAGACATACCAGGCCAGCTGTAGCCTATTTGGCATTGCTCTGCAGAGAGGGCTGTTGCTGTGGCACGTGGCAGCCCTGCCTCTGGGAGATGGTTCTGCAGCAGCCAGGGGCCTCCACAAATGCCCCTGTGTTCAGTAGGCCTGAACAGATTTTTTATGAGAATAAAAGCAGGGTGATTTAGAGCTTTTCTCCCTGTACTGAGTATCCCAGGTCTTGGCAGCAATGGGAGGAAAGCTGGGCTCTAGCAGGAGGATGCAGCTGGCATCGCTGAGCAGATGGACTTGGGAATGCTGCTGAGGGAAGAGCAGTGATGGGGAGAACATCCTTCCTGCCTTTGTTTAGTTAGGGTGGACCCTGCTTTAATGGTCAGCCCTCTGGGTGAGCAACCATCCTTCACTTGGTGTTTGCAGAGCAGCTGGCATGGTGGAGCCTGGTCCATCCCATCCCTGAGCTTCTTCACCCAGCAGCAGTGTAAGTAAATAAATCAGGAGGATATGACATCAAACAGGGTGTTTTATAATGCCCTGTGTGATTCCCACTTGGCTAACATTTGTTCAGGCCCAGAGTGACTGTGGATGGCGCTGGCAAGCTGCTGGACTTTAGTGGGTGTGGGAGTAGAGAATGGCTCGTGGTCAGCAGGATGAGGCTGTAGCCACTCTCAGTATCTCAAGGTGCACACCACTCAGGTGCTCCAGTCAGTGGAAAAGAAAACCTGTGTGCTTGAAACCATGATTTAGGAGGTTGTTCCCCAGTTTAAGTGGAATGAAAAGCTTGGCTACCCTTGATGAGCTGCATTGCTGCATGCTTGCCTCTGTTCAGATGAGAGCCACTTCCCTAATCTTTTACATTTCAGTTGCACCAGGGCTCAAATTAGTGGTAATGTCCTTGGGTTTAAAGAAGCATGAGGAATGTCAGTCAGCAGTTGTTTGGAGGGAAGGGGATTGGGTGGGTTTTTAATGTAGCAGTAACTGCTGTATTGGCTCAAATCTAGAGGTTGGGATTAGAAGGGTAAATTTATGCCTTTGAAAGAGGAATTTGATGGAAATGAAACCAGCCCACTTCACCCTGATTAGATTACATCGTGTTGTGCCTTCAAAATGCCTTCAGCAGCCTGGCAACAAGAGCAGAGATTTGAGAAATATCCAAAAGTTAAAAGGACACGGTTCCTATGGATTATCAGCCTGTCTGTTATTTAAAAAAAAAAATCTCATCTTTACTATTCTTTCAGCAACTCAGAACGGTGTTGAAGAAAAGTATTCAGGGGGACAATAAAAATAGGCAGGCCAAGTGCTCTCCAGCAGTGACCTGATCCTGTCTCATGTGCTGCAGAGGGCACAGATTCCTTTGCAGTTACAGGCAGGCTCCAGGCTGGAGACAGACTCCATTTCAGCCTAATTTAAGCAAAGTACGTGCTGATAGCTGGTGGCCAGTACAGTCACAGTGGGGACAGGGCCACACCCTGTGCATGATGGCTGCATCCTCATCATGCTATGGCAGCTTGAATTTCCCTGGGTAGATGGGAGCAAATATGTGCTATAGTAAGGCATGGCTCTAAAAACTCAGCTACAGCCCTGATGGAAATATCGTGCCTGGAGTGGGTTTGTCCAATTCTGTGTTTTCCCATCCAGGCTAGGCAGAAGTCAATGGCATATAGATTCCTGTCCCCAGGGGCAGGAATGATCCGCAGGGAGAAGGAGAAGCTGGGATATTTGAAGTGACTCTGGCAGCCAAGGAGTTTGCCTTGTGAAATCATGGTTTGATTTGTTTGTCTTCCTGTGCAGACATTGTTTGCCTGGGAGCCCACTCACTCTGCACTGGCTAGAGTGCTTAATTCCCTGCAGTCCAGACCTTATGGATCTGCTCTGTGCTGGACAGAGAGTGGTTAAGCCAGGCCAGAGAGAGGTGTGTGTTGAGATGTGGATTAAAAGGGAAAGGTTTTATGGGGCCCAGTGGCTCTGTTGTGAAGGTTGCCAAACCTCCAGGCTGGGAACTGGGGGCTATCACTGTTGAAGCAAAAAGGGAGCTTAGTTTCTAAGTGGTTACTGAGTTTACTACATTGTTTTTGTCAAAGTTTGCAGGGGTGATGCTGATTAATGTTGTGTCCTTTCCCCAAATCTGTCTATTCCCTTCCTCTTCCCTCTCACCAGGCTCAGCCTGACACTTTTTATTAGGCCACTCGTCCCTGCTTTGTGAGGAATAAATATTGACACTGATGGCTGCTTAATAGGATTTGGGTTTGCTGCTTTCTCTCCAAACGAGTTTGGCACTTGTGGCTCGATTTGTGTTTGGGGCTGGCTCCTCCATTTTGGGAGGAGTGTTGGTAATGATGGTGTCACCACATATGCTGCATACAGGAGAGGCTGGGAGTGGGGGTGTGTGTTGCTCCCCTTTTCCTGCTGGTATGCAGAGATCTCCAGGCTGGCACTCCAAATCACTGCATGTCCCTAGCAAAGGTGTGGCTTCCTTTCAGAGGGTGTTGCTGTTGCCACTGGGGAAGAAGAGTTTTTGATGTCTTGTTAACCTGTACGTGCTGTGAAGGTCAGGTCAGAGTGCCAGTTGGCAGTGATGTGGGTGCTCCTCTCCTCGCTGCTTCCTTTATGTGCTTGGGGGCATCCACTCCAAGGAAATGCAGCCCATGCTGTTTCAGAGGGGTTTGGGTGGATTTTTGAGATG
Organism: Molothrus ater; assembly: GCF_012460135.2. NCBI lineage: Eukaryota > Metazoa > Chordata > Aves > Passeriformes > Icteridae > Molothrus > Molothrus ater. The sequence continues at coordinate 10,698,313 of NC_050481.2, read as the reverse complement.
TGTCTGAAGTGAGGAAAGTCCCATTAAAAGCTGATAGGCATTTAGGCTAAGTGAGGTTTTCTTGGGTTTCCCAAGAGCTGTGAAAGGTTTTGCATCTACAGAGCAGCACCTTCATGTTCCTGGAAACCCAGGAGGATCTGAGACTTCTCCCTGGAAGTCAAAGCCATATGCTAAGCTCTAGTGGAATTTCTCTTGACTCTTGCTGGGAGTGGTTCACCTCAGTGGTACTGGAGGGCAGCATCACTGGGGAAGCCATCTCATCCAGGTGAGATTCCCACAGCCTCTGCAGGTGGTCATCCAGCCCTGCAGTGCTTGCAGAGAACATCCCAAGACCCAGCCTCAGATCTTGCTTCAAGATTTGGGATCACCAGACTCAGGATCACCAGACCAAAACACAGTAGACAAAGGTGATGGAGAAGAGTTTTCCTGCTGGCAGGGCACATGGAAGAGGTCCCACACCCAGGGCTGTGTACAGGAAAGATGCTTGTGGTATCTCCTCAGCAGAAGGATGGCAGATGACTCCTAATGCTGCTAAAATAGCTCCCTGCTGGGGGGAGTGGAGTCAGGAAGGCCAGCTGCCCCTTTTGCGGGGTTTATGTGAGAACAATGGGGATGCACAGAGGCATGGGACCAAGTGAGAGGAGCCAAGGATTCCTCCCTCATCTCATGTTCCTTGTCATGGTTGCAGTCCTCATCCTTTTCCAAGCTCATCTCTGCCAGACTGGCAGATGCTAAAAATATTTGGAGTGACAAACAGATATTTATTAGCTTAGCAGCCAGCATTTCTGTCACTTGCCTTGGTCTCTCTCACTGAGCTGGCCAAGTCCTCATCTCTTTACTCAATCTATCATCACTTCTTACTTGGGCAAATCTCCTGCTGAAATCCCCAGGAAGTAAATGGAATGCTGTGTTGAGTAAGGTGCCCAGGAATTTGTCCAGGAAGAGGTTGTGGGATGGAGAAGCAGCTCAAAAGGAGTAGCTCATATTCTGAGGATTAGGTATTGCTACACTTTCAAAGGTGATTTACATCTGCACACTCCACCCGTCCAGTAACTGCAATTAAAATCTGGAATACCAGGAAGCACTGCAGATAATCAGGTTAGAGAGGGCTGAGAGACAGCTCAGCTGCTGCAGACCTGAATCCTTGGTGCTGAATGTCCACTGTGCCTGTGACAAATGTGAGTACGAGGCTTTCTTCTGCCCCCTCTGAAGGGATGCTCCAATTGTCACTCCTGTTAGTACAAATCACTGAGAGAAAACTCTAGCAATATGGAACTTTTGCAATATAATGACAAAAGAACTCTTGCAAGAAAATTACAACAGTAGGAGAGCTGCAGTTACATTTTTAGTTTCACTTACACTTGTCCTTTAGAGCCAGCTTGTGCTTAGTCTGTGTAATGTAAGAGAAGTTAAATGTTATAATTTATCAGAAGGACTTTAGATCCACATGATTCAGTGTGGGGATACCCCAGAAGCTGTCGGGCTGCTGATTTAGCTATGTGTGGTGGCCGTGGCCCTTACAGGGACAGGTGTGTTAAAGACCCTCCAGCTTGCCTGAGCACTGCTGTGCATCATCTTCCTCTCAGGCACCTCTGCCCAACAGATCTGATGCACAGAGAGAGCTGATCCCACTGTTTTATGGCCAGCTCTGAAGGATTGTATCTCACAGCCTCCTGGTCCTGAACAGCCTGTGAAGAGAGGGGATGCTCTGATTCCCCAAGCTAATCCTGCAATGTCCCCAGAGGCATCTCTGGAAAACCTCAAGAGGTGCTCAGTAATGGTCGAGAGCAAGTTTATAGGATAGTCCTGTTAGTTGTGGGGTAGAAAAGAATGAAACTGTCATTTCTCTGTGGTTTTACTCCTGTCTTGACACAATAAATAGGTAGATGTGTTTTTAAGAGGGTTAAAGTTCTCTGAGCACAAGGTGCAGGTAGAGGTGGGGGTGCAGGATGGATCACACAGCACTCTTTTGACAGACCAGGACAGTTCTCACCTCTCAATTGTCTCCTCCTGAGAAGGTGAGATCTCCCCTGAGCAGGACAAGTGCTGCTCAAGTCAGTACTGCTTTAGAGTAATTTGCTTCCATTGAACTTGATCCCAGATTAGAACTTCAGGGAATGAAGCCACAGTCCTTGGAAGATGCGGGCCAGAGCTGCACAGAGCACACTTTGGGAACAGGCCGCCTGGGTGCTACTGGGGCACAAACAGCAAGCTGTGACAGAGTCTAACCATACACCACTAATACAAAAAGCCAGGAATTCACTAGGGATAAAAGCTAAATCCTGAGCCACCAGGTTGTTTCTTCCAGCCAGGATCCAGGTGGTTTTGGCAGGGCTGTGCAGGGAGCTGTGCAGCGCTCCAAGCCGGCTGGGCAGCACAAGAAAGGACTGTGGGCTCCAGGGCTCCATGCCCAGCTACCTCCCAGGGCCAAGTTCTCATGCAAAACAGGGAAGGCTCCCAATTGAGAAAGCGTGGATTTAGGGTGCCTGGAAAAGGGTGGCAGTCTCTGGGTCGAGGTCTGGGTGCAGTGGAATGCTTATTGTCAAAGCTAAAGACCAAAGGGAACGCTGCATATTGTGGGCCTAAATGCAGCTGGCACGAACCAAAAATGTGCATGTGAGTGCCTTTCTAAGTACCCAGTAATCCTCCAGGGCAAAACGGGGATTAGGGCTCTCTCCCAGACAAAGGAGGAGTTCATTTTCTCAAAGATCCCTTGGCCAGTGAAGTGAGGAGCCCAGATGAATGCCAGGGCTCCTTTCAGCTCTGTGCTTGCAAACAGGTATGATGCCGGAGCAGCTGGTTTGTGTGGGGCTGTGCAAACACAGCTTGGCCAGATTGTGGGATTGAGGTCAGGTCAACTAAAATCCATCCACTCCCAAAGAAAAGGGGAAGCCAGAAAAATGCTGGACAAGTAGGACTAGACAGCTTGCACAGGGGAAAAGTGGTCTCCTTTCTCCAGAATTTTTTCTCGGTGGCCCTGAAGGTCAGCGCTCATTGAGGTTGTTTAAGTTAGAGTTGCCTGAGTGAAGAGCCCTCTGAGAAGGAAAGCTGTGAGTCTGAATTAATTCCAGGTGACTTCTCAGCCTTTCTTGCTTTGCCCTGAAATTCTGCATACTCAGAATCTCCAGTAGGAGCCATAAGACTGAGAGTGATGGGTGCCTGAATGGGGGGATGTATCCATCTAAAATTCACCATCCTGTGATTTCTTTAATTTGCCTTCAAACAATGGCTTGTGCAGGTAGAAAAGCACAAGCCCCTCTGCACTGTTCCTGGGAAAATTATTTTCCCTTTTGGGTTGGCTTGTGGCACAAAGATCAGCTCTAGTAATCCTGTCTTACCAGATATCAGGATAGATGTGCTTGTGATGTGTAAAGAAAATGTGCATTAAGTAGTCCTGTTTCTTAGAAGCAGCAGCCAGCAGCACTGTGAATGGGTTTGGGTGGTGTGGGTTTTTTTCTCTGGGTTTTACTGACACATCTGAATCCTAGACATGGATATTATTGTTTCTACCTGAGAACTTGGACTTGCTGCAGATCTCAGGGAAGAATGCCTAATTCAGTCCCAAGGTTCATGTGCTCAGTGAGCCTTACTGAGATTTGAGAGCAGTCTTGCTCTGCTTATGGTGAAAATATGCTTCCAGGAGTTACACAGGTGGAGTCTGTTGCGTTTTGGATTCATGAACCAGTCTTGAATTCCTCATGTGCCTAATTAAGACTGTGGAGTTAAACCTGGCTGTTCCCCATCTCAGGTGAATATTGTTAGTCACAAGCTAGAGCTTTTACCCAAGGACTGACACTTTTTCTGGCAAAGGTTTTACAGGTTATTAGTGTGAGAGGTTTTGGTGCGATTTATAAATTTTTTTTCATGGTAAATTTTGTCCACACATTTTCTCCTGGTCTTGGTGTGGCTTGGGGGTCCTGTGAGCAGAGTAACAAACCTGTGCAGGCCTTGCTGCTAGCAGGAGAGCACCTGGGCCTTTGTGCTGTGACACAGGGACACTTGCAGTGCAGCTCAAGGAGATTCTGGGAGCGTGACAGAGATGTGGATTACAGGCTATTTCTGGGCCAGCCACAGGAGGTAACAAAATAAGAAATACGTCAGCACTCCAGTCTTTTCACTCCAGTCGGAGCGGGAGGATCTGCCAAGCAGGACAGCGACAGCCAAGGTGGGTGCCTGGGATAGGTGTGCTGTCTCCCGGCTCTACAACCCCCTCCTGACAGGAGGGATTGTCCTTTGCCAGGAGATAGATGGGCAATGCCATGGAGGTGCTGTTTGCATTCCCAGGAGCTGTAATTCCGGCTGGGCAGCTGCTGAGAGCTTGCCTGCGTGATGAGGATAGCCAGAGGTGAGGCTGCCCAGCTCTCCTTATGTCACTGGGCTGATCTGGGCATCTCAGGCTACCCTGTGACATTGTGTAACCTGGGGTGCTGTGAGGATAAACCAGCAGCGTTAACCCCTCTGGCTCCATGCTGCCTGTCGGAGCCCAGTTCAGCTTTGTTGGTGCTTCTCTGTATTTTTGTGTCTGTGATGTGCTGTTGGCTGTTTCTGTAGTGGAGGGGGGTTTCCTCTTAGGTTCTGATTTAAGACAAAAGGAAGAATATCAGGAAATGCCTACAAATAGCTGTAGAAGTTGGAAGAAGAGTTCCTTGCTTTAATCTCAGTTTCAGAAGCATCATTGTGCAACCACCTATGTTTCTAGGATGGCTTTTAATTCTGTCACTGGTTACAAATATTCCTGTTCATCCCAAATGATTTAAAAATGAGAATTTAATCTCCATCCTCTTTTCCAGAACAACACTGCATTTAGAGGTAACAAAATACTAAAAATTACTAAACCTGTTAACATTTGGGGATTGGATCCTCTGGGACTCAGGTCATCTATTACTGTGGCAGCAAATCAGGTGTTGGCTTAAACTCAGCAATCATGGCTCCAAGAGGAGGGACCAATAAAATATACCTATTCTGAAAAATTTTAAAAAATTAGATAATTTCTTCACATAGTTCCGGGTGCTGCTTATGGCTCACCACAGGCATATCCTAGGACTCATCCCTGGAACTACAGGCAGCTAAGCCAAGAGTACAGGGTGGTAGTGCAGCCAGAAGAACTGTAACACTGTTGTCCTGGAACATAAATGCTATGAGCAGACAAAACTTCCAAAGTTGGGTTTGTGCCACCTCCCTGTGCAAAGTCTGTCTCCTCTCTGGGAATTACAGCCAGGCAGTTGAGCTTGCACTGCATCATTTCCTCAGTGAGAGCAGTGATTTATGCTGCTGCCATTACTCAGGGAGCTATTGTTATGAAACATGGGGTTTAATTAATTAAGAATATGATCTCTGCAGACTCAGATAATTGCCAGGAGAGCTGCTGGGCAGGGGCACCCACCCACACTTTCTGTCCAGGCTGACTTTAGAAAACTGATCTGTGCTGGAATGTGAAGGTTGTAAATAAGGATAAGGAAGACTGAAGAAAGTGAGGAGGAAGAGCCAGGAGCCCCAAAGGTTAAGATAAGTACTGTGAAACGTTCCAAGCATGCAGGTAACAGGAGGTCAGCATGGGAAGCAGATAAGGGGCCAGAGGAGCTCAGAGTCAGCCCGGCTCAGAGGCAAAGGATCTCCCCAAAACAGCAACCGAGTTCTGCAAGGACTGTGGCAGCTCAGGAGACATCCAATGACAGCAACTGGCAAACCAGTCATATGGGGAGTTGATTAATATAAAATAAGGCCACCCATGTGTTCTTGAAGAGCTCTGAGGAAGGTGGTGAAAAGGAGGGAGAGTTTCACAGATGCCTGCTGTGGAAAGGCTGTGCTGGCTGTGTGGGGAGAGATGGATGTGGGGTCAGGAGGTGCTGCCTCTCTTCTGGAGGGGGCACTGAAACTTCTGAAGGAGTTTTCCTTGAAAAAAGCCCTTAATCTCTAGCACTGTATTCTTTCACTGTCAAGCAAGGAGCAAGGAAAAAATCCAAGCAGGCCATATTTTTAAATGAGGGAAAAGCTGAGCAGAGTGTTCTCATGGACATGTGTGGTATTAAATACCAAAGGCACCATGGAAGCAGCAAGTATAAATAACAATTCATAATTAAACACGAACTTTGCAGAAAATGAAAGATTTCAGAGGCAGCTGCCAGCCTCAGGTGGGAGGTAAAGGAGTTTTAAATAGACTGTGTTTGCTGGGTTTCCAGTCTCCCACTTGAGAGCTTTAGAAACAGCATGATAACAAAAGGAACAACTGCTGGCCCCTCCTTGCCAGGGATACTTTTTAGCTGTGGAATTGTGAGGCCCTTTGAACATCCCAAAATAAAATGCAGCCTCAGGCTTTAAGAGCATCCCATTGGGCTGGGTGCTGCCACAGGGAGCTGGAGAGCTGTCCCAGGGCAGCTGGAGCTTTCAGAGAAGGGCCACTTTAAGAAGAAGGTGTGAGGACAGCCAAGAGGAAAGGTAGGCCCCCAACAGCTTTGCACAAGAGTGGCTGTCTCCATGTAATGGTGGAAGAAGTGTCTTTACAGAGATTAGCACCCTCCTGGTTGTTAGACTGAGCTGCCTTACTTAGGAATGCCATAGCAAATGCTCTGGGCTAAGCAGCCAGGTGAGGCAGAAGGCTGCAAGGGCAGGACAGGTGTGGGCTTGGGGTCCTGTATGGGGAGGTGTCCAGCTCTGCAGCCCTGGCTGGCCTCAGCTCTTCTCCCTGCCCTGCTGTCACAGGGACCCCCCTGCATGGGGACCATCCCTCTGGCTGTACTCTGGCCCTGAGGTGGATGTGCTTCCCAGGTGGAAGGATCCTCATCTCTTGTGTTCCCAACTGGGCCTGATTGCTATTTCTAGAGTGGATGATTAGTTTGCAGTGTCTTACTGAGCCTGGCATGCACCACAGAGCTCTGCAATTACAGTTTTCAAAGAGGCTGGGGAAAAACTCTGTTGATTTCCTTGTTCCTGCACCAGCACCTCTGGAGCCCATGGAGACACTAATTAAGGTGTCTCTGTCTCTGTGAGGTAAAGCCCAAAGTTATGCATGCTGGAAGCAGGGGTTGCTCCTGTGAGGGGGAACACCCAAGCTGCCTCTCTTCCCTCCCTCTGCTCAGGGCTGCCCCCTGGAGGGTCAGGCTGGGCTGGTCCCTGTGAGAGCACTTGGAAGGCACTTCAGAAAGCTCTGCTCACACACAGCAGAATATAGGGTCTGTGGTGTCTCTTGCTTTCTTAGCATCCTTCAAAAGCTGCTTTCTCTTAAAAGAAAAAAAAAAAAAAAAAAGAGTCCAAGTGCTGAAAGATCACTAGGCTGTGGTGCCCGGGGAGCTGTAGGCACTTACTACTCCTTTCCATCAGTTCTTCAGGCTCTTGATGACTCTTCTCTTGGCCCAGGGGCAGTTTCCCAGCCCTACACATTGTCCCTGGCTCCCTCAGAGACAGCTGACTGCACGGAAGGTGTGAGCAGCTTTGCCCACTGCTGTGGTGTGGCCTGGCACAGCCAAACTCTGCTCTCCAGGAGACAAGCAGGGAAGGACAGGGCTCTGTCCTCCAAATGCTGAAGCTGTGAATATATTTTGCTCACGAAACTGTAGACCTGTTTGTATGGATAAATAATTTATATGCAATCTTTTAAATCCTCATCTGTCGCAGGCCTTCTGTCCTTTCCTTGTCTTGCAGTGAAATCTCCTCTGGAAATTGGTAATTTTTCATGGTAAGCTTGGTGAGCTAAGAGAAATACAGCATTTAAGGATATTGGCACTTCCAGGGCTGCAGGAAAAGAGATCGTGCTCCTGGTGTACAGTGAGGCTGGAATGGGAGCAGGGAAGGGAAACTTTCAAGTTTGATCAGAGACTTGACATCATCTCAGAGGAGAGGAGTGGCAGAGACAAAGCAGGACAGGATTTGGCACATGGAAAGAAAAGGCAGCTAAGGCAGGATTTGCTGTAAAAATTGGATGAAAATGAGCAAGGTGAGCAACAAAAGGCCGTTCCTGACGAGTCGCTTTCCCTAATGTAGGTGAAAGTGCTGCTACGCTTCCCCGCTGTATCTCATCCGTAATGGGAAGCTTAACATTCCTGCCTGGCACGTGGGGGCGCGGGCAGGGAGCGCGGGGGAGGACCCGGCCGGACACAAAGACGGCCGGGCTCTCACCGGAATGGCATCCAAGCCATCTCAGCTATCCAAAGCCACAGATGCCGGTATGTGGGCTCAGCACACAACGAGAGGCAATTGCAGCTTATGCCGGGCCAGGCCTGCCGCGGGCAGGGAGAGGCGCAGGGAGCTTTTCAGCCCCGCTTTTATTCGGCATGAGGGCTCATTGAGCAGAAATCTCAAATCCTTTCTGCACTTCAGGGCTCAAAATTGGAGCAAGTAAGAATAGTGGAGCCTTCCAGGGGAAAGGAAGGAGCTGAAGCAATGGTTACATTGTGTTTTTGTGACTTGGACCGGGGTAAATATGTGTTTGCTGACTTGGTGGAAATATCAGCAGAGGTGTAGGACAGGTTTGTCTTTCTCCCTCTCACTGTGTGGAACTTTCTCTTGGCTTTTCTCTTGTGTGTTCAGAGCAATCCCTGAGCTCTCATAAGGTGGTTACGTGTGGAAAAAGCATATCCCACAGTAGAACCCGTGAACTCCACACCTGGGGATTTAGTGTCCCCAAATGCAGCTGCAGGATAATGAGTTCTGTGCCCTGTGTACTGAGCTAATCTCACTCCTGTGTGTCGTGGGATTGGTCAGCTCCTCCAAAACACTCTTGAGGGACACTCACAGAGCCAAGCATTGCCCAGAGTAGAGAAAAACAAGGACACACATGACCTGATGCCCCTGCCTTGCCCTCTGGGTCTGTGCATTGCCCTCTTTCCTAAAATCCTGTTGGCTAAGGGCTGAGGTTTTGCGTGCTGGTGTTTACCTGTCCTTGCTTTCCTTTGGCAGGGACACCCATGCAGCACAGGGATGCTCAGAGCTGTCTCCCAACCCGCTCAGCCCGGACTGTGTGACCACTGACTTCCAGCCCGGCAAAGCCACGTGGGCAGCAGGAGTCAAGTTACGGCTGAAGACCAGGTGAGAATGTGTTTGTGTGTGTCCCTGAAGCCTCTGCAAAGACAGGGTGGAAAACAGTTACTGCTTTGGCTGCCTGTGTGCCTGAGGGGCACTCACGGGGAAGGAGTGCTGAAATTTCTCCTTAGAAGCTTTTGTCAATGCTGGTAAAGGTCATCAGAAATGCTGAACCCAAATATCTCCACACAAGTGGTGTTAGTCTTCTCTGACTTCCCAACTTCAGGTGCCTGGCATTCCAAAATCACCTGGCTTCTTCAAGAGTCTGGGTGGTTTAGTGGGAGTTTGGCATTCATGACTTTTGAGCACCCGTCTGCATCTTAGAACGATTAAATGTATTCAGAAATCACTTTGCTGAACTGCTCTGGATTGGCTGGTACTGTGGCCGAGCCTGACTCCCCTCCTTTGGCCATGCAGTTTAGAACCAAGTCCTACAGCATTTACTCAGGCAGAGCTTTTGCTGGCATCAGAAGAGCCTCTTACATCAGTCAGCTGTAATCTGGGTGACTTCATAGATTTTTGTGTCTCAGTCTTGTGAGATTTGTACTGTGAAGTGGAAACAGTGGCTTTTATTTGCAACATTGCATTTGGGTCAGACCTTGGCTTATTTGAAGTCAAGAAGCTACACTGACTTCCTGGAGCTGGTGGAAATGTGGCCCAGTGCCTGTGAGTGAGCAGCTGAGAAGGGAATTCCACATTCTGATTTTATCAGCAAGGATGCATCTCTGGAGCAACCTCCCTGACCTTAGTGGAGGTGCTTCAGCTTCTGGCCACTGTAGGCAGTCATGGATGCTGACCCTGCCCAGCCTTGGATGGAGCAGATTTTAAAGGCTGAAATATCTCCTCAAGCTGATTTTGTTGAGGAGAGGTTCATCTTTGAGGAGTGGGACTCTGCATTTCCCCAGGTTATGTCACCCACAGGGAATTTGGGAAAGGAGCTCCCCTACATCCACCACCTCCCTATAACAATGAGTCATTCACCATATGCCCTCTGTAAATCCTTCTTGCCCAACAATTTAGTACCAGATCTTCACAGAAGCTCCAAAGTTTAGCATTTCACTTTGATAAATTTGCCTTTGGGTGCAGAGCCCAGTGTTTAACTTTACTTTTCCAGGAGCACTGGAAGCTGTGGCTGCACATCTCAGTTTGACCCTGGCTGGAGCTTTAGTTACAGACAGGAAGCTGCTCTAATGTATAAGAATGTGCCTGTGGGAGGGTGTTTGAGACTCAGCAGCCTTTGCTTTGGCCCAGGCAATGGGTGCAATTCCCTGGCACATTTGACTCACCCTGTTACCCCCCAGCTGTGTGGAACTACCTCCACACAACCTCCTGAAGGCCCTGCTGCTTCTGTCCCATTTATGGCTCCTCCACGAGCATTTGGATGTGGAGCCCACACTTGGATGTGGAGCCCATGAGCACTGCCTGTGATTTGTAGCCCTCTGGCTCAGGGGAGAGCCCAGCTGCTGCCTGGAGGCTTGCCCTGCAGATCCCCTTGGTTACCTGCCCAGCCTCATTGTCCACGTTCTGTTTGGATAATCAGGCTCACGGGGCAGGGTTCCTGCTGCCAGCCACCCAGCTCCTCCTAAGCACTGAAAACACATTCCTTCCATTGTTTCCAAGTCTCTCCTGTTGCAAGTTGCTGTGTGTTGGATATGGGGTGGTGAAAGAATCTAAGCTATGCTTGGGTTTCTGTCTTTTTAACTAATTTACTGACTGGAGAAGAATGAGAAAAAATTAATTGAATTGAGCCTGTGGGGCCGGTTTATCAGTCTGGATAAATCAGTGCAGCTCTGAAGAGCTCTGGGCAGGGAAGCCACTGCAGGCTCTGGCTATTAGGATTTTCCACCCTTGCTCTGGGAGAGATAATGTGAATCCCTGCAGAAGACGGGGAATAATAGGATCCTCCTCAAAGACTGTAAGTCAGTTAGCTGCTTCTTTTCCATGTCTGTTCTTTCTTCCTCTTTTTCCAGTAAAGGAAACAGAGTAAAATTACAGAAAGAAGAAAGTTGCAGAGATTCTTTAACCCAGTGCTCCCCTGCTCCTCATTGTATGCATGGTCTAGGTACCAGGCTGAAGGCTCTCCTGGCTTCTCCATGTCCAAGCTGCAGTCCTGTGAGAAATGGACTATCTTGGTGGCAAGCACTTCTTAAAATAGAGATCTGAAATACTCCTCGTTTTGAAATTTAAATCAAACTCAGTCTGTTGCTTGATAATGCTGCCTTCAAAATAGAAAGCTGTCAGAAGATCCCGGTACGACAGAGTCCTTGAACTCAGTAATCAGGAAGAGTGAGGTTTGTGTACATCACCTCTGTTCCTGTTGAAGCCTGTGTCTGGTTAGTATCAGGGAATGCCAGTGGGACCCTTTCTTTGTGTAGGGAAAAGTCCTCAATCTAAATATTGCCTGTCAACCCTGCACCGGGGTGAAGGGAAGATGGAGCTGCAGCGCACAGCCTGGCTGCCAGCCCCTCGCTCTTTGTTTCCTTTGCTGGACACTAGATAAATGCCTCTTTCTTGGATAAGACAGTGTGGGGGTTCCCAGAGATATGTGATAATACAGAGGTGTGACTTGCAGGACCAATAATCATTAATTACAATGTTTGACTGTTCCTAAGTTCAAGGAAGGAGCGCCCGTTGCTCGCAGCTGCCATCACCTCTGAGTGATCCTAGCACTTCCATCTGCAGCCTGTGCCTGAGGGCACTTCAGTCAGGAAAAGCCATCAGGAAAAAATCTGTCTCTAGATCCACATGGTTGTCATCTCTGCTTCCATACAGGGATTTTCTCCCCAGTGGTATGGTGGGGAGTTTTTTCCCAAAGAGTTCGTGATGGTAATGGTAGAAATTCTGAGCAAAAACTTCTGATTCCCTTCTTCAGAGATTTCAGGGAGATTGGTACCTGTCTCCCAGTTCCCAGATGGCACCCAGGGCATGGTCTGATGCAGCCCAGACATCCTCAGTGATGTTTGTCAAAGGGGAAAAACAAATGGTGTCTGACGTGTCAGCTGGAAACACCACACAGGCACAGGAGCTGCAAAATGAACATTTTGTGGAAAAGCAGGTTGTGTCCTCGTATGAGAATATTGAGAATATTGACACATTTCACCCAGCTGCTCTCAAGTGAAGGGTTTTTCATGTGTTTTTTACTTAGGGAAAGTTTTCATCTGAGCATTAAGGGGTGGGCAGTGTGGGCGTGATTCTCCCTTTCCCCTATAGATGAGGAGACACTATTGGCCAAGATCCATGGTGTGAAATAACATTTCATAGGCTTCAGGTCTTTCTAATGAGTCTTCCTTATTTTAGTCAAAATTGTGAAGGGACAGAGCTCACTCCACATCCTTTCTGCCCCAGAATTTACCAGAAGGGCTCAGTGAGCCTAAAAAGAGAGATTTAGTGAAAGACGAACCAAGCTGATGCCATTCTGGTCCGACTCCTTTCTAATTGGCCTCGTCTGTTCTGCTTATTTTTAGAACCATGACTGAACCTTAATTAAGAGCGACGTTGCTTTGAGTAGATTGTGGCCTCGCTCTGTGGAAATCCTAATAGGCTTCTGAGTGCTTTACTTTTTCCTTCATCTCCTGCCTAATAGATGGACAGAGAGGCTGCAGCCACGTTTGGATGTCTGGAAAACATCTCTTTGTCATGCTCCCGCTCCTTTAGCAGTGTCTGTCTTGGAGACAGGTCTGTCCCCGTGGGAAATCAGATGGTTGTTCTGCTTTCTGTTGGTGCAGGTGCACACTCATCCTGGAAGGAGGGTACAGGTGAATTGCTGGGATCAGGATCTCTCCATGTACAAAGATCCTGCTGCTGCATGTACAGGATATGGCTCAGGATGTAGTGCCCCTGCCACGTGGGTTTTGTTAGGTTAGAATTATCACCAGCTTGAAATCTCAACTGCTGTGAGGATGACGTGGTAAGGATGGGCAGCTGCCCTCTTGGCTTTCTCACTTGTGACTCAGTGCCTGGGATCAGATCCAGGAGGCACCAGCTCTGCACTTGCATCCAAATCTTTCATTTCCCCTGCAGGAGGAGGGTCTGTGCTGCAGGGCCCCCATCCCTTCCCATCTTCCCACGTGATAGGCTAGGCCATGGCTGTTCCCTTCCAGCCATGCCCATCCCTTCCAGCTCCAGCAACCTCCCACACAGCCAGCTGGCTGCAGGGCTGCTGGGGGAAGCACATCCATGGGGATTGTAGTTGTAAGTGATGGCAGAGTGACCTTCTCTCTTCTCTGCCCCATCCCATCTTCTCTGGACACAGGAACACCAGCTGCTAGTCAGAGCCATGCCCTCAGGTCATGGAGGTGTGTCCTGGTGACCTCTGCTCCTGCCTGGATCTGCAGGTAGATTCTGCTTTCCTTGAAAAGTTTTGCAGTCTTTATTTCAGCATTCCTTGTGTCTGCTGAGGAAGGGTTTGGAGCTTGTGGGGACAGAGAAAAATGACCACAAGGTCAGTGGCACAAGAAGCATTGTTCACAGTTCTCTCTTTTTAGCCACCTGGATGATGTTTCTGATGGATGTGAGAATGGTGAAAACAACTCCCCAGGAGCTGTGTGGGAGTAGAAAAAGATCAGTTTATTGGAGCACTGATGACCCTGAGTGGCTGCTTAATCAGCCACAACATCCCTCTCTGGCTTTCACTTATTAGCTTTCTAAGGATGTGGAAAAAATGCAAATGGCAATTTGAAGAAGCTGGGTTGTTAGCTCTGGTTGAAGATGGACTGCACCTCCTGAAGGATGCTGGGCTTGAGGTACTTTTGAACCTGCAGAGCACTCAGGTTGTATGTGTACTCCAGAAGTGGCAAGGAACAGTACGTGAAGAACAGCAGTCAGACTGACTACTCTCTCCTGGATGTTCTTAGTTTGTGACCTTGAGGAGAAGATAACCTTTCAGTTAGACTCTGAAGAAAGCCTCATATGCTGATTCATCTGTAGAGTTAGTGCCAAAGTGTCTCTGTAAAGTTCCATTCCTGTTTTGCATGCAATATAAAGATAATCTCCAGAGATTAGAAAGAAGAGCACACTCAGCTCCTGCTAATAAGAATGAGCTGCAGAGCTGTTCCTGGGAAGGGCCTCAGAGATGTGGATGTGGTCCCTGCAGCCCAGACTGCTCCCAGTGTGCCAGACTGCCACTGAGGAGCCTCTGCTGGCCTGGGTGTGTTTCCATCTGCAAACACTGGGGCCAGCATAGCAACGGGGAGCTCCCAGATGGCAGCAGCTGGATGAGATGAAAAACTATCCCTTTCCCTTTGACTTTCCAGTCTTCAGTGTGAGCTGGCAGTACCTGGTCTGTAGCCTGGGTTACAGCTCCATTCGGATGCCAGCCTTGCATCACATCCCACTGCCTTCTCCAGGTATCTTGCTCCCAGGCACTTGTCATGATGCCAACCTGACTTGGATGCCCAGGTTATCTGATTACTGCAAGTATCCATGAGGAACCAGGAGTCTCCTTTTCCAGCCTTGGCATTTACAACACAGGGATCACTTAGTCTGTTATTTGAAGAGGATAATTTTTCAGTAGTAAGGCTGTCCAGACACATTCACAAGTACAGTACAGAATATGTAAAAGATAAGGTGATGAGGTTGGTTTGTTATTGTTGTTATTATTATTATTATAATTCTGCAGTTTTAGATCCTACAGCCTCCTGTGCCAAAGTGTCACCTGTTGCTCCTGGTTTTGTTGCAGGCAACTTAGCTGCCCCAAAGTAATACCAGTTAAAGATCTAATTATTTTTTGTCTTCATTCAAGTCCAGCATTAGCTGCTGCATTTGCAGGTTGTATCACTCCGTCAGTTTGTCTGGGATCAGTCAGGATCTGTCACATTTCCAAGACAGGGTAGGTGTGGAAACAGTGCAAGGTTATCCCACACAGAGCTGCTAAGCTGGTACCATGTGTCTTGTGATTAAAATTCACAGCTGTGCACATGTGGTATTATTACAAGGATATCAGACAAAAGAGTTAAAATACCTGTGGCTCAGATGATTGGCTACACAGCTCCCTCACTGTTTCTGCTGACCTGCCTTGCACAGGATCATTCATTTTCCCAAGCAAAAAACTGGTGCTGATGGCTTGTACTCCACTAAAGTATTTACAGTCTTTAAATGTCTGCAGAGGAAAAGGTAAGAATGTGAGTTATTCTTAATAAACAGTTTTGTCAACTTCCCATCTGGCAGTGTCCAGGTTCTTTGTTTTCTGGGCAAGGAGCTTAGCAGAAGAGCTCTGTCTTAAACACACCTACACACGTAAAGGTAAAGTGGTTTTGGGTTCAGCTTGTCCTTTGCAGACCTCCAGTCCAGTTTCCCTTAAGACAATCCTGCAACAACAGACGTTAAAGAGAAAAGCATGTCCCTTTTTCTTCCTTCTTTTAGCAGACAATGAGGAAAAACCCAGCACTTATAAAATCTGTATGGAAGAAATGCTGGAGAAATGGCTCTGCCTCTCACTCTCTACCTGTGCTTTTCCATGCTGTCCAACATCAGCAGGTGCTGATGTTAACTGATACTAGGAAAGGACTTGACCCTAAAAAGCATTTTTAACTTTTTGCACTTTCCTGTACTGTTCCTTTTACCAATCTTAGGCAGTGCTCTCAGTGTCTGTGTGCCAAGGGCATTTTAATCTGTGTACTGATGCGTTCAGGACATGCTGTGCTGTGGACTTTTCAGTGAGACAAAGACTAACGATGTGTCATATCCTCCTCTTGCATTTATTTAGTCGGAATTGTCCTGCAAGCGGTCACATGTCAGTAGGACACAGGTCCAGGGCTGCTCCTCACTTTCCCAGGGAGAGAGTGGGAAACTGTGGAAAGGAGTGCTAGAGCAGGGGAGACATCCCTCATGGAAAGCAGCAGGAGGATTAAGAACAAGCCCAAAGGCTGGGGCAAAGGAGAGTCTGTGTGGCCTCTTCAGGGGACTCAATCCCTAATCCCTTGCTTTGACTTTCCATTGCACCACTCTGTGCTTTAAATAAGGTGTCAGTGGGGTTTTTTTTCCCTCAGGGCTAACAGACACCGGCCTTGGTGCTGATGACTGAAGGCACCAAAGGGCAGCTGTGCCAGTGCCACGCCTGGGGACACACCCCGGGGACAGCTGTCTGCTCAGGGTGGATGTGAGGGACACACATTGCTGGCACTTGGTTGTCACGTCTCATCCTGCATTTTTAGCAGCCCCGAGGAGAGATCAAAAGTCCCTTTGCAGGCTTCCACCCCCTCATGGCATTCAGTGACTTGTGCAAATCCCAGAGAGGGAGCTGTTGTGGGAATGTAGGGACATTCACACGTGGTTACTGTGGGACTTGCTTGGAATGGACAGAAACACAGCAGGGAAGCACAAATGAGCACAAGCAGTTTTAAATGGTGGTGTTAAGTTCACATCCATCTTCCTGGGGAGAGCTGGCCTGTTGCTGATGTGCAAACCCCTTCTGCTCTCACCTAGGCGGAGTGAAACTCCAGGCCGACCTCACTCCTGGCATTCCAGCAAACTCGCAGAGAACCAGCCCGATCCCAGCATGATGCAAATATCTCAGGGTACGCTTGGCACCCCTTGGCATCAGTCCTACCACTCCAGGTAAGTACTGCACAGCTGGGGAGAGAAGGGAGGGAGCAAAGGTGTAGTGGGAAAATGGTACCAGTCACCTCCATAGAGCTGGACAGGTTTATACACAGCCAGGGTTCAGATCAGAGTTGGGAAGGCTTCAGTTCCTGTTTGGTTTCCCAGATAAAGTGGCTTTGTTTTCCTCCTGTAAGTGCTCTGTGGGGTGATTAGCAGCTAGGAAGTCCCCCTTCCTACAAAGATGGGAGCCCACTGCCAGGATGGTGGTAGAGCTCTCTGTGGATGATCTCCCATATAGAAACACAGCATGGTTGTTTTCCCAGCAAAGGAAAAGAAATCCAAAGTCTAAATTGGCCTATTGAACAAAAAGGAAGAAAAGGGTGTAAGTGGCAGAAGCTGTCAGTGTGACAGAGCAGCCAACAGTGCATCAGCAAGAGTGCTCCCAGGGTGAGGAGTTCAGGGACGGATTTCCTGGTTTGGCAGTGGCTTTCTGCAGGAATCAGCTCTATCACAGCTGAACGTGCAGGGCAGCTTGAGGAAGAACGAGTTTAAATTCTGCCCTTGAAAGATTTTACCCAGAGAGGCAGAAGGGTCTGAAACCCTCCATTATAGACTCTGGGATTGAAACATCACTTTCTTCTACTGGCTAGACTGATCCTTGGCAGAGGAGAGGAAAGAGAAAAAAGAGCATTAAAGAAAGCGAGGAGATGGCTGCAGAAAATGAAGTGTGTTGGTCTGTGGCCTCAGCACAGCTCATGCTGGAGCATACTCCTTTCCCACCAAGGGGCTTTGCTTCCCAGGCAGTTCCTGGCAGAGCCTTTGGCAGCGTGGCTCTGTCTCCCGGGTGCTTGAGAAGGAGCATGGGGAACATCTAGTGGCCAGCTGGCTGGGGCTGTGCTGGGTATTGCCAGGGAGATGGTTATTTGAATCCAAAACAGAGTGGTGCATTTAAATGAGCAAACCAGTTCTGTCCTGAGATTTGCCGTATCTCTTCCTGCCCGTGTTCCTCTGCATCTCCCTGCAGAGCTGCTGTGAGCAGGCTTCCTTCTGCCTTTCCTCATCCTTAGCACCCTTCTCCCCTGGGTCTGTCACTTGTTTGGGATGTGATCTGGAGCCAGCTTCCAGCTCTGTGCCTTGCCCTGCCACAGCCTGTCCCTCCCTGCTGCTTCCCTGTGGCTCTGCCAGGACAGCACATGTCGTTGCACAGGGAACTAGAGAAAGTGATACCTGAGGAAGGGAAGCTGGGAAGAGAGGGAAGAAAAGTGAAATCCTCAGGCTACCCTCTCCAGTCTTCAGGGTATTTGCTTAAATCTGGAAGGGGAAATTAGCCAGAAGTTTGTGACATCCCCTTGTGACTGGCATAAAGAGCTCCCATCCCATGGATAGAAAGATCTCTGAATATCCTTCTTTTTTGATCACTTTTCTGATGGCCATGAGTCCTCTTTGGACACCTCAGAGGAAGTGCCAAGGTATACCTGCACCTGCTAAGCTACAAGAAGAGGTGGCAGTGCAGACTTCCTGGGAATTCTCAGACTGTTTCTATGGTTGCACCCCACTTTCCTCCCGGCACAGGCACATACATCTCTTCTCTTCTTGTCAGCTTAGTTTTCTTGCAGCAAACAAAGTATCCTTGGGACAGCTGAATTTCCAGGAAGCCTGCCAGGGCATAGCCTTCATCTCCATAAAAAGAAATGAAATGGGAAAAAAAGAAAGAGATTAGAACCCCCCCAGAATGCCCCTCGTGCTCCTCTCCTCCTCCTCAGTGGCGTCGGTGCTCATTCAGCTTTCCAAGGGCTTTGGATGGGTTTGCTGGGTGGGGTTGATCCTCCCTGGCTCCAGAGATGCACCATCTCTCTGTCTGTATTTCCCTCCCACCCTTCTGTGGTAAATAAGAGCCATGTGTTGCAATGTCAAACAGTTCCTCTTTGTGAACTGGGATGACTCCAGACAGGGGATGGAGCAAGGCCCAAATATGGGTTTTCATCTCAAAACTAAACATCTTGCTTCTGAGCTCACTTATAAGTCGTTGTGCCTCTCCTCTGCTGGTTTTCACTCTTCCCTCGCTGTCCCCCAGCTCCTCCACCAGCGATCTCTCGGCGTACGAGCATGGCTACCTGAGGAGGAGCCCCGATCAGTACAGCTCCCGGGGCAGCATGGAGAGCCTGGACCACTCCTCCCCTGCCTACCACCCTTGCCACCTGTCCCCAGCCAAATCCACCAACAGCATCGACCAGCTCTCCCACCTGCACAGCAAGAGAGACTCAGCCTATAGCTCCTTCTCCACCAACTCCAGCATCCCCGAGTACCCCGTGGCCCCGCCGGGCAAGGAGCACTCTTGCTCCCCGGACAGCGCGCAGTGCCGCGGGGGGCTGCCGGAGAGCATGCGGCAGGCGGACATCCGCTACGTCCGGACGGTCTACGACGCCCAGCAGCGCATCTCCCAGGAGTACGAGCTGAAGCCCTCGGCCCTGCTCCCCGGCGGCGACAGCCGCGGCCCCGGCAGGCTCCACGCCTTCAGCCGGCACAACGCCGCCTCCTCCTGGGCGCAGCCGGCGCAGGGCCCCTCGGACAGCAAGAGCCAGCCACCCCTGCCTCCCACTCGCAGCGACAGCTACACGGCCATCAGGCATCACGAGAGGCCTGGCTCGGGCACCGGCCTTGAGCCCAGCAAGCCCGGCCGGGGCCAGCCCAAAGGGGCCTGGGCACCGCTCATCAACTCCCTGTCGCAGGGGCCGCTGCTGAAGCCGCCCTTCGGAGAAGGGCACCTGCACACCGTGGTGGAGAAGAGCCCGGAGAGCAGCCCCACCATGAAGGCCAAGCAGAGCTTTTCCCAGGCGGCCCAGCCAGGGCAGCCCCTGCTGCCCACCGGCATCTATGCCGTTCCCTCCCCGGAGCCACACTACGCCCAGGTGCCCCGGCCTTCCGCCGGCAGCACCGGCACGCTTTACCCAGCGCTGGCCAAAGAAAGTGGCTACTCCCCAGCCCTCCCGGCCTCCTACGACAAGGCCATGGCCAGCAGCACCCTGGCCTTGGATGAGAATGGAAACCAAAGCACTACAAACAGGTCGACCATCTTCTACCAGCCCCCTGCCACTGAGAGAAAGCATGAAGCCAAACTCATCCAGCAGAAGCCTCCCAGCGCAGCGGGCCCAGAGCTCGGCCTGGCTGTGTCGCAAAAGGAGGAGCTGCTACCCCTTTACAAGGCAGCACACAGCCACCGAGAGACCACCGGTACCACACAGACCTCCAAGCCCCTTTTCCAGGGTCCACAACCCCAGCCGAGGGATGCTAGTGAGAGGAAAAACCATTACCAGCCCAAAGAGGACTGGACACCTGGATCCCAGGAGGAGAAAAATGGTAACTTACAGGTAAACGAGAGAGACACTGGTGCTGCCCACCCATGGGGTCACAGCAAGGCCAAGCAGTATGGCTTCTCTTCCTTGCAGAACATCCCAGAGAGTTCCAGGAGGCAAAGCAGCTCTGACCTAAGGGAGACACAACCAGGTGAGGGTTATTCCAGCACCAGACTGTCCTTCCGGAACAGCAGCAGCAGAGAGGAGAAGGATCACAGAGAGCAGGAGCACAGACAGTGGAGTGATGTGGACCCCCAGGCCTTCAAGAGGCAGGAGGAGGAGGGCACGAACGTGGCTCTGTTCCATGCTGCTGAGCCAAAGTGCAAAGAGCCCCCTTCTCCTCAGCTCCCAAAGCCCTCGGATATCGGGAGAAACCGGCTCAGCTCTAGCAGCACCCAGAGCTTTCCCTACAGCAAACCAGAGGCTGGCAAGCCCCGCTGCTCGGTGCTGGAGAAGGTCAACAAGTTTGAGCAGCGGGAGCAGAGCGCTCCCCGGCCCCAGAGCGCCGGCGTTCCCAGCTTCGGCCAGCACTATGGGCCGAGCAGGACGAGCCAGCCTGCTGGCATGAGGTGCTCTGTGCACAGCCCAGAGGACATGAGAAGCAAGCTGCCCAGTGAGCCAGGCAGGGGCTCCAGCCCGTCCATCAGGAACGGGAAGCTGGAAGAGGCTGACTGGCGCCCCGTCGAGCTGCAGATGGTGGCTTCGGTGAAGCAGGCAAGACCCAGCGAGTACTATGGCCTGTGTCCTGAAAACGAGGTGCAAATAAGGGCAGCTCAGCTTCCTCGGAGTAGGAGCACATTCCAGCTGGGAGGCGAGCCTGAGAAGGAGATCCTCTGGAAGGATAACATCCAAGATGCGCATGGTTCGCACCTGGACACATCATTTAATAGGGCCTACAGGAACAGCATCAAAGATGCTCAGTCCAGGGTGTTGAGGGCCACCTCCTTCCGGCGGATCAGCCCCCCATTCGGGAACACACCCAAGAGGGTGCCCCAGAGGCCTGCCTCGGCCCACGTGGGCATGAGGAGCATGGTGGCATCCCCTCACACCCCCAAGGAGAGGCACAGCATCACGCCCACGGAAGGAGGCTTCTCCAGCCTGGAGTACGCCAGGACGCAGCAGGTGCTGCGCATCGGAGGCCGGAAGCGGCTGACGGCGGAGCAGAAGAAGCGCTCCTACTCGGAGCCCGAGAAGATGAACGAGGTGGGCATCTCGGACGGGGAGCCGTCCCCTTTCTCCTTCCAGAAGAAAAGCATCCATTTTATCTTCCCAGAGAACACGGTGGCCGACCGGCGCAAGATCTTCGAGAGGGACGGCAAAGCTTCCTCCACAGCAAGCCTGTCCAAGCCAGAGCTCAAGCAGCTCCAGCAGAATGCCCTGGCCGACTACATCGAGCGCAAAATGGGGCGCCGGCCGTCCTCGCAGGACATGGGGCTGCTCCGGGAGCGCTCCCACAGCTCCTACCTGCAGCTGGCTGGCCCCGACAGCCAGAGCCTTTCCTCCGCCTCCAGCATGAATTCCCTCCAGGACCAGAACCTGTACCGCCGCAGGGAGTCCATGGAGCGGATATCCAGGACGGGACGGATGTCTTCTACCCTTCCTCCTGGGCTGATTGACTGCTTGGACACGAGCAGAGATGAGAAGGTGCCAGGGCGCCAGGACAGCCTGGTCACCGGCCAGCCCAAAGCAGAGAGGTGCCGGGATCACAGACCCAGATCGGATCTCACCAAAGGCACGCAGACAGACCTGCTGGGCATGCAGGGCCAGCCCCGCTACAGGCAGCAGGAGCAGGTCTTTGAAACCCCCTCCACCACCAGGAAATCCGGGAAATCAGTGTCTGTGGAAGACTTGCTCGATAGGTACGACAATCAGCCGGTCCCTGTGCACGTGCGCTCCAGGTCGTCTCCCACAGCGGATAAGAAACACCAGGTATGTGGGAATGGGGTCATGTGCACCCACAAGAGGGGATCTCAGGACCAGGGAACGGGGAGGAATGTCAGAGAACAGGTTGATGTCCAGTCATGGCCAGGACTCCATTGATTAGAGACATACTCAGCATGTACTGAGGCAGTTTAGTGCACCTTAATTAAAAGATCACTGGTGGGGTTCAGCTCTCTCCCTGCTGGGGAATCAGGGGTGTCAGGGATGCTGGCATTCCAGTGCATGTGCTGGTAGGTTCTTGCTGCTCTGGACATCCTATCTGAGCTGTCCTGTCTTTACCTGCCAGCAGCACCAGAGATGCACTGAGCACTTTTCTAGTGGAGTGTCCCACTGAGATGGTGATTTGCCTCAGCCCATTTTCCTTCTGCAAAGTAGAGAGGATTAGAGGCTGCTTGGAATTGCCTTGGCTCCCACTGTGCCTGACAGTGCTGGGAAGTGCTGGGCAGAGGCACTGCCAAATAACCATTATGTTTAGCCTCCAGCCCTGGAGGGAAACATCACAGAGAAGACTGAACAGAGACCCTGGCCCTTCCATGTCCCCTGCTTGGTGGTTGGGAACATCACACTGATGTCACAAATGGGGAATTCGACTGACTCTGAAGATGGTAAACAGTAGAGCCAGGCTAAATTCTTAAAGAACAACTGCCCAGGCCAGCTCTTCAGCTGGCTGAAATCTGTTCAGACCTATTTAGGAAACGGCAAACTGGTCGAGCCACATGGATTTGCAGCAGTGCTGGGTTTGCTGCCCCATCCCTATTTCCATGCCAGGCTCTATTCATCACAGAGAGAGGCAGCAAACAACCAAAATGTGTGGACAGGCTCCTAGCCCCAAATAAGCTGAGTGTTTGGAGAGGCTCACATGCTTAGAGGGCAGCTGAGATCCAGGACATCTCTTTCTACTCCTGCACTGACTCTTGGCCCAGAGCAGATTATCCAGGAGCAACAAAATGGTCCTGAGTCAAGTGACAAGAGAGGAAGCTCTGGGCAGCATCTCACAAATGGCCCAAACTGGGGTGGGGGGATGAAGCTGCCCTCCCAAACTCATTGTGTGCTTCATTCTACACATCCTCCCTCAGCAGCCCTCAGCTCCCACGCCACATCTTTAAATAGAGTGAATTAAAAAAGCATCTTGTGAATATCAAGTGACCGGAATGCACTTCCAGAACCACCCCTGTCTCATCCCACCATCAGTATTTTTCCACCCCAGCCAGGCACCAGACCCATCTGTGCCATTTTGTCACGCTTGATGATCAGAGCAGCAGGAAAACCAGACATCCAGAGAGAGAAAAATCACCAAAGTGTACTTTGCAGTGACAGGTTGGATGACAAGCAGCCCCAATTCATTTTGCCTTGTCTAACTCTTATCAGGCAGGAGGTACAGGGCAGTTCTTGAGATCTTCATTTTCCCCTCCTGGTTAATTTTTAATTGTTCATACACTCAGCCGCCAAACCAGAGGTTCTGCCTGTTGGAAGCCTAGTTGAGGAAGAGGGTGAAGAACATTGCAGACCTGAATACAGGGTCTTAAATCAGGCAATGAAGAAGGAAGAGCCCTTAGGGCTGTTTCCCAGAGGGATTTAGCTGTAACCACCTGTGGAACAAGGATTAGTCCCATAGGCAGCAAGGCACTTGTGAAAATCCTGGTCTTAAATCCTAACTTGACTTCCAGTGTATATATTCCAGTATATACACCAATCCATAGGGTCTGTTTGAAAGGGAAGTATATGTTGAAGTGCTTTCTTTATTAGGTTTGTTTTTATCCATCTCCAATGCAAACCCACGGCTATAAACATGGGGTACAAAGCCAAACCAACAGAATGAGGGTTTTTTTAATTATTTATTAGATTTCTTTTGGCCTTTTCAGATATTTTTGTGGGAAATGTTATTTCCAGTTTAGCAGCAGACCTCTCTGCCTCACTCACTGTTCGTTTTTCAGGGCCTTGTGTACAGTGCTTAATGTTCCTTTCAGGTTGCATACAAATCACATTGCACTGTCACTGCAGGAATTTGTTTGGAGCTAGGCAGGAGTGAATAGCCATGGAGAATGACTTGCTCTCAGACTTTGGAAGGCATTCTCATCCATGTTTTGGTATTTTGTTTTGCTTCCTGCTGATGCTGTGTTGGTGCCCCAGGAGCTGCTGAGGAGAGAGAGCAGTGAGTTCGGCCCCATGGTGAGGGATCCCTGCTATGTGCTCAGCGCAGGAGCCAGGTGGGTGTGTGTCCCTGTCCCCTGTGTCCCTGCACGGCCAGCTCTGGCCATCCCCCTGCCAGCAGCAGTTGTCTAGAGCTCAGACCTGCACAAACACTGTTCCAGATGTGCTGTGCCCAGCAGATTGAGGAGGAGTTGCTACAAGCTTTTTCTTTCACCACAGACATTAATTTACTATCAAGTCCTCTTTGTGTCATTGTGAGCATGTTTGGGCAGCAAATTCCCGCTTTTGTAACTTCAGAGTGTGTTTGGTCTGCTGTTGAAACTCGCAGTGTATGATAGCATTAACTGAAGGATCCTAAAGGAAACAGTACCTCTATGTCCCACTCTGGGTGGTTTTATCCACCAAGGATGCTGCCTCCCCAAAAGCAAGGGACTAAACCTAGGATATTTCCTTAATCATGCTCAACTGGGAGCTGGCCTTTGGGCTGCTTCCCTTCATCCAGGCAGGATGTTGTGCTCAGCAACAAGGGAGAGAGAAATGTTTTTAAAAATAGAAGAGCATAAGCACAAAACTCAATGTCTTAGGGCTTATGTAAGTCTCCACTTAGCCCCTGATTGTTTTGAAGTTAATGAGAACTGAAGTTGGTCGTACTGTATTTACATTTAAATAATAAATAGATGTTTGCCCTAAGCTCTGAGTGCCCAAACAGCTAACTCCCATTACAGTAAAAGCCATCAAGAGGGACTAAAAGCATTGTTCACAAAGGAGCTCTGTTCCTCACAAACTTGCAGTAAATGCCAGCCCTCTCTGTGGTCACAGTGGGAGTTAACACTGCTGTGTCCAAAGGTTTCTTCATGCAGCTCTGGGTCAGGGAGTGACAGTTGGAAGCAGAGGAAGGTTCCTACTCTGGCTGATCCTACTACTGGCCATTTTTGCCCCTAAGAACACATAAATGTTGTTTTAAAGGGACTCAATCTGCCTTCAGGCACATCCTTGTAGGATTATTTAAAACACACTTGTTTACTTTGATTTTGAATAACTTTTTCCATGTTTTTTCCAAAGAGAACAATGCAGCTGTTTCAATTCCTCCTGCCTCCCCTTCTCTCCTAGAGATGGCATTTCATCCTGCTGCTCAGTCACTGCTTGTGCCTTCCTTTTTTTTTTTTTTTCCTTTCCCCAACCTATTTTCCAAGTAATGGGATGGAACACCCAGACTGAAAACAAGTTTACTGGGGCACGAAATGCAGGTTTCTCATTTTCATGCTTCACTGCACAAAGATTATTTGTTATTAACAGTTTTATGATGTTTGTGCAGCATAGGCATCCCACATGCTCCACAAGCACATTTCTCCTGGGAGATGGGAGGTTGCTTTCCCTTCTTGCTTGGAATTGGACTTCCCAAAGGATAAAACAAAAGGACAGGAGAGGCGTTTTCCATGCATGGACCCTTCAGGGAGGCAAGGCAGGCAGCAGGAATTACGTTTCTAGGTTTTCTTGGGACACAGCTGCCCCATGTGCTGCAGAGGAGATGGGACCATCCTTACTACCTCTCCTGCTGGAGAGGAAAACACAGATGGTTAAGTGAGGAAAACCTTTGGTCAGCAATCACTTGGCCCAGCCACATGTGCTGTTCCTCTGTTCCCCAGGTGTCACAGGGCACTGGGAACTGCTCCACCAGTTTTAGAATGCACAGTTGCTTCCACAGTGGGAGAGATCTCTGAATTAGAGAATCACCATCTGGAGTTCCTGACAAACACTGAGCATCTGAACAGAATACACACTGCTACTGTCCAGGAACCACAGACAATACCAAGAGCAGCCTGTCTGGAAAGTTTCCCCACCCCCAGGCACAGGCTGCCAAATTCTATTCTCAGTCACACCAGAATAAAGCCAGAACGACCCATGTCTTTGACAGAGTTATTCTTAATTAGTACCAGTACATCTGAGAACAAATTTGGGGCCCAAGTCTCCAGCATGACAGATTGGCAGGATTATTTGACAATGCATCTCAAGAACAGAAAATGCACTGGCAGTAGAGCTTCGTTGTGTTTTACTGTTTATGATATGGCCTCGTGGTTCCAGGCCACCTTGTCTTGCCTCTGCCAGTGCCATTATTACTGCTCAGTTTGGTTTCCAGCTAAACAGCCAGACAGGCAAATAGATTTGGCTCTAGATTCCAAGCAGAATCCTCAGTCCAAAGGCCAGATGCTGTTTCTCAGGCTCACATGTGAACACCCTAAAAGACCTGGAAGGAATAATTCAATCTGCTGGCTTTGCAGCCTTAACATCTGCTTGCAGTTGGAATGTGCTGGCTTTGGTGTTTGTCACACCTGCCTGTCTGAGGGAGCTCTTCCTTCTAACAGGATTCCAAGGCTGCAAGAGCTTTTTTCAATTTTCTCTATAGTCAAAATAGTGCATTTTTTGGCCTTTGTTCATTCTTGGAGACAGTTGAATCATTTTAATGGCGCCTTTCCAAAAGGAGCAGATAACATTATGGGAATATTTGGCTCATAGAGCTGAAATTCTTAAACTTTCAAGCAATTGAGAATGGAGTTTGTTGGTAGATGATGTCAAATAGTCTATCTTACAACAATTGCTACTCACCCCATGTGTAACAAACAAAATTGAAAGCAGTGCAGGAAAGGAAGCCAGCCATTAGGTTCTCCTAATAGTTTTTCCATTGAGTTGCTGCTGTGGTGCATGCTATGTGTGTGATGTAGCACACACTGACAATGATGGGAGATGGTGAGAGGGAGTAGATCTGGCTCAGGACTTCATTTCCAGTTTCAAAGCTCAGCTGTACCTCACCTAGACCAGCAGGCAGTGATGCTGGCCTTTGGTAGTGTTGGTAACTTGCCCATTAAGGAGGTGCACAGTAAATTTTCCTGCTCGTTGATGAGTTATTAATCTTACCATGGTCTGTCTCTTGGTATTCAGGTCTTTCAGCAAGAAAGAAAGAAGCCACTCAGAGAAAATGGCGTTCACTAGTTACTATCCCCATCCCCTCCACAGCACAGAGCTTGTCACCGGGCCTGCCACGCTGGTTGAGAGTCACAAGCTCTCAGAACTTTCCAGGCCAGATAGCAGGACTTCTGCATTTTTCCCAGCCCCAACAGAGGCAAGGAGTCACTATCCTGAGCAAAAGCAAGGCTTTAAACCCTTGTTCCTTAACCTTACTCCTTCTGGGCCTGGCCACTCTTCCTCTAACACACCTGCCCAGGCTCCCTCAGACTTGCAGAGCGCAGGTGACAGCCAGGCTCCGAGACAGCACCATGCCAAACGAGAGGCTGTTCCCTCTGAGGGCAGCAGGAGCACTCAGGCACAGCCTCTGGATGCTGTCCAGGACAGATCCCCCGAGACTGCCACGGAAGAGATGATGTGGAGGAGGAAAGCGGGGCTGCTGCACAGGTCCCTCCTGCCCAAAGCAGCGTGGGCTCATTCGGCCAAAGACAGCGGCTACACCAGGGCCATGGTGTCTCCTCCGGTGGCTGGGCCGAAGCCCTCCCAGAGGTGGCAGTCCCTGCCCACACAGAGCAGCACTTCCTCCGACCCAGAGACCCCTTCTCCCCAGGCCGTGACCCAGCTCCGGATCTCGGAGTCGGGGCTGCAGCTCACGCCCCCGCCACCACTGCAGGACGAGGAGGACGATGAGGTGTTTGTCGCGCCCTTCTCCCCGCCGCCGCCATCCCGTCCTCTTCCCGAGCTCGGCTCTTGCACTTCTGCCAACGGCAAGGAGGAATTCCCACCTCCTGCCCCTCCTGCTGAGGGGAACGGGGCAGCTGGAGACAAATCCTCCCGGCTCCCAGAGGAGGCCAGTGTGAGGTAAGGGCGGGCTGGAGCGCGGCGGCTTGGGCAGTGCAGGGCCATATACAGTAAGATATGCGGGGCTGGGACAGATGGGCTCATCCCTCAGGCCGTGGGACCCCCAGCTGCTGGCTGGGCTGGGAGCTTGCACGTGGTCAGGGGACAGGGAGTGACAGATTCACTGCTGGTCACTCAGATTCACCAGCAGGTGCACTGACAGGTGCTCCCCAAAACCCCCAGGACAGGGGATTATGGGGGAACACTCCTGGGCTGGTTCTCCCTGCAGATTTCTGTGTGGTTGCTTCTGACTCTCTCCAGCACAGAGCTGGAATGGTTGCTGGCTCCTTCCAGTTACTTGGTTTTGAGAGACAGCTGTGAAAATCCATGATGGGTTTCTCCAAACAGTTAGTATTTCCCAGAATATATTTTGGACCTGGCACAAAATAATGCTGTCACAAAGCGGTGATCGTCTGCCAAGAAATGACAATGCAAATATGTCACAGTCAGGCTGTATAGGAAAATTCTCCTGAAGGATAGGACTTTGGGCGAGGTGCCCAGGAGGTTTAACTCAGCACAGCTTCCCTCACTCCCAGGGAGCTGCTCTGATATCCATCTGGGAAGAATCTGGCCAGGGCAATAGTAGTGACTTGCCTTCCAACATAGCAAGGACAAATGGGGTAGAAGCTGCTCAGGATGGCACTCCCAGGTGGGGACGTGCAATGTCCCCAGCCTGCCAGTAGAAAACAAAGTAACTTGGCACTCACTAGTTCTTTCTGTTTTGGAAGGACAATCCAGCAGTGCCCAGGTTGAAGGGACAAAACAATTCTGGTGCCAGTGGCTTCACACTGTGGACCCTCCATATTGGAGTGAGAAGCGAGACACAGAAACAAGGGAGAGAGAAGGAAAACTCAATCCTTGTAGGCCTTTACCGTCTGTTCACAACAGGAGTCTCTGGGTGGTAGGTTTCTCTTCATCTCACAGAATGTTTCTGTCCATAGCAGCTTCAAAAGCTTTCACAAAACCCTGGCTGAGAGGGAGACAACAGTGTTGGGCATCAGCACCAGTGAAAATAACTGGCCAACCGCATTAAAGAGGACTGGCTCTCCATCTGCTGTGGATCAGCAGCACCAGTCCCCTGCTTCTCCTGAAGGGCCTCAGAGCGCTGACAGACAGCCCATAACTCAGCCTGAAGGTAACTCCAGAGAGCCAGCATTGGAAAATGCCAGCCTGGACTCTGGGATAACAAGCAGAGCACCCCCAGTGAAGGCAAAGAACAAGACCCCAGAGGATATTAAGTCAGAGGCTCTAGCAAAAGAAATTGTCCATAAAGACAAGTCTCTGGCTGATATCCTGGATCCAGATTCCAAAATGAAAACGACCATGGACTTGATGGAAGGGATTTTCCCTGGTGGAAGCAGCGTGCTGAAGGAGAACAACATGAAGAGGAAGATGTGGCAGACACAGGCCAGCAGGACAGCGGTGGCGGGTGACACGTAAGCACCGCTGGGCAGAACTCCCTGCTCCCTTGCTTCTGAAATTTGGCCTGTGCCAAATTTTTCTGCATGTCTGTAGGTGAGAGTGAGTTGTGCAGTTCAGAGGTGTGAGGCCTGGCAGGGCATTTCAAAGCAGCCTTTCCCATGAGCTGGGCTCTGTGCTTGGGCTCTGAGCTCACCTCTCTGGGCTGTGTAGAGAATGATGCTGAGCTTGGGAACAGAGCAGGAAATGAAACATCCCTGGAGATAGAACTGGATTTTGCTATCTGAACCTTAGTAATCTGAAGCAGTTCAGTCTAAAGCAAAGGAACAGAGATAGTGAAGTAAAATCAGGATGAAAATAATAGCAGGCACAGAGATAACAAGAGGCCAGATTCTGGAGGGAAGGTTGAGGGGAGCTGCTTATTACAAGATCAGCCCAAGTCGCCCAGTGTGGGTTTTTTAACACAGAGACTTCCAGGTGGCAGCTGGATAACTGTCCAGAAGTCAGGTGTACTGCATGAAGCTAGGTAAGGGAAGTCTGGCCACCTTCAGCAAGGTAAATCCTATGCAGTGCTATGTCCAGTCACCTTTAAACCCCTGGCTGTGCTGTGCTGGGACCCCCTGATGGCAGGAATCTGCCTTGTCCTGGTGGGTAATCACCTTGGAAGGTACCAGAGGGGGAGTCCTGGAAAACCATGGGTCTAAGTACTGGGAAAAATCAGGCTCAGACTGAACTCTTGCTTTTTCTTCACTCTGGTGTAGGAGAGAGGAAAGGGAAGCTCCTGTCACCCTGGTCACCTGTCCTGCTTACTACAGCGTTTCAGCACCCAAAGCAGAACTGCTGAATAAAATCAAGGACTTGCCAGAAGAAGTAGGTGAGGAAGAAGAGCTGCTGGACATCAATGAGAAAAAGGTAAATTCAGCACACAGTACTGTTTGCTGCTCACATTCCTGAAATAATAATAAGCTCTGAGGCGCATTTCTATTTGATGTCAGCTTTTGGCAGCACCCAAAATTGCGTGGGAGCGATTAGGCCACCCGTGAAGCTTTGTTAGACTGACCCAAATTGTACAAGAGAGTTAATCTGAATTACTCATTGCAGATTGAGTACCAATCTTGCACCACCCTGAGGCGGGCCTGATCATACCCAATGCTGAGTGTACAGACTGTCAGCAGCTGTCCCTGTTCAGCAGCAAGGAAGGAAAAGGGAGAGGTGAAGCAAGTTGTGTGAGGACAGCATGAGATGGAAACAAAAACAGAGTCCAGCAAGTGACTGCACTGAGTGCAGGAGATTTTTTCCCCAGGACTTTCCTCTTCAGTGAAGTCAGTTTACCCATTTAACCTGCTGTCTGCACTCACTGCATCTAAAGAAACATGGATGTGATGGCTTGGAAGGGCAGAGAGCAGGCAGGAGGGAAGGACATATTTTGCTCTCTTACTGAGCCTACATTTCACTGTGGAATGGCCCCCTGCTCTTGCTGCAGGCTTCCATGCTCTGCTTCCAGAGCATTTGAAGGGCCTTCTAATTTGCCCCATGGTTTTCTCACATTAGTTACCTGGTAATTACAGGTATGCTGCTTAGCTCCCACATCCCAGGGGCCACAGCCTGGTGTTTGTGGCCTGTCTGTGCCTCTCCTACACACCTCCTACCTTCCTGTCAAAAGCAGCCATGCCTGCCTCTAAGTCTAAACCATCCCACACTGCCATGGAGAGTAGCACAGCCCAGATTTCATTTTCTGTTCACCACCTTTTCTTTCTGTGGAACTGCACAGATTCTGGGTCACAAATACACAGGTGGGTCACTGTTCAAAAGCATTTGCCCAGGGCCTTTGCCTGCTGCTTTCATCATGTGGCCCAAGGCACTGGTTGCAGCACACCCAGCTCCAAAGGCAGCCCCTGCCACGTCCATAGCATTCCTTGGACTCCCTTCCAAATCTGCCTGCTCATACCAAGGTGAGAGGTGCAGAACAAGACAAGGGTGCTGCGCCATGAGCCTGCCATGGAGGGCAAGCCCCAGCTTCGCAGGTTACATTTGCATGGAAAGCCAGAGGAGATGGGAGTGATTAGGCCCAGGCAGCACAGTCTGGCCCCTTTGCTCATGGTCTGTGTGCAGGGAAACTTGCACAGCCTTACCTGAGGAGGGGCTCCTGAGGGCAGCACCTGTGGGAAATCTGGATAAACCAAGCACGTTTCCTCTCTAAGTGCAAAGAAGCTCTTGTTGGCTGGTATTTGGGATTGCAGGAGAGTCACTGATTAATGAACACAAACCTAAGTCACAGCCCCTCCAGCTCCCAGGCCTTCAGAACAAAGGTACCTCACTCTCAGGAGCCCTATAGCCTCCTGCTGCAGTTGGAGGGCAGATCTCCTGGAGCAGGGAGGAGCAGCTGCTGGTTCCCAGCAGCCCCATCCACCTGAAAACTTGGTGAGGTTAATGCCAGACTTTGAGACCACCCCATGGAGTCCTGCCACAGAGACTTCCCCACCTAACTGTAACCCTGGACATGGATCCTTCCTGTTGCTCCTCAGGATTTGGTACAGCAATCAACTGCTGAGGATCTTTCTTTGGAAGGGGGCTTTAGAACCACAGCCCCTGGGAAGGGCAAGG
Organism: Molothrus ater; assembly: GCF_012460135.2. Taxonomy (NCBI): domain Eukaryota; kingdom Metazoa; phylum Chordata; class Aves; order Passeriformes; family Icteridae; genus Molothrus; species Molothrus ater. The sequence continues at coordinate 10,666,430 of NC_050481.2, read as the reverse complement.
GCTGGGTTTTGTCTCTGGGTACTTCTGAGGGAAGAATGCCCATGAAGGAGTTTTGATTGGCCCTTAGGAGGTGGGATTTAGTATTACCTTTGCTCCCTCTCCCCTGAGCTACCCTGCTAGCAGTGGAGGTCATTCCAGGGAGTGGATGTTTGTTTCAGGGAATATTAGTGGCCTTTTGCTCAGCCTTTGCATGCGTGTGGCAGCGGAGGGCAGGCTGTAGTGCAGGCACAGAGCAGTGCACGCCCAAGTGTTCCATCTAGTGGTGCCTGGCCATACAGAGCCATGTACTCCCTGCTGCCAGAGCAGCTGGGAACCCCACTGCCAGCCCACCCTGGGCACCAGGGCAGCTCAGTGACCCCAGCCTCACCAGTGTTTGAAAATCCTTCCTCCTCTGGAGCAGGACTGCCTCCTGCCTGCAATGACACTCAGTTGTGATGGAAAGAGGACTTAGAGAGAATTTTTTCAAGCCACCTTGTGACTGACTTGTTCCACCCTGCGGTGTTTGTGTGCAGAGTAGATGAACACAGAGGTGTTGGTGCCTCGGCAGTGCAGGAACTGGAGACACTGAGAATCCCCACCCATTGTATGGAGAGCTGCTGCTGCTTGCTGTGCTCTCAGTTCCAAGTAAACAGAAGCAGGAATTGCAAGCCCTAGGCCAGAGACTTGCTTCTGCATGTGTCTTTCCACTAAATCCTAACAGAAATTGGGATCTCCTGCACATGTGCAGCACTGCTGTTCCTGGAGTAACCGAACCCCGGGGGCCTCCTTTTCTTTGGCAGGGAATAGGTGTCAGTGTTTCTGTAAAATGGGTGTGTTCTCTGTGTTCAGACACTGAGTAAATCCAGAGCATCTTTGGTGTGAAGGCTTCCTCGATGCCTCTGTGTGTGAGACACTTGTTTGGAGCACTTCAAGGCACTTCAGGCTGGGTGTGAGGAGCACATCAGAGACATGGCTACAGCTCTTTTCCCTCAGAGGTTTTACAGAACATTCATCGGTAGGTAGCTGAGTATCAGAATACAGTACACCAAATCAGAGATCTCTCTTATAAATGTTCATGGAACAAATACATCCTCATGCAACCTGATGAGCTGCTTGGGTTATCTCCAAGGTGGGGAATTTCAGTATTTTCTCTGTTTCCTCCCTTCTTTGTCAGCTGTTGCTGACCTGACCCTGCTCCTCAGGACCTGCAGCCATATCCTCTTGTTGTCATCACCCATATGAGCAGGGTGATGCTGGTAACAACCAATGTGGCAATGCTTCCCCTCCAACAGGCTGAGCTCATCGGGAGCTTAACCCACAAACTGGAAATCCTGAAGGAAGCCAAGGAGGGCCTGCTCGAGGACATTAAGATGAATAATGCTCTCGGGGAGGAGGTGGAGCTGTTGATCAGCACGCTGTGCAAACCCAACGAGTTTGACAAGTACAAGATGTTCATTGGCGATCTGGATAAGGTGGTGAACCTCCTGCTCTCCCTCTCGGGACGCCTGGCCCGCGTGGAGAACGTCCTGAGCAGCTTGGGGGACAACGCCAACAGCGAGGAGCGGGTAGGTATGAGCACAGCCCCGGCCTGCTCGGGCCTGGGGCAGCAGCCACCGCCACCACGGCATTACAGCGACCTCCAGGGGCTGCCAGGAGGGCAGCACGGGGCTCTCGGTACTCCTGTACCAGCAGTTGCTCAGGCATTGTCCCTGGGAGTCTTAATCCCCCTTTGTATAAATGGCTGGGATCCTGCAGCCCTTGTCTGGATGCAGAGCAGCTGTGTTGGGCACAGCCACATTTTTACATTTTTGGGGTGGTTTTGAAACCAGATTTTCCTGGTAGTTGTTGCTTTCAGGCGAGGTTTCCTGACTTTATTGCAGCACTTTCTGCCTCCCATTGGCAAGGATGTTCAGAGTCCAGTTCATTGGGGATCACAGTCACTCTGTGATGAGGAATTCATCCTCCTCTCCCAGGCTTTTAACTGTGCTCTGGGACCTTAGCAGCCATCTCCAGAGGTGGTGCTGGGAGGCAGGAAGGGCTCAGGGAGTGTGGTGCTGCTGGTACTGAAGGGCTCTCTCTGGTGTGCAGAGTTCCCTGAACGAGAAGCGGAAGCTGCTGGCTGGCCAGCATGAAGACGCCCGGGAGCTCAAGGAAAACCTCGACCGTCGGGAACGGCTGGTCTTGGACATCCTGGGCAACTACCTCTCTGAGGAGCAGCTCCAGGACTACCAGCACTTTGTCAAGATGAAGTCTGCGCTCCTCATAGAGCAGCGGGAGCTCGACGACAAAATCAAACTGGGCCAGGAGCAGCTCAAGTGCCTGATGGAAAGTCTCCCCACGGACTTCACACCCAGGGATGCAGCAGCAGCAGCTGCCCTGGCTGCAGCACTTGCTACCTCCTCCGGGGCCGGTGGTAAAACACCTCCAGCAGCCTCTTCCTCACTCTAACCTGGCCCAGGTGGAGCTGGGATGCAGCCCTGCCCAAGTCCCTTTAGTCCCATACCTGGCAGGTGGTCCTCTTCAAAGGCCATGGACAGAGACAGGTCTAAACCAAGATTTTAATGAAGGAAAAAAGAATAGCAATAATAAGGGTTTTATTTTCCTTTCCTTCCACCTCTGCTTCCTGGAAACTTAAATCAATGTGGAGGGAAATCTCCTCCTGCCCGAGATGAGGAAGAATCTCACAGGAACTAAACACATGACCTTTAATAAAAAACATGACCTCCTCTCTTCCCTCCCTTTTCTGCCTACCTGACACCTCATTAAATAATGAAGGATCTAAGAATGAAGCCTTAAAAATAAAACCAACCCATTTTACTGAACATTATTGATATTTATATTTTTTAAAGAACAAGACAGAATGTGTAAGTTTTTGTACATACTCTAATCAGTTACTTGATTCTACTTTGTTCTGTATGTAGAAAAGACATTTAATTTTGTATTTTTGTGAAGACCTTAACAAAAAGAGGGAACCCCAAAGATAGTCATGCAGTAGCTTGAAACATCTCATCGTGGTTTTGTTGCTGTTGTTGTGGTTGTTTTTTAATATAATAAAGGGCTACCAGAAGCAGTTCACCCTGTTTTAACAAATGCTAAAGATACCATTAAGTGGCCTTACAAAGGAGCTTTTGGCCACAAAAAGAACAAATTTTTCCTCTTCTGGATCCTGTGATCTTCTGAGTCTGGAGTTCAAACTTCTTTTATGGCAAGCTACATGTCAGGAGTCCAAGTTAGCATGAAGCAAGGAATTCACTGCAGGAATGTGGGGGAAATTCTGTCTTTATTTTGAATACTCATAGCTGTGGCCTGTGTTTCTGTTGAAGCCTGAAAGATTTCCCTGAGGTGTGACAGGGATATCTGCTGACATGATTTATAGGCCCTGCTTTGAGTAGAGTTTCAGGGAAACAGCGGGGGGAGCTGTTTCAATCTAATCAACACATTTCATTTGCCCTAAAAAAAAATCCTACCCACTGCTGCAGTTTAATTTATTAGATTTAAAAATACTTTTAATCCAGATTCTTTTTTTTTTTTTTTTTTTGCAGCCACCCTTCCATCTTATACTTAACAAAACAACTCACAAAGACATGGTAGATCTGGGAGGTGTTTGTGTGTTTTCCATTTAGCGAGTTCTTTCCTGAAAAATACAAGTCCTGCACTTTATCCCCAGGTCAGGAAGAGGCTCCATCCAAACAGGATCTGCCTGTTTGCTCCAGGAACCCACATGGCTTCAGGGGGAGCACCTCCAGCAAGTTTGGGGTGGACAAGGCAAGTCCTGTGTGTGTTCCCACAGTACAGAGAAACATCAGCTAATGAGGCAAGCGATAGTCACTGATATTTTTATAACAGCTTATATTTTCAAGTGAGAAATGAGTTAAAGCCACAATTTTTGTTCTAAGTGCATAAAAACTCTCTTTGCACAGTTTTGTTCAAAAATCACCCTCCTAACTGCAAAGTTTACTGAGTTTGGTAGAAGTACACCTTGATATGAATTTAAAGGTACTTACACATCAGGCAAGCCTGAAGATTTACTTCTCAGCCAAAAAGATTTACTTCTTTTACCTCTGGCAAAAAGTGGAGTGCATTCATTGCTCTTTATCCCACCTTGCTTTTCTGTTGTGGCTCTGAAACTAGAGGATAAAGGAAACCCAGAATTTTCTGGACTGATTTTGTAGGACAGGAATACCAGGGATAAAATTTTACACTTACTCTCCAGTCCTGGTAAATTTACTGACATAAATCTGCATTTTGGGTCTGGCTACATGAGATTTTTAATACTGAACCTGTATTGAAGTGGCTGCAGTGAGGAAAGCCGGTACACTAGATACAGTGAGCACCATCTGCTGTGCTACTCCTTCCCCAAAATGCACCTCAGGGAAGGGGTTCTCAGCAGCCTGGCAATTTTTGCTAGAAATGAACTTTATAACAGAAACATCTGGTTTGGATATTGCTCTGGAATGCCCAACATCCCACCCTGCCCCAGGGATGACAGCCTGGCCTGTTTGCCAGCCTGGGGGAGCTCTGTAGGTAACAATGGGTGGGACTCCTTCCCAAGTCAGTACCTGGGTCAAGCACCTTCTCCAGAGCTGTCTCCAGCTAAGTCATGGACTGCTCAAGGATTGTGTGACAGCCACCTTCAGCTGGCCACAGGCCCAGTGGGAAAGCAGGATCTCCCTTGGGTGACCTGAGGAAAACCCTGGTAAGGACAGAGCAGTTACACTGCTAACACATGACGCCAGCTCCAAGTAAAATGTCCTTGAGCAAAACCAACACCGTTATGTTAGATTTGCACATTAGTTAGGAACAGCCTCTCTCCTGGGTCAGCATCACTGAAATTATTATCTCCACTCAAAGCAGGCCAGCTCTCAGTGAGGCCTCACGTGCTTTTAGCAACATGCATATGATAGAAGCCAGGAAAATCTACTCATCCAACTTCAAATTGGCCTTTTTTTATCAGAGCCCTCGGGCGACTGGCGGTCACAAGGAATTCACATCAGATGCTTCCCTCAAGACTAAATCTAGTAAAGAGTGTTTACATACCAGGGTCTGTTGGTTGTAGGTTTACACACAAGATCTTTTGTGAAGGTTACCTATAAAACTGGTCCAACCCAGAGCACAACAGTTTATGTGTCAGTTTATCCATCATCTTTACAACTCAGCTGCTGTCCTGATTGTTTAGGCTGGTAATTAAGCAAGTAAAGCAGACTGGATAGCACTCCATACCCACTCCACATAAATCCTGTCCTTTGCAAGACAGGAAACAGAGAGCTTTTCATCCAAGAGCCCCTGCTTTAAATCAATGTGAGCAAACTGAAGCACACCTAGAGACCCCATCCCAAGCTTCTCTGTGCCTCATTCATTCACCCTGCAAGGCAGTGTTTCCGTAAGAGCTGTTTATCCCTTTACACCTCTCAGAGGGAACGTGTCCTGACTGTGGCACAGTGTTATGGCTTGGCTGTGTTCCCACAGGAGTGCTGCTCGTGCCTTTGCACACCAACCAAGTGTCCTGCAGCTCTGATGTGTGAGGGGGTTTTTCTATCCCTGTGTGACTGAACAATCAGCCCTTGTGTTGTGCAACTGGCTGTGTGTCTGTGGCCAGCCTTGTGCAGCTTGGTGTGCATTGGTGCCAAAACCCATTGCAAAAATCTGCTTTCTTCTTGCCCATTTCAAGATGTCGGGGAGATGGAGCCAGCCAGGCTCAGCACCCTCAGACAAGCTTGAGAGGGGGGTCAGTGTGGCTCTGCCTGCTTTGAGATCAGGAAAAAGGGCTTGTTTTCTCCTAAACCATAGAGGAGACAGGGTACATGTGAGCCAGGCTGCTTTTTCTTCTGTGGTTTGCAGCCTGAGGCCATAGCCTTCTGCTAGGGCTGCACTGAGAAGCAGGGGCACTTCAAATGAGAAAATCCAGCCATACTTGTTAAACTCTTCCTTTTAGCACTAAATGAACTTAGAGAACTGAAATGCAAAAGAAAAACAAAAAAAAACAAAAATGAGGACATAATTCAACTGGGGAGGATTAGAGTTGGTGAAAGCTTGATGGAGTATGGGGGAAATCACTCATGAGGTGCTTGTGCTTTTACTGAGGTAAAATAAAACTTTGATTAAACAACAACAACAAAAATAATAAAAAAAAAATACACACAAACCACCAGCTTAGAAAGGATGAAATTGGAATATGAGCAGCCATGAGCGGAAGAAGTTTAGGGAGAGAAAGGGGGCCCTGAGCAGAAGCTGCTCGTGGCTCTTCCTGCCAAATTTTTCGGCAGGAACTCTTTTTCCCTCAGGGACCCCGGCCGCCATCTTAGGGGGCTTCTGAGGGGAGGGCGCCCTGTCTGTGAGGGGCTCTGGATGCCCAGGCCTCACCAACCTCACCTCCAAAAACCTCCAAAAATCTCAAGTAACTTCCAAAAATGAGAGCAGGGCTTGCTGCCTGTCCTTCCTGCTGTGTTTTTATTGCCAACATCTGTGTGGCAATCAGGGCTAACGAGGGACAGCTGGGCCGGCCGGACAGGAGTCCAGTCCGAGGGAGTGCCAGACAATGGACATCTCAGCCTGAAGCCTGCTGAGAAAAGGTGAGTAAAGCTCTATTCTTTATGCTTTTTTTACTCTTCATGGGGCAGATTGGCAGCATGCAGCTGCATTGGAGGTTTAAGAGGAAAAAAATCCCTGTTTGTTGGAAAGCAGGAGCGTCAGCTGTTTGGTTTCTGAAGGGAGGGAACGTGTTGGCCTGTGGGGATTGCAGGGTACCCACACCATGGGGGTCTCAGCTCCTGCCCACAGCCTGGACAGGACAGTACAGGGTCTGTACCCATCTGACCCCAAGGATATCCAACCCCAGCAACATCCAGGCACATGCCCAGACCTCCATTGCACGCTGGGAAAGGGGAATGGTGTGGTTATGGTTTCCTGTGTGCTGCCCCAGAACAGTTGTAAGGTAACACAGCACAAGGTTTGGGGCTGACTTTCTGAAGTGAGTCCTGAAGTGCCCTTTGGTTTGTACATGTTGGAACTGGGGCTGAGGGAGTGGGAGGTGAGGGCACAAGGGAGGAGGAACAAGAGCCAGCTGGTGTTAGCCTCCTCATTTTGTACACGGGTTGTTGGTTCATTCCCTATGTGTATTGTTCAGAAGAAATTGTCAGGTGATGTTTTGGTTGTAAATTCCACGGGAAGCGACCCTGCTGGCTTCTCGTGCCTCACCGAGGGCTGCCCCTCAACTTCCTAGCACCCAGCTCCTGGGTGCCCAGTGTCCTCAGACTGTCTTTTGAGGCTGTGACAGTCAGTGCCACACGCAGGCTCATGCAGCCACAGTCACTTGGATGGCCTATTTCTGTCGAGTGAAGTTAATGTGAACTGCTCAGGGAGAGGTTATTTTCTGAGAAGACAAAGCTGCTGGTCTGTCTTAGCCCTCACTGCTCTTCTAAGCTGTGCATGAGATTTTAATTCCTGTCCAATCTATTGCTTCCAAACTCACCTTTTAGAACTGGTTATTTGTTCTCATCTTCCAAGGTGTGAGGTGAAAGCACCTCTCACTTAATCTGTGTTGATAAAATTATTTAGGTTAGAAAAGACCCTTAAAGTCAAGTGTAGCTGTGAACCTAGCACCACTAAATCTACCACTCTGCCCCAAGTGCCACATCTCCACCTTTCCTAAGTACCTGCAGGCATGGTGACTCCACCACTTCCCCGGGCAGCCTGTTCCCCTGAAAAAAATTCTTCTCACACCCAACTGAGTGTCCATGTTATAAGACAGCCTCACAGCTGTTTTGTAGAGGGTTTTGAGGTCCCATTTTCCCCGGCCACGACGCTGTAAAGAAATAAAATGGTGAGTGCCCACTGTGCAGGATTTAAACTCGGCAAAGAAAGAAAATCTGCACCTTTTGGTCATGTTGTGGTGCTTTCTGCTCCTCCCCAGAGCAAGCAGGGCTCAGGGTTCTCGAAGAAATCTTGACATGAGTTCCCTGTGGTTCAGGAGAGCACACTTGGCAGGGACAAGCATCACTTTCCCATTCACTGTGACCCTCTCCTCTGCAGCAGGCCACGGAGTTCTGGCTTTCCCGATGGCTCTAGCAGGAGACAAAACCTGGTCACCACTCCAGGAACCAGCCAGGGCACTCTGCATTTACTGGTGTCCCTTAAAGGAGCAGAATTATTTATAGCTCCTGGGCATGGGAGCAAAGACTCAAAGCAGCAGGAAATGCTGGCAAAGGGATGCTTCCTTCCTCCCCTTTCTCCTGTTTTATGGTTTCCTGAGTGGTAACTGCCAGCACTCAAAAGCAGGATAAAGCTAATTAATTCTTGTGGGGAGTCCAGGAGGGGGGGTGGCCCCAGGAAGGCGCTGTTTGTGCCCTGAGCACAGCAATCAGGAACACTTGTGGCTAACTTACCTGGCAATCAAGGCTGCCAGCTTAAGGAAAAAAAATGGGACTAGCTTTATTCTTGTCAGTTCTGAGGCACACAGACCTCACCTGACCAGGGCAGCCAGGAACAGAGACACTCACAGAGCTCTAAGCTCTCCTGTGCCACTGCTACATCAGGGCTGTAGTACCTTTTCAGTATCACACACCTGATTGGACTTACCTTCAGCCAGGTTACGCGACAGAGGGAGAAGCAGGGCAAAAAGTGCTCTCTCTTCCCCAACTCCCCACCCCAAATACCCTGCAAAACACACAAATCCCCAGCCTTACCTGACAAGGCAAAGCACCAGCAGGACTTGTCTTCAGCCTTCCCTAACAAACACACCCAAGCCTCTAAACACGTAGCTTCCTGTGCCATAAATTATGCAGTAGATGCAGGGCAGGAATGAATCCCTCCATTATCTGTGGCCTCTCCCCTGGGGGTGCCCAGCTCCAAGCAGCTGCTGCAGTGCAGGGGGGACAGTGCTGCTGGCATGAAGGCAGCCTGTCAGCCTTCCCACAAAGAGCCTGGGTGGCTCAAATGCTCCACAGAGGGCTATGGCCCTACCCGGGCTGGCTCAGCTGTTGGAGGAGCAGCTGTGCCTAGATTAGCCAGCAGGGATCACATTCCAGCACCGGAGCAGCCTTTGGCTAAGGCAGCCTCACCTGCACAGGCTGTTGCTGGCTGAGCCCCACTGTCAGCACAGTCACACAGCCACCAAGCCAACCTGCCCAGGCTCCCCGTTCCACACAGCATGCAGCACTTCCTTACTTTCCATGGGTCCTCCAATGCCACAGCAGTCCTAGCTCCAGCCCTGACTTGGCTCAGCAGGCTGTAGGGAAAGAGCAGCAGCAAACACATTCAAGGCATTGCATGAGTACAGAGGTTCTAAGCAGAAGAGACTCTCTACCAAGCTTTTTTCCTTCTTTGTCTGCCTAACTGCAGTTAGTTGTGTTCAGTGCACTCAGGATTAAATGCCCCTGGTAACTCTGTTGGATACAGCCCTGTAGCAGGGAAATGTTCCAGACACTGACCCCCAGGCTGCCACAGAGTTTGTCACCCATACTTGACGTATTGCTCAGCCCCTGACTGTGCCTGATCCTCTGTCTCTGGCAGTGTCCACACCTCAAGTCATGAGCACCAGGGACAGCCTGGATTCCCTCAAGTCAGTCCTAAGCTTCCTGACAGGCTTCACCTTTCATTCCACATCTTGTTCCCAGCCTTCTTACTGTTCACTGCTTCTCAGGTACACCAGTGCCAGCCTGCAATGCACACAACTGCTGAGCACGTTCTGGGAAAGCAAAGCTCTTGGCAAGAGCACAAGCCATGCCCCGAGTTCCCTGTCAGTTCCCCGTCCCCAGCAGGGAGCAGCACTCGTGGTCAGGGATGGCACTGTGAACAGCCAACACTCACTTGTTCCTGGCTGGGACTAATCCTACACTTGAGGAACCAGAGAGGGACCACACAGTGGAGCCAGCAGGGTGAATGAAGCAACTCCTGCTAAGGCAGCTTCGCTCAGTCAGGCTTTGCCAGGCTCGTGTTTAGCTCAGTACCAGCTGCAAGGCTGCAGTATAAGGAGGAAAATGGCTGGATACACATCCCCTCCCTGCCCACCCCCCTGCAGCACACACGGGAGCAAGCAGATTAGAGCAGGAAAGAGCAGAGGAAGCAGCCATTGCAAGTTTTGGTTTATTTCACTACACGGGGGGCAGAAAACAAAACAAACCAAGCTATAGCTGTTAGCTGAACTTAATGGCTTTGACTTTGAAGTCACCCTCCACAGCCAGGTATTCAATTTTCTCCATGCCCAGCCGATTTGGGAACTTGAACTCTGCCTCGGGCAGCTTCACCGTGGCCTCAGTTTCATCGAAGGAGATGCATATCTGTAGAGAGCCATGAGAGAGAAGGAAGGAACGGAGGAAGGAATGAAGCTGACACAGCTCCCAGGCTTTGCTCACTCCCACTACCTCCCGTCTGGGCACAGGACAGGCAAGGTGGTGCTGCTGCCAAGGCCATGCTCAGCAGCTCAGCCCCCTCCCTGCCAGCAGAGGCATAGGAGGGAGGAAGCTTCTGCAGCCGTGGGATGAGACAGACCCAGTCTGAGTCTGACCTCAGTGCTGTTGCTGCTCTGAGGGGCACAGCTTAGCCCAGAGTGGGGCACTGAGCAGCTGGGAATTGACTTGGGCAGTGCAGCTCTAGACACTTCCTTGGCTCTTCCCCTGGGGCTCATTCCCCTTTCCATGCTTGCTCCTTCTGCGCCACACAGGCACAGGGCAGCATTAAAAAGCTGTGCCCTTGGCCACTCAGTGCCTGGGCCCAGTGCACACCCCTGGGGCCTCACCTCAATCTTGTCACCATGCTGGAAGGGGAAGTCAGCCTTCCTGTCCTCCTCCCCCCACACGCCATCCTCCTTGGAATTGCACACGATGGTGTTGACATCCCCGTGGCAGTCAAAGCGAGGGTTGAAATGCAGCATGAGGGTGTTGCTGTCCTTCCCCACGTTCACAGCAAACCTGGGCAAACAGAGCTAGTGCAGAGGGTTGCCAGTGCAGCAGCTCCAGCTGCCAGTGCTGACAAGCTGAACACAGCAGGAGCTCTGGCTTCCCCCATCAATCCATTCACCACCTCACTCACCCTTTGGCATCAGACTGGATCTTCCCTTTGACCTTGATGCACTCACCAGGCTCAACATCCAGCTGAGTAACAACCAGTCCCTGCAGGGCCAAACCACAGGAGTTAGTCTATCCCAAGGCAAGGCTTCCAATCCTGCTTGGGCCAAGGCACACAGCAGCTCTGGCACACCCAAAGATGAGTTTTGTGCTAGAGGAAGAGCTGAGTCAGGCCCCTGCCTGTCCCAGCAGCCACAGGGGTCTCCCGCTCCCCTAAGCAGCATAAGGTGACAAGGAGGTGGGGTGGGTTGGCCCTGGCTGGATGCCAGGTACCCACCAGAGCCACTGTGTCACAACTGCATGGGGGAGAAAATACTACAAAAAGCCCATGAGTTGAAACAGAGACAGGGAGGGAGAGGTCACTCTCTGATTACTGTCACAGGCAAAACAAAGTCAACTTGGGGAAAATAATTTTACAGAGCAGTATAATGAGAAGTAAAACAGGCCTTAAAAATGCCTTCCTGCCACTCCTTCCCGGGCTCTACCTCTTCCCCGTCAGTGGCACAGGGAGGCAGGCAAGGGGGAGGGTGTTTTTGCCACTGCTGGAGGAGAGGAGTCTTCCCCTGCTCAGTGTGGGTCCCTCCCACAGTGCTCCCCTCCAGTGAGAGTCCTCCCTGTGAGCTACAGCTCTTCACCAGCTGCTCCAACATGGGTCCCTTTCCACGGGGTCACAGCCTTCCTTGGCCATCCCCCTGCTGCAGCACAGAGTGCTCCCTGGGCTGCAAGTGGATTTCTGCTTGCCTGTTGACATCCATGGGCTGCAGAGGGGCAGCTGCCTCCCCACGGCCTTCACCACAGGCCGCAGGGTGTTATCACAGAGCCACTCCTGCCGTCCCTGATGGGCTCAGCCTTGGCCAGCGCCGTGTCTGTCCTGGAGCTCACTGGCCTTGGCTCTGCCCGACACGGGGGAGGCTCTGGCAGCTTCTCACAGCAGCCACCCCGGTAGTCCCCTCTGTTACCAAAGCCTGGTCACACCAGCCCAGTACTGAGCTACTTAACCGTGTGCCGGGTCAGGTAGGGAGGCAAACTGCAAATTAGCTTGCTTGGGCGCTGCCCTCCAGCCCACTGACGCCACCCTTGCCCTCATGCCTCCTCCCTGCTCTGCCCACACACAACCTGCCGAGCTCAGGGTTCCTCGAGTCACTGCACTGCTTATCCCCACGGCACCAACTCTGCCTCCTGGCTCTGGAATGCAGCCGGGGCGCCCGGGGGGTCTTTCGAGGAAAGGAAAGCTGCGGGAGCAGGGGCGGGTTAGAGTACACTGCCAGCCTGCTTTCCTCTCCTGTTGCATTAAGAGTTAACCCACTCCTGCACCCAAAAGGCATTTTTCCAGAAGAAAAATACACAGATTAAGGAGAAAAAGTATAAAGAGCCTGGAAACTGTAGAATTGCAAATGGACCCAAACCTTTAGAGCACTTGAGAATATAAACATTCCTCAGCTTCCCCACTTAGATAACATGCTAGAGAAGAGAAGTACGGCTGGTCAACCCTAACTATTCCTCCCAAAGCCAGACATCAGCCTTTCATTTCCTCCTCTCCGCCCATCTCTAGCACCACTCTAAACCCCACAGGCAGCCCAGGCGAAATCCCAGTCCTGCTTAGCACAGCAGCCCAGCTCGCAGGCGGCACTCACTTTCTCCATGCTGCGGACACCGGCCCCGGCAGGCAGAGCAGCCCCGAGCCCCTCTCCCGGCACGGAGTGACGCAGCGCCAGGCTCCGGCAGCTGATCGCAGCGGGCAGGACCATCACATGGTCGGGGGGGACGAGCACAGGGGGATTGATAATCGCAGCTGTTGGGCTGGGGCCCGAGCCTCCCAGCCATTTACAGGGGGCGGCGGGAGACCTCTATCGATACTGTTCTTTGCAGGCAGCCTGTGTGTGATTTTAAGAACTAGTGATTGCTTGCTTCTGCGTGATCCGTGCTGTAAGCTCTCCTAGCTGCTGTGCAGGATCCCAGGAACCGGAGCGCTGCTCTGTGCTAGGAGCCAGGTGGCTGCTTTTTGTTCGGCCATCCGTGTCTAAACTCAGGGTTGGGAGTCCTCGTGTTCCTGCTGCCGAGTGGCTGCCTCTGTGGATACGGGTGGATGCGCTCTCCCAGCCCAGCCTGGTGGGAGACACTGGGTACAAAGCCTCGCTGCTTGCAGTTAAATGAAAGCCGAGGGCTTGGTATAGCCCGTGTCAGAATTTCAGCAGCGCCTAAAAGGTTAAGGTTGGTGGTGTGGGGCTCTTAAGTAGATGAGAGAATTGAGGCTGGGGCTTTTGAAAAGTAGCACGATCTCGCTGGTTCCGTTCCAGTTGCAGAAGGCTCCGGAGGGAAAAGAGAAATGCTTTGTTAGGGGAGGAAGAGGCCGGGCAGGGCTGTGTGCAGCCGGCAGGATCGGAGAGGAGGCTGATATCCCCGAGGGTGCCCAGGGCCTGCCATTGCCCTTCCCTGTGCCCCCAGAAAGCACCGAGCACGACTGCCCCGAGGGGCTGTGCAGGGTGGGAGGGTGAAGGGGCAGCGGCTGCAGTGCTTGGTGAGGCCGTGTCCCTGGATCGGCTTGTACCTTTCCATGTGCTTTAGCAGGGTCCTCAGGACTCTGTGCCTCAGTTTCCCTGAGGCCTGAAGTGACGCTAATGACACGCAGCTTCCCGATCCTGCCTGTAAACCCGCAGCGAGAGCTGCTCCATAAGCACAGGGCGCTACTTGCTGGCTGAGCCATGACCACTCTTGGGAGGGCTGCACCGGGCATCTCACAACACAGAGCAGGAGATTATGGCTGGGTGGCGGTGGGAAACACTCTGCCCTGCAGGAGGCTGCTGGAACTTCATTAGAGCTGGTACAGGAACAGCATCCTGCTCCAGATATCCCCCACACCCATTTCAGAACATTCCTGTGGCGTTTCAGCAAAGCTGAGCTGCCTTTTTACTAAAAAGTCACAAGCTCGGATTGCAGCCCTGTGAATGGGGTGCATAAAAGAGGACAAAATGCTGACTGAAAGTGCTGTGGGGAAAATCCTGCACATGCCCTCACCTCCAGCTAACTCCCTGGCACACACAAGAGCCATCCAGAAGTCAGGAGTTAACTGTGGGAGCAGAGTTCACACAGGTAGCAAATGACACTGAGAGCAAGCCCCCTCCACAGAGAGTTTGGAGAAATCCCAACTAATTCCACCTAAAGTTAGCCCCATTCTCCAGCAGGGTTAGCCAGGATCACATGTTAGAGACAGGCTTTAGGCACCTGCTCTCTGAACCTGTTACTATGCAGTTGTTCCCCTGGTCGCTGGCACAGGGGAGGGATTGAGCAAATTCTGTTTGGTTAGTTGGGTTTGTGTATTTGTTTTCCTTTCAGCCCTGTGAAATCCCGCAAGACTTCTCTCCTCCTTTCAGTGCTGGGCCCTCTGTCTCCCAAAATGCGCGTTTCATGTGAGTTGCTCTTCTGGCCTGGTTTCCTCCTCTGACCCTTCAGACAGTGAATTACCTTTCTAATAACACCTGGAGACTGCTCTGTTTGTTTCCCTTGAGTGCTCTGCACTGGCAGCCTGGTTGGTTTAGCAGCAAAGCTTTTGTCTTTAAAGCACTCCTTGTCGTGAGCCCTGGGATATCAGCAAGGTGTTTGTTCTGGGGCTACAATGCTGAGTTGCCTCACTGTCCTGCATCTTTCTTGGGATTAAGTGGGAGAAAAACAGGGGACACAGTGGCCCTTCAGAGGGCAGGCTGCAAAGCAAGGCCACACTGGACAATCCCACCCACCAGGGATGATCCCAGCCTCCCTGCACAATGGGGGGCAAAGCACACCTTGCACCTCCCGCAGGGAGGGACTTGGGCCCCATGCACCCACAGCAGGCAGGCAGAGGATTGGGGTGTGTTTCCAAGGCTAGGGGAGAAGGGGAGAGGCAGTGCCCTGTGCAAGCCCCTCTCATTCCCCAGGTCCAGCAGGGGATGTTCTGAGAAGAAACTCAGGGCAGAAGAGCCTGAGTGAGTCCCACCTGGGTTGTTACAAGGGCCTCCAGTCAGTACAGGCCCTGACAGAGAGTAGCAGGGCACACACAGTGCAAGTGTTCCCATTCCAGGCATCACAGCTCTCTGCCTGCTTTGGGAGAAGTGTTGCACCCATCTGGCAGCTCTGGCAGAAGCTGGGAGACAAGAGTCATCTCCATCTCCAGAGGTGATGCACGGAGGAATTTTTGGCTCTGGGGAAAATTAAGGTGGCCTTCCAGTGCTTGGCCTTGCAGGCTTGCTTGTAGGTACAGTTGTCGCAGACATCTTTCATGAAAAATCCTTTCTTAGGATTTTTCCTTGTGACAAGCTGCAGTTCAGCAACCAAAGTAAACAATGGTTATCTGCTGCTGTGGAATGCAACAGGTGATTGGTCTCCTGTGGGTGTTTGGATTTCTTGACCACTCATGGCAGAGCTGGCTCTTGCTCTGTCTGAGACACAGATCCTTGTTATTCATTCTTTTCTATTCTTAGCTTAGCTAGCATCTGAAGAAACTTTTCCTTTCTATTGCTTTTTAGTATAGTCTTAATGTAACATATATCATAAAATAATAAATCAAGCCTTCTGATCATGGAGTCAACATTCTCATCTCTTGTTCATCCTGAAAACCCTTGTGACCACAGTCACATACAGTGTCCTGCCCAGCACCAGGTCTCCAGCCCAAACTCTTCATTCACCTCTTGGTTTGCACAGGCTGAAGGCAGACACCTGGCCAGTCTGATTTCCTTGTAAGTCCCTAGAAATGTCCCAGATTTGCTTCGGAAGCGAAGGGTGCAGCATGCTGAGTGTTACTCTTTTCAATCTCCTGTGAGAAAATATACACCCTAGCCATTGGCAAAGTCGTATCCCTGGCTAATCAGTGCTGTCATTAGAGATGGCTTTCCCCTGGTTTGGGGAGGTCTGAGGGCACACCCTGCTGCTGGCTACCTCAGGGAGCAGGGTGTGACCCGGGGTGCGAGGGCCTGCTGGCTCCTCACTGCCCCTGCCTGCTCTGTGGTGCACAGAGCCCACACACGCTGCTGGTTGCTGCTGGTGCGACACATCCCGAGTGGCTCATGGCTGCAGCTGAGAAGGAGCCCCCAGCTGTTGCAGAAAGAGTGAGGAGAAGCTTCCTCCTCCTTCGGAGAAGGCATCCAGCCCCGGGGCCAGCACAGCAGTTCTGTGCATGCACCACCCTGGGGGGGCACCACTGCTTCAGGCACTGCCCCTCAATCACGGACACTCACCAATGCAAGAATTGTGCTGCTAAAATAATGACAAGAGAAACCCCTCACACTTTCCTAGAGTGAAAGAAAGCTTACAGTTTGCTTTAAGCCAGGGTTTGTTTTTTCATTATCTTTGGGGAAGATTTGTTCTTGTCTCAGTGAGTTCATTCTCAGTGCATCAGGCAAGGGCTGCATCTTTTTCTCAGGCTGCCTTTAGGGAATATTTGTGTCAATACTGTCTGGATGGGATTCTGTTCTCAGCAACTGCCCCTGGTTACTCTTACAACCTAAATATTATTCTGTTACAGCATAACAGACATATACATTGCATTTCTATATACACTCCCAGGCTGTTTTCTCTCCCTTGGAATATCTGGGGACTTGAACTTAAGCAATCCTCTGCTTCTGCTGTTGAAGTATCTGTTTCTCTGTTGCTACCACAGCCCATCAGTTTGTCTCATCTGAGAAGTTTCTGTCTTTTTGCTTGGGTAGTCATGACTCCCCTGAAGAGTTTAGTTGCACAGAGTTTCCCTGGACCCTCTGCAGAGCTGGCTAAAACAATGCTCTCACTGCCATGGTATCTCCCAGCCCCATGCTATCCTTGGGGGAACTCTAGGGCTCGGCTGGATACCACAGAGGAATGGAGCCAGACTCCCAGGAGGAGGCTTTAGCCGGCTCTCAAAAAGCAGAGTGACTCAAGGAGCCCCACTCCAGTGTGGCAGGAGGGTGAGAGGCCCTCCAGGGCCTGCTGGCACTCAGGTTCCCAAGACACTGCCTCAGAGGGAAGTTTGTGCCAGGAAGGTCCAGTCTGCACTGGATACCAGCTGGGCTTGCGTGGCCACATTACAGCATTTTTATCCCTGAGGGCTTCCAGATTTCAGCTTTCCCTACATTTAAAAGGAGGCACCTCTATTCCAGGTTAATTATAAATTAAGTTAATTATAAAGAACTTCTCACACTGTCACAAAGTGATGAAAGGAGTTTGCTGATTGTGTCACTGGAATTTAAAGGATGTCTCCTCATTTTATTTCCCTCATTAACATTGACCCAAGCTGATAATCTGTGTGTTTCTCTCATCTCTCAGTGGATTAAATTTAACTAGAGCAAATTGTTAACTACGCAGGAGAACTGGGCCTTTGTTTTGTTGGACTCACTTCACTTTGGCACCTCCCTCCTTTACCTTTTGAGGGTGGCAAACACCTCGCCTCAAGAGTTTACTGCCTCCTCTGAAAGGAGCTGCTTGCATTTGCTCCTCATTGGATGTCCCTGCTACTCTAAAATTAAGAATCCAGGTCCATCTTTCCCTCCTCCTTGGGGGTCACCATAGCTCTTAGTCAGGCAGCTGTTGCAGTGGGAACTCCATGCAGAACCCATGGGTTAGTGACCCTTCAAGTGTTTTCCTCAAGGTCTCTCAACACGGGCAGCACTAAATACTCGTTTTCCTTAGCAGCACAGCTGTTTACTTTACATCTCTGACTGCACTGCAAACTTCTGCAACAGGGAGCAGACCCTGGAACACTTCTTACCGGGATGTCACAGCAGGATAGCAGCACTTCCCAAGCCTTAGATATTCCTGTGGTCTAGCCCCAAGCAATCTGGGTTTGATTGGCACCTCATGATCAGCTGCAAGGGGACTTGTGTGGTGGCTGAAGATGCGGACCTATGAATTTTCCTATCCCAACCTGCTGAATAAAACCTGTACAG
The DNA here is from genome assembly GCF_012460135.2 of Molothrus ater. Taxonomy (NCBI): domain Eukaryota; kingdom Metazoa; phylum Chordata; class Aves; order Passeriformes; family Icteridae; genus Molothrus; species Molothrus ater. The sequence continues at coordinate 10,648,501 of NC_050481.2, read as the reverse complement.
GCCTTGAAGGGGTCCACACGGCGAGGAAAGGTAAAAGGGAGTGCAGCTGCATTGCCCTCCACAGGGTAACTCCAGCAGTAGAGCTGGTTAGCTGGGTCTGGACGCCATGTGAGTGAAACAAGCTGTCAGTGAAAAAAGGATCATCACTGGAGCAAGCCTTCTCAGCAGCTTTCACCTTGAATGGAGGTGTCTGCACCAGGCTGGGGCTCTAGCCTTTGTTTTGTTTCCTCTTCATAAATCAGTTTTTATCACATCGTGCCACATGTAAAGTTAAAGCTCCCGGGGTTTTGCCAAGTAACCTGGAATGCTCTTCTGAAAGATTTGCTGCATCCCAGACCACAGGACTGCATCTGTGTTGTCATAGTAGATACATCCAGGACACAGTAGACATGTCTGTTGGTCCTTTTATATTATCTCCTTAGGATTGTAATGCTTGATTTTCCTTATGTCACTCTCATTCTGCAAAACCTGCAAGGCAGAAATTTTTCTTGGACTGAAAGACTATGAAGCAGTTTCTTGTTTTGGGGCTCTAATTTTTGGAGGAAAACCCCTCACAGTGACTTTGGACAGGGTGGGACCAGTGTCCACAAAAGCATTTCAGCAACCTTAGGTTAGACTGGTTTAGCAGAGCTCTTTTCCAGCCTGACATAGCACATAGAGCATGCCAAGATGGCTTAGAAACTCAAGCCATCTGGAGTTCTTTTCCACAAAAACATGTGTGTGCCAGAATTGGTCTCCTTTGAGCCACCCACAGTGAGAAGGGATTGTATTTAGGCTGGCTCAAGTTTCTTGAATTCAATTTTAGGCAAGAGAAAATGGTCAGCAAGTATTTGGAAAATGCCTTGGAAAGAACATGCTGATTAAAAATGTAACAGTCTTTGAAGGAACATTAACACTGTCCATTCTGAGCCACGAGACACTGAAGAGCCATCAAAATGATGATAGGTGGGGAGAAGTTCCTTCCCCTTCCTGCCAGCTTCTCTCCCAGTGATTTGTCAGCCAGTTTTAGGGCTTACCCGAAATGAGTCATGAGGACTCCCTTAGTTCACAAAACAGCTCTGAGCTCTGGCTGTTGAGGTGCAACAAACAAAGAGACACTCAGGTTTAAGACTGATGTGCTTTTATAGGGTACAGCCGCTGTAAAAAGTGTCAAGTGCAGACAGGTCATTTGGTTGTCTCCCATCATTCACGAGGGGCCATTTCACAGGGCGGCATCTCATCTGGTAGGTAAAGGGGAAGGACCCAGTTAGAAATATTCACACACACATTTGGAAATACATTTAGAAGTGGCAGATGGGTAAGTTCTGCTGGAAAGCAAGAGCATCATTCCCAAGCACTGTAGGCAGATCAGAAACCCTGCTCCTAACCCCACTGAAGGCTGTGCTGATCCTGCCTGGATTTGCGAAAGGATTCTGGCACAGTGTGGTGAAACGAGGCAGTGCTTCAGAGCCCTGCAAGGAAAAGGAAGGGCAGATGGGATTTGTCACCCTGACAGGAAGGATTGGGAGAGTGTGAGCAATGGCAAAGCCCCAGCCATGCCTCAGGCTCAGGGGAGAGCACAAACCCAACTGGCTGACCCAATGCAGCCACCAGCACAGCAGCCAGCAGGGGTGGAAGGCTCCACTGAGACTCTGCCCTCCCATGCCAGTGACAGTATGCCCGGGGTGTGCTGGGCCCCAGAGAGGAACAGCCTGGCAGCTGGGCTGCATGGAATCCCACAGTGCCTAGGGACAGGCAAGGCGCATGGCATGCCTGCCAAGTCTGCAAGGTACCAAAACCCGAGGGAAGCACCACTGCACCCACCCTCCCCTTCGGCCACAGGCAGGAGTAGGACTTTCCAGATGCCATGCCTGATTGCATGGACATACAGATCGCTGGCTGACTGCTGCTTGTCTCCAGCACAGACATCCAGCAGCTATAAAGTCACCCATCATGAAATCTACAGGCAGCCACTATGAGGAACAGCAACCTTGGGCTTCTTGTGAGGCAGCAATGAGAAACCATGGAGAGGGCAGAGTTGCAAGATCTTTGCTTAAATCATCTACTCAGTACTTATAAAGCGAACAGACAAAGAATCCAAATCACATGCAAATACCTCCTGAGCTCAAGCATCTGCATTCCCCCTGAGTATGCCACTCAGCATATGACTAAACCAGTTCCAGTATTTATGCAAAGAAAAATGTGCAGCTTCCCTTGACTGTGCCCATCTGTGCGTCTCTAACCTGCAGGCGAGACTGCCAGGCTTAGTGACCTCCTGGGGATGCTGTTTATTAAAGCCGCTTGCCTGGAAGCCTCCCTGCCTTGGCAAGAGCATTTCATTCCTCCTTTTTCCCTCTAAAACGCTCACACCCTGCCCTGGTACATCCCTTGCCCTTGCCTGTGGACTGTAGTGACCAGCACTCGGATAGGGAGAGCCCATAACAGCCTTGTGGCTTAGAAACCTCCAGCAGAAAGTATGTTAGGACAAGAGTCAGGCTTTACATTCCTTGCCACTGATGATATGACTCAAACAGAGCTGGAAACTCAGGTTAAGTATTTGAACACAAGAAAGGAAAAGAACAAGATTATTTCTTAATGCATTGGACTGTTTTACACACCTTTTCTTATGCAAGAGTTAATCCCCTTCCAGTGTTTGCATTTTACACTCTTCAGTAATATTCAGCACGTGCCCAGCAGAGGTCTTGCTGCCTTCAGGGTGACTTGATGCCACTTGGCACGAGCACAGAGGCTGGTAAGGGACCCAGCCTCGCTCAGACACAGGAGGCAGTGTGACTTTGGGTGTCAAACCAGTGTGACAGCCACAGGGTTCCACCTTGGTTCCCCAGCCTGCCTACGTGGGCTGAACCAGGGACACTGGAATGGCCGGGCAGGGATATGAAACAATCCACAGTGACAGGCAGGCTTTCCCTTGGGTGAACTCACAGGGAGAGCAGAGCTGCAGGACTGGAAGCCAGCAGTGGTGCAGGGGAGGGACTGCTGCTGTCCCCAAGCTTGGCACGGTCCTGCAGGCTGCAAGTGAGCAGCAGCATCTGCTTCTCCCTTGGCCCCACGGTCTTCCCTGGCCACTAGCAAGCTTGCAAACAGCCTGGCTCTGAGGACAAACCCTGCCCTCATCCTTATCAGCTGCCCTCCTTATCAGCTGCCTGTTTTGTTCTAGGGTCACTTTAGATACCATCACCAGGCAGTGTGAGAAGCACTGGGGAGATAAGGAGGGTGCAGTGTCTGTGGATGGAGGAGCACAGCTCTGCATCCCTGTAGCAACAACACTCCCCACTAAGGCCTGGCAAGTGCCTCTTGTCCTCTCTCCAAGTGAGATTCAAGCCCTTCCTATTTCCCTGACACATTCTCTGCTCTTTACCAGTGGCATGCACCTCCCACGTGGACTTTGGACAACCTGCAGTAATACCTGCCCTGTGCCTGGCTGTGCAAAGCTATTTGTTCCCTGTGGAATTACCATGGGACTCCAGGTCTGTGACACACACCAATTCAAATTCTTCTGATTCCACTGAATATCCTGAATATCTTCCACTTCCACTGAAATATCCTGGGGCTTCATGAAAGTCTATAAAATATCTCTTCTGGTATCAAATTCTTTAGAACATTCCTTCACTCTCGAGCTGTGACTCAGAAAGGCCAAAAGAAAATATTTAAACCAAGATCTCTCTTTACAGAGGCCCCTCAGCAAGGGGGAAGCTGCTGGGACACATCCTGAAGGACTGTGGTCCTTCCTTGCCATGGAAGCATTAGAAATGCAAACTGAGGCAAGTCCACATGGACAGACATGCTTGTGTGGAGGACCTTGCCAATAGTTTTGATGGGCCTTTCCTTCACAGCAGAAACTGACACTTGTTAAACAATTAATTTTAAATAGCTTGTGGCTTTTGAGCACATAGAGCATGGCTGCCTATGAAACACTATCACATAGCAACGAAAGCGCCCAAAATCTTTATCAGACCCATCTGCCATGAGCAGTTTTGTGCTTTCCTCCAGTACCATCAGAGCTAAAAAATCTTAAGAGCAGTGTAATGATGTATTTCACAAACAGATTCTGGGTTACTTTTTATTTTATGACAGCCTGTACTGTAAGGAAGTCCGGATAGGTATGAGGAGCTTAAGTGCCTTTGCTGAAATCCTATCCAGATTTAAAATACCATGAGCCTTAGGCTTATTTAAACCATCCAAAAAGTAGTTTGCTCCACCAGATCAAATTAACAGCTCTAGGAGAAAACCAATCTCCACAAGATCACCCATCTGTGTCTTTACAGACAAGTATTGCACTATGTGCTCAGTTAAGTGTTTAACACAATAGTGCCTCTGTACCAAGCTTTTCTTGGTATCCTAAAATATATTTATTTTAATTAATGGTAAAACACATTTTCTGTGCTTAAATAGACTCATGATGGGGATGAGGGGTATTAATTTAACTTAACTAAGAACTCTCCTTTTAGAGCTTTCCAGTGTGACTGAGTTTCCAAAGACAATATTTGTATTTCCCTGAAAGGCTAACAGTTCTCATTTGCTGGGGAAATTCAGGCTGTAGTATTAATTGGGAAGGGGTGGGGGGCTTTCTTATGCTAAACCCCACTCTGCTAACCTACATCTGGTGCTACCTGTAGTAAATGTAGTGATGAGAAATTCTAGCTTTAACAGCATTTAGTAGCGTTTGTGATTGTTTCATTACTTGCTAAAAGTGTGGAAGACTTTCTTCTCACTGTGGAGTTGTATACAAACTATTTAATTCAAAATTAATTTTGTCATAGTAAGAAAAAATGTTTTGTGTGATGGACTCTCCAATTTTTTTTTAATTCTTCAAGTTCTGTTTGCCTCTGCTTCATAAAGTGCTGTGGTATAAAGGGTCCTATAGCCATTAGTTTCAGTTTGCAATGTTCTGTGCTCTTGCTCACCTGCCTTGCCCAGGAACACTTTTTTGCACAAAAGCCTCTTGGGCTCTTTGAGCTGGGCTCCCACCATTGCTCCAGCCTTTGGTCCTTGTCCCGAGGCGTGGATCCAGCTGAACATATGGCCGTGCTGCACGCCTGCTTTCAGCCATGGCACAGTGGGCGTGAAGGGTGTGCCCCGTGAGTGGGTGATGAGGGGTTACCTCTGCCAGGCCTTCCTAAGGCTCAGGTTTGACAACCTGTGCTGGGCAAAGGCCAAGGCAGGGAAACGCCCTCCCCCTCTGCAGGACATGGGCTTTGGAGTACAAAGCAGCTGATCAGAGATAAGCATGACAGAGGGGAGGGGTGGACTTGACCAGCAGCAGCAGCAGCAGCCGCCAAGTGGGAGGTGTGTTTAAATGCAGTGAGGAGAGGGCAGAGTCCTGCTGTGCGTTAATCTTGCGTTTCAGGGCGGTGCAAAGTCAGATGCCTGGACTGGGTGTGAGGCAAGGAGCCACGTCCAGCTGCAATGAGGAAACAGCAGCGTGCACAGGTGTGGAAGGGGCCGGGCAGGCTGACAAGTAAGTAGCAAGGAGATCAGGAGAACTTGGAAATGGAGATGCTCAGGCTGCATGTGTGTGTATCCAGTGGTGGATTACTCCTGGCTGACTGGATCTGTGATGCACCAGGGTAGCAGTGGCTGAGGGAACCCTGCCTCCCACCATGGGCTGGAGATGGGTTTCACCCTGTCCACTGCTTATTTCACCCACAGAAAACTTGGGAGGATGAGACTTTCTGGGAGTTAAAAGAGTGGTTATTCCCCCAAATAACTGTGTGGTGTAGGAGCTGTGCAGTATAAGTAGTGTAAGCAGTCCTAATACCACTGAGGTGATAAACCAGAGTGAATGCACACTGAATCCAGAATGGAAAGTTTTGAGCTTCCTAACAGTTGCTCTGTAATTCAAAATTTGGAGAATCCAGCTTATCTGTGTCATCTCAATAGGCAAGCAAACAGTGATCACAAAATCAGGTCACAACTTATTTAGTTCAGCAGCCTGACAACACTGCCAGGGAGAGGAAAGGGCTCTGAAAAAGGTGACAGGCGAGGGCTGAAACAGTGTGCAGGAAAAGAAAGCACCACTTTGGTTTGCGTCACGGAGAAAGGTCAGGGAAAGGCTGTAAGATGAGAATCCCAAGGTAGCAGCATGGAAGATACAAAGGGGAAAACCTTGTTCTTTGGAAGCTGTCTTTGGAGAAAAAAAATATGCCCCCCGCCCCAGTTTTAGTCAGCTCACAAACTTCATTTATTTGGGGTTCCCTCTGAGAAACTCTCTGTACAGGATGGCTCTGATGGCATCCCTGACATCCCCTGTCCAACAGGGTTGCTTTTAGGAGCTCGTAGCCAAGGCTTGTGGAAGGCCTTAGGGATCCCTTTCCCCAGGGAGCCTGGTATATGATGTGAGTAGTGACAATGGCTCTAAATGTGGTGGAAAAGGCTTCATTTCTTCATCAGGCAGCAGATACTTTGTGTGTTGGTGTGACCTAGAGTATAAACCCCAGCTGGACTGAAGAGGAAGGGGGAATACACAGGATTCCTCCTGCTCTGGGAGGTCCCAGAGGGCCCTCCATGTTCTCCTGCTGGTGGCTCAGAGACCACTTCACAGCTGAATTTCTTATAGGACACTGCTTTGGTTTACTGAACCCTTTCCCTGTAAAGGGAGAAAAACAGGCTGGGAAAAGGCCTCAACCTTCTGTGGCCCGAGAGTCAGGCAGAGTAGCTTCCCTTGTGCAGGGAAATGTTCCTCCCTCAAAAAAACCCCAAGCAAAGTGGAGACCTCAATTAGTGCTTGAGCAAGGACTCGAGGCATTCCCTGGCACGCCTGTTATGCAAGGGTCAGGTTCTGCTGCCCTCGTTCCTGTTCCTCCCCGAAACTGCAGGCACTCACACACATGCCTCAAATGCATGAGCGCTCCCACCTACTGCTCTGCTGTGCCCCAAAGCCTCCCACTGAGGCTTGAGACAGAAGTCCCAGTTTCACTGGTCCTACACCCAGGGTCACCCAGCAGCAGCATCAACCTGGCAGCACTGGATCCCTGCCTCGTGGATCTTAGCTCACTTCCTGCCTCCACAGAGCATCTATAGGAGGGACAGATTAGGTGCAAGATGAACTTGTTGCAATTTTTGACACTTTAGAAGCTCATTTATGCTAAAGCAGAGAGCAGAGTACATTATAGGACCCACACAATCCACTGAGATTCCTAAAGACAGTTTGATTTTTGTAAACTCTGAGGAATTACTCCACTGGACATCTCATGACTGCACTTGGCCCCCAGTCCCACCTACCCCCATCACATAAACACCTAACAGGCAATTTGGGGCTGGTGTCTCTGGGAAGATGCAGCTCTGGTTATGAAACTGCCTTTCCTCTGCAAGGCTGGGACTCATAGTACAGCACAGCTCCTTTTCTGCCCAACACACAATCCTACCGGAATGCTTTCCGTGCTGGGGCGTGGGAACAGGGCTCTAGCCACAACACAAGTACCACTTCCTAATCCTGTGGTGTGAGGAGAGCAACTGGAGGTGCAGGAATGAGGGAGCAGCAGGGATACTGCTGGGCAGCCCCAGGCAGCTGTGGAGGGGAGCAGGGCTGTGGTGCTACCCTGCATTCCTTTCAGCATGGAATGGTGGCCAAGGTGGCCTGGGAAACGCCCTTCCCTACTCACTGGAAGACTGGATCTTGATCAGCTGCATTTTTAAAAGAGGGACTCATCCTTAATCTGCTGGGATTAAAAAGGGATGTCATTTTACTGCTCCCCAGAATTTAGGTGGTTTAAACAAGTGTTTTGCAAACCCCGGGACCAACAACAATCTGCCACTGTCAGCAAAAGCAAGTGCTCTACCTGGATTGGGGCCAGACTTGAGCCTCACCCCAAAGCCATGGTCCCATTAATGCTGGTGGTCGTGGCTGCACGCAGCAGCTGGTCCTGGCCCTGTGGGCTGCAGAGGACTTGCCTCCTGAGGGTTCTTCCTGCTTCCAGCAGAGTTACTGCATCGTTTGCTGGTAGATAAAGCAAGAAATGGGAGGGAGGGCAGAGAGGCTCAGACAACAGTTCATTGGAATAATTTAAAAGTACATTCTCCAGTAGGTTCAGTCTGTTTCACAACTTTTGTTGTGCCTGCGTGGCTTCCTCTCTCAGGGTGGCCACCAAGGTCCCATCTCCACTGGCAGGGATGCCGGGAGCTGTCTCAGTCGCTGTCGCTGCTGGATTGGTGGGACACTGCCCCACGGCCGAGCTGCACCCTGAGGCAGGCAGGCAGTGCTGCCCTGCCAGTGGACGGCGAGACCTTGGTGACCGAGGAAGCACGGGGGGCCAGAGGCTGCGTGGGGAACATGATTGTGCCACGGGGTGCCTCCAGGAGCTGCCAGATCTCCCCCGAGGTGGAGCTGCCCAGGTATTCCCAGGGCCGGCGCCCGCTGCCGTCCCGCACCTGCACCTGGCACCCCAGCTGCAGCACCAGCACCTTGATGACAAGCTGGTGGCCATGTATGGCAGCCAGGTGCAGTGGCGTGTACCCGCAGCCCGAGCGGGCATCCACATCCAGGGCCAGTCCGAGCTGCCGCGCCACCACTGCCAGCTCCTGCAGGCCCGGCCCGTCGCCGTGCTTGGCCAGCCAGTGAAGGACCGTGAAGCCTGATATGAAGTCCTTCTGCAGGGCCAGCTCAGGCTCTTCCAGAAAGAGCCCCCGCACCTGAGCCCAGCAGCCTGCTGACATTGCCACCAGCCAGGCGTGCTCCCGCTGTCCCAGCGGCACCAGGGGCCCCCGGCTTGTGGCGTTCCTAGGGGAGCTCTTGGCGAGCACGGAGCGAGGCTGCCGCCCACAGTCATCGTGCACTGAGGAGGGGGTGCCCTGCACCTCCGACAAAGCGAGCTGGCGCCTGATGCTCTGGAAAACAGGCAGCGGTGCTGGGGGCTGGCTGTCTGCGGCTTGGGGCACTGCGGGGCCCTGTGCTGGCAGCAAGGACTGGGATGGGGGTGACCTGGCAAGGGGTGGCTGCAGGGCGCGGGTTGGGGAAGGGAGAGTGGCGGACTGTGGCAGGGATTGGAGTGGGGGGCACCTGGTGGGGGGCAGGATCCCAAGACCTGATGGCAGTGTCAGGCTTTGACACGGGTGCAGTCTCAGGACTTGAAGTTGGGTTGGTCCCTTGGGGGTCAGCCCCCTGGATCCCCTCGGCAGATCTGGGGATGGCCTGGTGGGGAGCTGCTGCAGGGACCTGGACTGCGATGGGGGCAGCCTGGTGGAAGCGAGCGCCTCGGGACCTGACAAAAGCAATGGCGATGAGGAGGGGCTGGCAGGGAGTGCCTGCAGGGAGCGGGACAGGGGCAGCACCTCCGGGGCGGACAGCAACGGCAAGGATCGGGAAGGCGGCAGGTCCCGCGGGGACAGCGGCCTGGGGCCCGATGACAGCAGCGGGGACGGGATGGATCCGGCGGGGGTTCGCCTCTCTGGGCTTGCTGAGGGCCGTGGAGCCTTCAGCAAGGGCATCCCGGTCGCGGGCTGCGGCAAAGATCGGGGCTGAGGCAACCTGTAGGGAGGCGGCATCTCCGGGCCCGGTGGCGGCGGTGGCGTCCGGCACCGGGACGCTATGGCAGAGGGCAGCCCGGCGGCAGGCAGCGGCGGCGATCGGGACCGGGGCGGCACCGCGGGGGACAGCGCCCCGGGACCCGACGGCTGCGCCGGGGGCCGGGGGCGCGCTGCGCCGCCGGGGCGAAGCGCCCAGGGGCCCGAGGACAGCGGCTGGGTCCGGTACGGGGTACGGTCCGGTACGGAGGTCCGGTACGGAGGCGGCTGCGGAGGGGGCGGCGGGGAGCGGGAGCGGGGCGGCCGGGGGGTGGGCGGTGTCGCGGGGACGGCGGCGGCGGCGGCAGCGCGGCGCGCCCGGCGGCATTCGCAGCACGGCCCGCCGCGGCCCCGGGCGGAGCAGCCCCCCGCCCCGCCGGGCCGCCCCTGCTCCGCCGCCTCCCCGCGGGGGCCGCGCCGCCCGTCAGGGTCGCGTCGGGGCGGCCGCTCGTTCTTTTCCTCCTCCTGCTCCCGCTCTTCCTCCGGCGGCGGCAGCTCCTCATCGAGGAGGTCGCGGTACCTGCGGCGGAGGACGATGTCCTTGGAGGCGCCGGGGGCGGCGGCGGGGTGGACGGTGGCCAGGGAGTTGACGAGGCTCTTGAAGTACTCGCGGCGCTCCCGCCGCTGCTGCTCCGTCAGCGCCGGGTCGCGGAGGAACCGCTGGAAGTGGCGGAGCAGCGCCGTATTGGGGGCTCGCCCCCCGGCCGCCCAGAGGAAGTCCAGCACAGCCTCCTGGCTCAGCTCCCGCGCCATGCTCCGGGCCGGCCGGCTTTCGGCGCTCGGTGCTGTGCCTCGGTGCTCGGCGCTGCACCCAGGTGCGGCGGGGAAACCCGCCTCCTGCCGCGCCGGGCCTCTCCGCCTCCTCCTCCTCCTCCTCCGTGGCCGGGCCGCCACCCCACGGTCGCCTTTGCCCCGGGTGGCGGCCCGTGGAGGTGCGAGCTGGGGTGACAGCGCTGAGGAGAGGTGACATGGAAGGAGAGGAGCAGGCTAGGGGGGCGGGAGGAGCTGAGAAGTGCGAGGGTCCTTTGCTGGCAGGCAGCGAGACCAAAGAGCTGCTTATCAGTCATTCTGTCCGTGAACGGACAGGAGATGATAAGCACAAATTGAAATGCAGGAAATTCCATTTGTGTGTGAGGGAAAACTATTTTACAGTGAGGGTGGTCAGCTATGGGAAGAGGCTGGCTGGAGAGGGTCCGTCTCCATCCTCAGGGACATTCAGTGCTCCATGAAACACCCAAACACCAGAGATGCGTCCCATCCTGAACTGCCCTGTGGTGCAGGAAATGTGGACTTAGGAAAACTGACAGTAAAGACTCACAAGTGTGCTGTGGTTTGGGGTAGCTGTTATTACAACATGTACAACAACCTATGTACAACAACCACACACAAACACCACGAGTGTCTGCAGTCATATCGTATCTCACCACATCTCATCTCTGTATCTGCTGCATGGCTGAAAGAGGTTGGACACACGATGTGCTGTTGTGGGGATCTCACTTTGTTCTGTACTGCCCATACTGATACCACAAGCGTGTACATAACACCTGAGAGGGATGGTAAGATCAGTGCCCCCGTGGGCAGTGTGCCCTGTGCACACTGAACGAATGACAGCCCCTGTCCCAAGCAGTTTGGGGACTGAATAGTGGGCAAAAGTGTGGGAGAGGTGTGCTGGATTTTCTGTCTCGCAGTCAGAGAATGAAGGGACTGAGCTCAGTGTGGGCTCTGTGGCTTTAAAGAGGTCTGGGTCAGGCCCTAAGTCACACTGCAGAAGCCACCTCTGCTGCAGGCTCCCAGCTATCCATAAATATTTTTAGCTGCCTGTCATGTAAGCAGCTGGAGTATCCTACAGCCTGCTGCAAAACCAGAAGCATGTGCAGCCCTCACAAACCATGGACAGAGATTGCAATAGATGCTGCTGTACATGTGGGCACACAGTTTGTGGTCATCGGCTGTGGCCGAGCATCATCCCCAATGGGCTCCAGCTCTGAGCAGCAGGTGAGCATTGTTGAGGGTAATGAGCCATGGAGTGTCCAGGGGCACTGACCAAGCACCACAGGGAACAGAGGGTGCACAGGTGCAGTGCATGAACCACGAGGGTATAAAACGTTGGGCTAAAGAACAAAACCAACTGGTGCTTGAAGTCTTTGGCTGTGATATGGTGTTACTGGGTATAGGTTGAGCCTTCTGAATTGGTATGATGATACTCTGTATATTGTGGCTTTGCAAAATGTATGCCTAACATCTTTGGGAATGTTGAAGCAGTTCCTGTGGGGTCTCTGGAATGAGGGGCTGGTAATTCCCTTTGGAAACATTGAACCAGTTTCTATGGGGTTTCTGGAATGAGGGGCTGGCTGGCAATTCCCTTTGCCCAGGCATTGATTTGTTAGCAATGGGTACAAAATTTTGAGGAGCAAGGTACTGAACACTAACAGTTGCAAAGAGCTGCACTAGCTGAGCTCTGGGAAGGTGGCAAAACGTTTCTCTGTGCTGATGTTTTTCTCCCCCTGCTCTTTCAGCGTGGATGGCCATACCCAGAAAGGTGTCTGTGTGTGAGTATCGTGGAGGAAGTGTGGCCACAGCTCTCCCAGCTCCAGGCCTAGGAAGGATACAGTGAGTCACATCAAGGTTTTGTGAGCACAGGAGATTTTCATGTTGGTTGAGTTATGCTGGTGTAGGAGTATCATGCATCTCTAATCCAGATGAGGGGAAGCTTTGTCTGCCTCACCCACAGGTACCACAAGGGCAGCTCTTTAGATAGGATCACCAGGTTTCCACTAGAGGCTGCACTGGTCCGGGTGCCTTTCCCGGCGCAGACTGGCTCAGCACCTCCTCACCTGGAGCTGTGCGTGCAGGAGGAATTTGCTACAAGAGCAATAATGAGTCTAATGTTGAAGCCTCCCTTGGATCTTGGCATTAATGCCTGACATGTTAGAGTGATGAAAGCCCTGCATCAGCTATGCTTGCCAAATGTTCTTGATAGACACCTTTGCATGTCTGTTGGGGTAGCAGCTTTGCTGGTGGGGGCTGTACCTGTGCCCAGCTGAGGGCACTGCTCAGGTGCAGATCTCCAGCTGCTGTGGGGGAGGAGGGTCTGGTAGTGCAATTCCATTGGTTCTGGTTCAGGCTGGGGGCGCAGGAGCTGGTGTGGGTGACCACTCTCCAAGATCAGCTCCTGAGTTCTTCAAAACACAATTATAAAAGCTGCAGGAAGGCGATACCTGGACTCTGTAGTCCTCTTCAAACAGCCATGTGTTACTACATAGCCATACAGAAATAGCTTTTTTTGGAGGGAAAGGTATGAGCCTGACATCGAAGGGGTTATAAATGGTAAGTGCACTGCGAAGCTCTATTTGCTGACCGCTACCTTGGGTCATTTACTTGTGCTCTCAGTTTTTATTCTGCTGGCTTTTTTCTTTTGATTCTGTGGATGTTCTTATATGGGTGTAGCTCTGGGGTGTCCATAATTCAGTGTATCCTTCAAGTGTACAGCAAACAGGGTCTCTTGTCTTCTGTAGCCCTTTGGGGTTTTATGTCTCACAAAGCAGTGCAGGGCCTTTTCTTCATCCCTACCTTGGCCAAAAATTTGCAAGCAGACATGTTTAGCTTAGCCCTAAGAGTCCCCACCTTTTAGGTAAAGGGATATCATGCTCAACACCAGGATAAGTGTCAGCTGGAGTGGCAAGGAGCCAGCAATGCTTCTTTTCAGCCCTAGAAGTCATTTAGTGGAGTGGGAGTGTGGGCACACAGTTTGTGGAATTGGGAGTGGGGCTGCTGAGCCTCATCCCCAATGGGCTTACATCTGTGGGCAGCAGGTGAACATTGTTGAAGGTAACGAGCCATGAAGTGCCCAGGGGCACTGACCAATCACTGCAGGGAACAGAGAGCACACAGGTGCAGTGCATGAACCATGAGGGGTGTGAAAGGTTGGGCTAAAGAACAAGAAGGGCAGACGCTTGAAACCTTCTCAAGTGGTGTGGTGACACTCTGTATTGTGGCTGTCTCACCTGTGACATGCTGTGACATGGGAGAGCAACTGGCCACCGTGGCTGCTGTTTGGTATACCAAGTTTGTTGAAAAACTGTGTTTGTGTATTTGACAGAAGTGCTCAGAGAAACAAGAGGAATGAGGTAGCAGGTTTTGTCCTCTGTGTTGTTATACAAGGCTGTTAAGGGCTCCTGTGTGCCTCCTTGTTAGAAATACCTCTTTGCTGAATCCCTGTGCTCCTTGCTGAGGAGGATCTTGCTGAGCGCTTGCTTGGCTATCTCTTTGCAAGGGTCTCTGGAGCAGATGTGTCTGTACGTTCATCTGTGGCACTGCCAGGGTGGGCGAGAGAGACCCTTCGGGGTTAAGGGGCCGGGTACCGCGGCCCGGCATGGGGGGCGTGGGCAGGAGAGGGATTAGTGGGGGGTTACCGCTGGGCACTGACTGCTGCCCCCCGGGACTCCCGCCGACTTTCGGGGCTCCCCGAGCGGCGCGGCGGCGCCGGCCGCCTGCCCGCGCTGCCTGGCGGCCCCGGGGGAGGGCCGGGGGGGTCCCGCCTCGCCGCCCGGCCCCTTTGCATTGCGCATGGGCCCTCCCCGCCGGGTGGCCATGTTGCAGTGCTAGCAGGCAGCGCAGAGGCGGCGGGCGGCAGCGCAGCGCAGACACCGCACCGCGATGGCCGTGGCCGTGGGCAGACCGGCGGTGCGCGGGGCCGGGGGGCAGCGCGGGGCTGGGGCCGGATCGCCGGAGCGCGGCGGCGGGGGCTGCAGGGGCGCAGTGCTGGGGATGCCGTGCCGGGGGCTGTAGGGGTGCGGTGCTCGCGGGGGGCTGCGAGGGTGCGGTGCCGGGGGGCACGGTGGGCTTGCCGCGGCGCGCCGGCTTTGCCCCTTTCCGGGGCCGGGGGAGCCCGCGCAAAACTTTTTTTGGCCCCGTTTTGTGGCCGCGGCTCGTGATTGCGGCGGGGCCGTGGCGGCGGCGGGCAGCTGCTCCCGGAGCCCCGAGGGGGACGGCGGGGATGGTCCTGGGCTGCGTCCGCCGCCGCTGAGGTGTTGGTGCCTTCCCCTGGGTGTATCTGACCCGCCGCTGCCCGTGAATGGGAAAGCTGAGAGCGGGAAGGGCTGTGCCCCGTGCGGGTGGGCGGCCGGCGGGCGGGACGGGCCCGCGCTCCCCGGGAGGCTGCGGCGGGCGCGGCACGGCAGTCCCGGCATGGAAGTGTTCTGGGGCACGCGTGTCCTGCGTTTTCCAGCGTGACCGTTTTTCTGGGGGTGTGGTGGCCGAGAGGGTTTTATGTTCGTTTTGAGAAAGACAAAAGATTTTCCCCTGACGGGGAGAAAGTGAAAAAGCCCCCAAACCCACAACAACGAAATATGCCGAGAAAGAAAAGGAAAGCTCTCTGGCGTCCAGCTTGCAGAAATGTGAATGAAACTCCACCGTGACCAGACTGAATGCACTTTTGTGCATTGTCGGCCAGAGGAGGGAGAGACTTGACCGACTTCCCGGTAACTTTTTCAGTGCTTGGGAGTAACATAGAAGTTGCCCATGAGTGGAGGACTTGCATGTGACTCCCTCTCAAAATAAGAAAATGGTCTGCGTTCAAGATGTGACCAGGATGAGACAAGTTTCTTTTAGCGTTTATTATGTGCTTGCGGGTCTGTGGGGCTGTATGGTTCCTCTGATGTGGAAAAGCAAATGTATAGAGATGGGGTTAATGGTGTTACTGGTGGTGGGGAAGTTATGCTACTAAGCAAAATGAGAGCTGGTGCTTCTTAACTGAATGCCTATAAATTATACCAGCCATTTGTAAGGCTTCTTCTGAAATGTTTCCTTGATCTTAAGGTCTAAAGCATGCTTGGAAATTGAAGTTTGGCTTTCAGTGTAAGAATATGCATTGAAAGTGTGGCTTCAGATGATTTTTTAGGGCGAGCTGAAGGGTATTGCCAAGCAGAGCCTTTTGGCTTTGTGTGGAGCAGTAACTTTGCAGCATGAATAGGCTCAGGAACGTGGCTTATTGCAAGATGTGATTGCTGTTTGTTCTTGTGAATGTGTTTGGCGTTTTTTTTTTAATTATGTTAAACTGGTCCTGCTGCTGAGCCCCTTGGGTTATTTTGGTGAATCCAAGTCCACAGCCATCCCAGAACCGCATCCACAGAGGGTTTTGCACCAGTTAAACCAAATTCTTGTCTGTGGACTGCTGAGTCCAGCCCAGTGGGACTGACTGGGGGATGAAGCATCCGTCAGCATGAGAGAAGCATGTGGGAGAGGGAAGGCGAAGGGCACTCAGCTTCCTCGGAAGCAGCTGCCGGGCAGACCCTCCATCCTGTGGAATCCGTGATTTTTGGACAAGGGAGTTGTTTTATCTTGGGTTGATAAGAGAAGAAAGGACGGTGGCCTGGCACTCAGGAGGTGTTGGGCATGTTCTCTCTTATGTACCTCCTTATCTAATCCTCCCTGCTCCCACTTTGCATGCTGCTGTTGTGCTGCTGGGAGGGTGGCAGGGAGTTGGAAGGAAGAATTAATTATATATTAGAGCAAGGCAAGACTGGTGAAGGTTTGCCTTTCCAACTTCGTTACAAAACATGATTAAGTGGAGCTGCGAGTGGCATGCATCTTGTTGGAGGGAGAATTAAAGGAAGAGGGGGAAAGAAAAAGGAAAGGAATGAAACCAAAAGCGAGTCAGTTGGAGTTAAAATGATGATAACATTCCTGAGTCACAACCTTTTACGTCCTGGCAGGATATGACATTATGTCAATTGTAAAAGTATGCATAGAAAAATAACTTGAGTGAACTGCTCTGAAGTGTCTGTGTTTAATTGTAGTCGAGCAGGGCGTGTTTTGGTAGGATGGGAGGCTTTCCCTTTAAGGCTCTGATCCCACAGATGTGGAGGCACATGTGTAATGTGCTGCCTGTAATTTTATTTGACTTAATGGAGACTGATCCTGGCATGCAAATGTAGAGGCATGCATAAGCAAAGTTTTGGCAGGATGGGTGCTGGGAGCTGCTGTGGGAGCTCTCAGCTGATGAAATCCATTTCTGTGCTTAAACATGCACCAGGCTGAGAGCATGCTGTGGTCATCTGGGCTCAGTGTGAGATAAGCCACTTCCAGTCTGGAAGCTGTTGAGATGTGCTGGCTAGGGGACACTTTTCTTCCTCTTGGATTAATTCCCAGCATCTTGACCAGTGTTGGATGGTTTGTTCGTAGATCTGAGTATGGAAGAGGGCCCTGGCCTACCTACTCTTCCCTTTATGTGTTTATCCTAAATGAGTACAGAACCACAGCTTGGTTGTGTTACAGGAGTGAGACTCATGTTCATTTATTAATGTACCCCCTCTTTCTAAGCCTAACAAAAACTGAAGGGGAAAATGAGGCTGGAGTGCAGATTTTGCATGGGAACCATAGAAAATGTTATCTGAGAGATTAAAACAGCACAATGTATTCTTACTCTTCAATCTGTTTTAAAAATACTTGATAATGAGAGACTGCTGGTTTCCATGGAGGGGAGGAAGGCGAGGGAGATGGGAAGGTAGTGTGGGGCTGAAGCCTCTGTGCTTTGTCTTTTAGCAGCAGATTTGCTGACACCCACTGGGCTGAGCAAGAGCTGGGGGCAGCACCTTTGGAGAGCCACATCTGTGTGTGCTGCCGAGTGCCACTGGGCCACCACTGGCCTGGGACAAGAGATGGGTAGCAGGGTAGGGGGAACCCCATGCTTCTGCCTTGTGGGGCTGCAGACTGCTCTCACTGAACATGGTGATGCTGTGGGTGGCACTGCTTGGGCTGCTGAGGTGGCCAGGGCACAGGGTTTGCCTTCCTGGCCTGCTGCTGCTGAATAGGACTTCTGGGCCTGGCCTGGCTCAGCTGTCTGCACCAAGGAAGCCCTGGGCAGTGCACACAGGACTGTATTTTAGTTTGTGACCTTTTTGTTTCCTTTATTGACCTCGCTGCCTGTTTGCAGTAGGAAATTCTTTCAGACAATTCTTGCTGCTCCTGTTGATGCTAACAATGGTGGGAACCTGCCTCCTCCTTGCGTTTATTTCAGCACAGCCTTGGTCACAGGGCAGGTTGTGTGTGTGCCCACCACACACTCAGGACCTCTAGCTTTTGCAGTGTGAATGAGCTGAGCTGGAGTCAGATACTTTAGATACTTGCAAAGTCCTTGCTTTGTGTAGGTGAGATGATGGGGAGGCAATTTTAGTGCCTGAGTAAGGCCCCTAAAATAATGACGAGCATTGACTAAGCATGAATCTGAGGAATAAAATATTTACGCACAGCTGAGGCATGTTTTATGTATCCCCTTCCCACCCCTGCAGCAGCCCTGTGGCTCTTTGAGGTAATTCTGGGAGTATGGGTGTGAGGCTGCTCAATGCTTGCTTGGCAGGAGAGATGCCAAGGGCACAGGGTCTTCTGTTGGCTTGGCAGATGCTGCAGCTTCATCCAGCCTTGCCCTTGGCGTGGTTTGGCTCTGGGCTTCAGTCCTGTGAGCTGCAGGGGCTCTTTCAGGGAAAGATACTGTAGCAGCTTCAGGGTAGAGCAGTTGGATGTGACCAGGTGATGTAAAAATAAACAAGAAAAGCCTCCCAATAGTACTCTAAGCTTTTTTTAGGTACGCTGTGTAGCTGCCTTCACTTCCAGCTCTGTGAGCAGCTCTCCAGCCCGCTGGAGGAAGCGATGCGGAAAAATGGTTCAGACAAACACCACGGCACAGGGACAGTTCAGCGCTGCTGCTGCTGGAGAAGGCTCTGGAGCAGAGACACAGAACCCACTTTGGGCTCTCTCTCTTAGCTCACAGCAGCCTCAATGGAAATTTACCCCAAATGTTGTTCTTGCTCCACAGAGTCCTTGTTTGTGTCCACTATGCAGTGGGAGTAAGAGATGCCCCTTCTTGGCTGCTCCCTCCAATCTGGATGCATTTCCCCATCCTCTGCACCCTGGTGCCTGGTTTAGACACCCGTGGGCCAGGGCTTTGTTGCCAGAACCGTTCTTGTCCACAGCTTGGGTAGGTGTGATGAACAGGAGTGTAGGCAAGGTCCACTTGGCTGTGCACAAGGTGCTGAAGGAAGAGCTGCAAGAAGGAAGAACACCTCCCTGTGGTTTTCCTTTAGCAGGTCCCAGTCTTTCTAGAAACTTTCTCCCTCTCTGAAGTGCTCTGCTCATCCCATCTAAGTGGTGCTCTGCTGGCGCAAGCTGTAGTCCGAAGCCCAATACTGCCTTTCCCTGCTAGAACAGTTATTTCGCTGAGCTCTGTGATTTATGAGTCTTGAGCTATCTTTGGGACTCCTTACTTAAAGACACAGGCTGTGCCTGTGTTTTTGGTGACACAGGCTTAGGATCTGGATTTGCAATTAGAGCTCTTGAAGTGTCTGCAAATAGGAAGAAGCTGCATCTTTTCTTGCAGGCTTTTTGTTTTCTGTAGTAGCATCCCACATAAGATGCTGACAAAAAGCAGACTGCTGCTGTTTTGGGGAGTTGGTCCTTTCTTCCATCTGAGTTTACAGCTTCTTTAGGTCTTTCTATTGTCTAATTGGATTTTCTATTTCTGGGTTTATTTTCAGATGGGATCTAGCTGCTGTAAATATGTTATTGAAGTACTGTAATTGTGGGTTATTTCTTTACCAGATCTGCTTATGAATACTTGGCAGAAGCTAATAGAAAAAGACTTGGTTTAAAAACACTTTGGTTTTGCCATGGTTGCTGCCTCTGCTTTGCCAGCAGCTCCTGAGAGCTGATTCCTGTGCACAGCAGTAGTTCTAATATAAATTGTTCCTGGAAATCTGCATGCCTCTCATGACTTTCATTCAGGAATTACATTAACCTCTCTCACGTGATGGGTGTGGAAGTGAGGCACTGTTTTGACTCCTTGGCGGGACATTTTTAAATGCCTTTCTGGGCTGTTCGGGGCTGTCGGTGGATCTGGAGGTGTTGAGCCAAGTCTGGGTGTTTCACTGGTGGCTTCGCTGGGTGCAAAGTCAATTATTGTGTCCTGTAAGCAAAAGGCTCAACAGAACTTATTTACCAGATGTGTTGAATGCACCAAGTGTGCAAAGTGTTTTGTGTAAGCACATGAACTTGACTTGAATTAAGATTCTGGCAGTCTGGTGGTGACAGCTCTGTTTTTGTCTGTAGAGAAAGTGAAAGGCTCAAGCTGGGGGGGAGATGGTTTGTTTGGTGACCCCATGAGCTTGTGGCTCTGCAGGGCAGCATGAAGAGGGGCTCACAGGGAGTACAGTAGTGTGACCTGAAGTAGAGGTGGAATTGCAGGGCTGCTTTTAGCCTTCCAGATAGGGGTTCCTACTGTAGCCACAGACAAGCTTTTGCCTTTTGATGCACTCATCATCTCCCTTCAGTCCCCATGCAAACCCTTCTCCTCTGATCTGAGTCAGTCTGGAGCTTTTGGTGGCTTTCAGATGAATGAACAATGCCAGGCTGATGGTCATGGCTTAATTTTTCTAGGACAAAATTTGGCAGGCAATGGTCTAGCTTGGAAATTGCAAACTTGCCTCCTGGAAAGGTGAAGGTACCAGGTTATGACTGACACTCACTCCTGGCATCTCCCTGCAGGAACATGGATTTTCCCATATCGCCTGGATGTGCCTAGGAAACGTACAGGGTTGCCAGTAAAGAGATTGTGCATCCATGTAGTTGGATTTTCCTTTTCTTGCTTCGTCTGTGGTTAAAGATTTTTTTCTCTCTGTTGTCTCCTTTAGTTTTAGTTAGTGTGATGACATTTCTTGGGTATCTGGGAAGGAACACAGAAACAGTGTGGCTGATGTTATTTCAATAGTCTTTGTTGTTGTTTTGTCCTAGTTTGAGGTACCAAGGCTGGTATTGTCAGAAAGTATTGGAATTCAATAATTGGGAGCAGTACTCATTTATTCTGAGGTTTGCAGAGAAAAGATTAGGTTGTCATACTGTGAGCAGGTATTGCTCCCTGTAAGTGCTGGGAGTGATTATAAGGCTTAACACAGCCATCTGGGACTGAACATATGCACAGTCCTCAAATCTTCATGCCAAGACCCCAAGAGGAGCAGGGATTTTGTGATATTGTCTGGTGACACATCGCACCACTTCATCACCACATCCATTGGCTGCTGCTTTTTCCTCCTTCAAATCTGCCTCATGTCTGGGTTGGCCTATGGCAGGCCTCGTTATATCTTTGCGTTTTTGGGCAGAGTTCTGAGCCCTGAGGTTTTTTGCCTGAGTGTAAGCACAAGGGTATGGACACTGGAGGGCGGGAGGGGGGAAGTAATCTTTCAAATCTTGTTTCAGCAGTTCAACTAAAGCTTCCCATAATTCTGGCCAGGTAACTTAACTCCCTGCTACTGTGGTTATCTTAGCAGAAGAAACAACCAGTCAACCATTAGGCCTTTGTTAACCTATAGAATCAGAAGATCAAGATTTTTAATTACATCTGAAAAGGGTTTTGTTGTTTTCCTGTATCTTGTATCTAATTTCCAAGCCAAGAGAAATCCCTAGTGCTTTTAAATGAATGCTTTTCTGCCACAAGCTGTCTTTTATCACAGAAAGTGCCAGCCTAGTCTCATTCTGTTTCATCTGCCTCATTAATATTAAATACATGGCACTTGAATATGGCAGCCAGAGCAAAAGCAGGGAATTTCAGCTAATATCTGACAATGGCAAGCTGAGATTAAAAGATATCACAGTGCTGTCGCTATATATAAAGGAACTGGCATTTTTCAGGAGCACTTGACCTAATTTATGTCAGTTCTTTTCTCCCCCTGCTCCCTTAAATCTTTGCATCTTTAAGTGAGCCCTTAGATGCTCCTGCCTTTCTTGCAGGCCTGGTTCAGTCTTCTGGGACAGGGGAGAGTTTGGTGCTTGCAGCACAAGTCCCTGGTGTCCAGTGGAGGCAAAAAGTGGCACCAGATCCGGGAGATCTCCATTTTGGGGAGAGCCTTCATGGAAGAAGTGTGGACTTGGACTGTGGGGCAGCTCTTCAGCGAAGCTGTAGTAGACTCTCCTGATGGTCTGACTTAGAAAGCACCTGGCTGAAAGTAAGAGAATAAAGAACTTTTCAGAGCAATGCCTCCCCTTCTGGGACGCACAGTTGATGGTCACTGCACAATGTGCGTTTCTGATGTGTGATTGACTAGGGCTGTCAGGGGACCTTGGGTTGTGTGTTTCCAGGTAGCTGAATATTCACCCAGCTGGAAAGCACTCCTGCTATTCAGCATTTGCAGTTGAGCAATTATTAATTATTAGAGCAGTAATTAGCAGAGCCACTTAGGATTGGGGTTTGTGTGGCTGACAATGCTGCAAGTGTTTCGGCCTCTGATTTGGTGTGTGGTCTTGGGCAAATGCCTTTGTCTTGGTGTGCCTTTGTTTTCTGCATGTGTAAAGCAGGAGATAATTCCCTTCCTTGTTTAGTGAGGTGCCAAGCTGTGATCAGAGAATTAATAGCACGCCGTAGTCACCTCTGCAGACCTCGCCCTGTTGCACCAAATCGAGTGAACTCTCGTGGCACAGAGGCATTAACAGATTAATGCTTTTAATTAAAACTGCCTTCAAGAAAATAACTATTCAAATAGGGTAATATGCAAGTTGTGTTTTCAAGGAGATGTAACAAGAAGGAGGAAGAGTTTAAAGGTGAGCAGTGTGAGTAACTCTGACTTTGTTTCTCTGAGTTTGCCCGAGTGCAATTGAGGGCAATTTTCACGTAGCGCATTCCTTAGTGATACTTAATTTCTCTGGTGTAGGCCAGAACCATTTAAACAAAAAGCCAGAGGTGTTTTGTTGCTTAAACAAAACATTATTTGAAATTGTGGGTTGCTATGTGACTCTTGTCTGTTACTGAACACAGCTACATTTCCTCTAGGTTTGGCGTTGCCAGGCATGGAGCTTGGAAAAGCTTTATTTTTTTTCCAGTGGGATATGCTTTACAACATTTTGATATAACCTGAGAAAAGCAGGATTTTCATAGCCTAACCAAGTAACCTGATGATTTCTTCCAGTGGGTTGAGCCAGAAAACCAGAAGTATAAATGCAGGATTGCTGTGATACGGTTTATGTGCTGTCCTGGTTTCAGTTTGAAGAGAGCTATAAAGTTCACACGGGCTAGAAAGTGTTTCTGGCATGAAGTAGGTGGTTGGTCCCTATGTAAAATCCATGCTAAGGAGTCCCAGGGGAAGGGTATGCGGATGTTGTCAGTATCCGCACTGTGGTAAATGTATCTTTTCTGAGCTGTGTGTGCTGAAACATCTTGGCAATTGGAAGCTGCTCAGGGCTGGAGCCTCGTATTCCCGTTTTGGTGCCGTGCCTTGCAGAGGATAGTGGCTCAGTGTGTAGGGTTCAGTGATGCTGGGTGGAAGGGAGGAGGATGGAAGTGGCTGTATGTGTGCCATCCTCCTGGGTACTGTGTAAGTAGGAAGGTAGTGCAAGCCTGCTCCAGTTGGCACCCTCAGGGGCTACTGAGTGGCCTCATAAAATGTGAATTAAGACATCAAGTGCCTGAGGAAGGGCTGCTCCAGCCTGCACTGACTCTCCTGGGGTTGGCATGTGCTGCTGGCCAGGTGCTGTTGTGTGACATGGGAGCCCTCATGCTGTGCGTACAGACTCGGCTCCTTCTCCTGGACAGCTGTGGGAGGAAGAGCCAGGCATTAGCCTTCCTCTTTGAAGGCTTCCCGAGTTCCTCAGCAGGTATTTATCTGTCAGACCCCATCTGCTCTGGGATATGAGTAACCCAGGCAGGGCTGCTTGTGGCTTCGTGCATCACCTCCTGCTTTGAGCAACGTGGAGGTGGAGGCTGCAATCTTAATAAAGGATATGCAGGAGCAGATCCCTCGCTTTGGTATCTCATTAAATAACTGGAGCCAAGGGCAGAAACGTGCACTGCACATGGGAATTGTGCCCCAGTTTTGGCTTAGGCGGGTCTGCAGCACTTGGAGTTACAGAGCATGTCAGAGCAAGGAGCTCCTTCATGTGAACTAATTGTCCCTAGACCTCTGCAGGAAGTGCTTGCTTGGAGCAGCCTTCATTTGCCTTGGGGTGTGTTTGTCTTCCTGAATCCTTAGGTTTGGCTCCATAAATGTGCAGCAGGATTTACCTGCTCTGTCAGGTCTTTAGAGCTGGGCTGCTGCAGGAGCTGAGGCTGGCACAGCGGAGCCTGCTCTTCTGTCACAGTCCTCAGCTGCTGTGTGCTGGCACAGGGCTTGGCCAGGCCCAACAGCCAAGGGCTTTGCTAGTGGAGGGATACCTCACTGCCTGTCCTGGTGCTTCCAGGGAAAGAGAGGAGTCGAGGAGAAAAAAGGGATGAGAAATCTGAGTACTGCAAGCACAAAAAGCTACAGCGTAAAGTAACTGTGGGAGGTGCAAGCTAATGGCAAATCCTCTTGCTTATTGTTGTTATTCAGAGAAACTGCCTTGCAAAATGTTCTTTTCCAGAAGCTGTCCTTGAGCTATGGATTTCAACCGAGAGCAGTGCATTATGTATCATCTGCACTCATAAGGTTGCAAGAGTTTGGGTTGTGTTTAGCTTGACTGTTCTGGAGAAATCCAAGCAGCTGGACTCTCCAGAAGCATAGTACTCCAGGGAATTCTGTTTGCTTTTGGGGTGTAAGGGAGAAGAACACTGCAAGTGTTCTTTAACACTGTGTTCATTTAACACTGCTCTGTTACAAGCAGCGGTATAGGTTGCTAAAGCACAAGCCTTGACAGGAGGGCAGAAATTAAAATTAAGTCTGAACCCAACTGCTTCTGCTTTCCCTTCGAAGTGCAAACATGACTGGGATGGACAGTTGAAGCAGAATGTGGAGGCCAGCATTAATTAATCTGTGGGGGTGGGTGCTCCAGTTTAACCTTCTAGCAGCTCCCACAGCTAATGGACGTTGCAGCAGCTTGCGTACAGAATAATTTATGAATTTGGAAGGACATGATTCCAGAGAATGTGGGTGAATGCCAGTGGTTTGCAAACCTCTGCCAATGGTCTTGTGAGCGGCGGGCTGCTGTGGGAAAAATAACATTGGATTAGTGCAGGGTAATGTTTGGAAGTGTCCCACTTAGCTCCTAAAGCCTGGCCCTTGCGCAGGGCTGCACTGGGTTCTCGGCAGGACACTCCAAAGTACCAGAAATGCATTAAATCTGAGTCTGCTGCATGCACCAAACTAGAAGTGGGGAGCAGCACAGGGAGATGGTTTTGGCTGCAGGCTTTTCCCAAGCAGCCTTAGCAGCATCTTTGTTGTTTGGGAGAACAGTTTCCTCATTCCAGGTAATTGGGCTGTCTGGGCAGGTGCAAGGTTACTTGATCTTGCAGCTCCAGGGTAGCTGGGTCCCACTCCAGACCTGTCCCCTGGCTTGGGAGCTGGTGTTGGGTGCCTTCCCTTGGCACCAGGCTCCAGAGGCGGATGTGAGCCCAGCAGCACTCCAGGCCTCTTTCCAGCTTTGCAGGCTCCTGCTTTTAATTAAACTGTCGCGACACTGGGACGGCCCGAGGATGACTGAGATACCCAAAGCCAAAGGTCCAGCTCACAAAGGTGTTTGGGAGCTTGGAATGCGGATGGGAAGCCTTGGACAGTGCACAGGGCAGGATCTGTGCCTGCCTCCCACCAGTTGTGGTTTATTTGCTCTCTGCTCATCCATCCACTCTGGCAGGGCTGAAAACATCTCTGAGTTCTGGCTTTAATATCAGAGTGTATCCTCATAGCTGAGGGGATCCTTAAATGAAAGCTATGCCTTGGCAAACCTTCACTCTGCCCAAGTTGATGTGCACCACTTACCTGTGAGGATCTTGGTGGATTTGAGATAATTACAGATGGCTCCAAGGAGATTGGCTGTGCTTGATCTGTGTTATATGGAATTTCTCTGCGTTTTATGCCTCTAGTCTCAGTCCCACGATAGAGCAGTGCTTGCCTCTGAGCAGCTGCCTGCCTGCTGGATAACTTGGTCCCCTTGTGGAGCTTATTCCTTTGCCAGCCATGAAAACATCTTCTCTCACACATCCTGGCGAAGTGTTCCTGTGTTCCTTCTGCTGTGTGTGTAAAGGACTGCTTGCTGCCTCTCTTGTTACAAATGCCCATTGTTCCAGTGGACAGGTTGAAATGCAGCATAATCCTCAAATGTTCTGCAGATTTGACACATACCTGGAGCTCTCTGAGCATACAGCTCTGCCAGACACTGTGTTGGGATGAAGAACTTGAGAAGAAGTAGCAGCTAGGGCAAGTCTGGCTCTGGAACTGATGTGGGGGGAATGCACCAAACACAGAGTTAATAGTAGGTTTTGGATCAAGTCCTTGGAATTGTGTGTAAGTCCAAAGAGAATTTTATTATTAGAGGATTTGCTTAATTAGCATCTGGAACATAGCCACTAATATAGGTTTGTGTGTAGAAAGATGGTTGGTACTTTGCTTTAGGAATTGTTGCTTTCTACGTGTAGGTGTTCAAACAATAGTTAGGGTTAATAAAACTTAGCAACAGCCAAAAGGAAAATATTTTTCTCTTGCTTATGTCCTTGTGCTGTACATTTAGACACTGTTCTCATTGTTGGGGTTTTTTGTTGGGTTTTTTTTTTGGTTTGTTTTTTTTTTTTTTTTTTTTGTTTGTTTTTTTTTTTTGTTTGGGCTATGTGTGTCCCTTTTTCTAGGGCAGAAAGAAAATTGTTCACCAACAAAAGCTAAGCTTATGGAAACTACCAGTTGGCTGAAGGTTCAGGGGCTGGAAGCATCTGAACCTGCTGACATGAGGGGACTTGGGAGTCTCACTGGAGCCTCCAAAGCCCTTGCAGTGAGGGAGGAAGGAGGAGAAGGGTGACTGTGTACAGACTGTGTACTGTGCTTTAGTAACAGCCATTGGTGAAGGGGGATGTGGGGAGGTTTTTCCATATGCAGCTGCTTATGCCAGTTTTGCATCTGCCTTTATTTGCATTATTAGGATTACACTAATAAATCTGCTCTAAACCTTTTTGAAATCCCTGATGCTGTGACGCTGCTGTTTGCCAGCACTGTGCATGCTGCCCCTTGCCAGCATCCAGCCCTGGGGTGGAAGCTGTGCTCACACAGCTCAGGAGGCTGCTGCATCCACCCAGCTGTGGCCTCACTGACTTTACAATAAAATCCTGCCTGCACCAATGACATTTTTAATTTTCTTCCCCAGGAATTGCTGCCCCAGTTATAGATGTGTTTGGAAAAGAGGAACCTGCAAAAGAACCTTGCCACATAAGCCTGGTGTTGGGTGTTATTGCTCATAATTGAGGGGAAGATTCTTCCCCAGTGTGTGGAGTTCCCAGGCTCATCTCCTGTGGAAAAACCCTTTTCTTGTAGGGTGATGGTGCTGCCTGAGCTGCCTTGGGAGGCCACCCTGGGCTTTGGATTTCCTTGCTGTTGTTTGCAGGGGAGGCTGGGGATGTGTTCTGGAAAGGACATCCATGGTAAGCTGCTGGAAGGAGTTGGGCTGTGCTGTGTCAGAGACCTTGGTGGCCTGTGCTGGGGCCTTGTTCTGTCACGTCCTTCACACTGGGTTACTTTGTCACCAGCAGCTGGAATGCAAGGAAAGCTTTAGCTCTTGGGGGGGTTGGGCCAGGAGCAAGATAAACTCCAGAACATAGGTGTGGAGCAGCGTGGGACTCCTGATACTTCTGGGACTTGGTTTAAATCTCTGGAATGAAAGGTTTATCTCTGCTTCAGCTCAAAAACTGGAGCTGTCAAGCTAATCCTTGGATTCCTTGTGAGTAGAGAGTTAATCCTTCTGGTGCTGTAAATGTTTGTTTAGCTATGCATTTATGGAGTTCAGACACTTTGGAGTGTATGTTGGGCAACTGCTGGTGTCCTGTCCGGGGACTCTTTATGGCTTAGAGCATCACCAGGATTGTAGTGGCCATCACACCCCTTTGTGGTCCTGCCCCTTAGCAAGTGATGGATATGGAGAGGGCTGTGGGAACATTCCTGGCTGAGGGCTGCATGTGAGAAATCTGTTTTGTCCTGCAGTGTCTATCGACTCCAGAAATGTGAAGCTTCTGTAGCAGTTATCAGTGCAGCAAAACACAAGGAGGATAAAAAACCTGATGTAGGGTGACCTTCTAGTCCCATCTCCTAACAATCCCAGTGTTATGGCTGTGCTGCAGGCCTAGATCAGATGTCCTTTTCTCTGGAGAAACTCTAGCCAAGGAGGTTTTTTGGAAAGACAAAACATGGTCTTTCAAGGTAACCACAAAAATTTGGAGTTAGTGCAGTAGAGGGAAGGAAGTAATTCAGTTGAAATATAGAATTGCTCCTATTCATAAAAATTTTAGTGTTGGCTTTCCCTGTTTAGGGCAGGAAAACCAGGACTTGCTGAAGGCAAGTGGGGAACTTTATTGCTTTGAGGTAGTTGAGAGCTCCAAGTCTATGGACTAGTATTTCCAAAATTGTGGGCCAAATAATTGAGTAAACCTTCACCTTTTCCTCCACATGCAGATTCAGTCTAACTTAATTCCCCTTTCTTCTTGCTGAAGATGAAAAACTGTGTGCTAAGGCAAGCAGTATTTGTGATTTTCAATATTTATTGATTGCTGACCTTTTCTTATTCACGTTGAAGGATTTCTGTGGCGCCTTGGAAGAGCTCTGTGTGCCATGAGGGACTCAGTGTGTTCTGTTTCTCTTTTCAAAACAGATGTGAGGGCTGTGACTCAACACTCAGCATATTAGGCTGTGCCATGAATTCATTCAAAGCCGGTTCTTTTGCTTTGTTGTTTTCTGGTTACTTGGTCAGTATCACACTCGAGTGTGCCTGTTGCTAGTGAGGATGATACACTGGGCTTGGCTAGACACAGGATGTTTTCTCTGGTCTTTTACTTAACAACCTTAGTGCAATATATGCACATACATGTTGCATATGAATTTAAGAAGAGCTGGTCTGAGCCAACTCCTTTCAGTCCAGTTGGTGCTGGATTGACACTTCCTTGGTAATGCTGGACCAGTAAAGTTTGCCTGGGGAATTCCTGTGTGTATCTAGCACTTTTTTTGGGCTCTACAAGCCTTGGTAGGGATTTGTCAAGGAACTGGGTGATGATTAGTTTGATGTTAGGACTGGTTTATACTTGCTGCTGTGGTACCTGGGCATGGGATAAGCCTTGTATGTATGTACATCTGTGTTAGCTCAGGATTTAGGTGTGGGGACAGCTGCTGTGATAGATCTGAGCTCTTTAGTCCAGAATGAAGAGAAGTGGTAAATAAATGATCTGAAGCTGTGTGCATTGGTAGGCACAGCTCCTGTGCCCTGCCTGGGAGCTGTGTCTGTGCAGACACTGGCAGTGTGTCCATGTGCCAGGCAGCTGCAGTGTCCCCCACCTGCCCCTGAGCAGGCCAGCAGGGCACAGTATTAACATGGATCCTGCTTCTGAGTCCCAGGGATCATTCATTATCCAGAGCACGATCTGGGGCACCTTCCAGTCCTGCAGCTTGTTGAATGGGAGCTGACAAAATGTGCTCCTGATGTGTGGCTGCAGCTTTTCAGGAAGGAGCACATGGGGTTAAGGAACTAAGATGCAGCCCTGCTGGGTTGTGCCTTTGCCACCTCAAGGAACGCTGCTGCTTTTTGTGTCCCAGGGGCCCCTAATGTGAGTTAGGTATTAGAACAGTGCTGCCTTGTTACAGCCTTGTAAGCAAGCCCTTTGGGCTGCTTTCTCAAAATCCTTCCTCTGCTCTGGTTGTGCTCACAACCCTAACTGGACTGGAGTTGGTAGAAGGTTGGAGGAAAACCTGGCAATGGGGTCAGGTGCTCTGTTGCCAGGTTTGTCTTAATTCTGCCTTTTTGTGCCTGGGGGCAGTGTCCCAGAGAGCTCCCTCCTCTCTGTGGGTGTAACTGGAATCTTGCTGAGTTCATGTATCACCCTTCCCTCTATGGCGGGTCCCATGTTGGGCTGTGCCTCCAGCTTTGAGCAAAGTATAGATCCAATGACTTAATGGCCCGTGGTGCAGCTGTTTCAAGGCTATTTTAAGAGCATGACAGTGAAATACTTAAGGAAATGGCTGTTGGATTTTCCCTCTCTGCTGCCTTGCTGGACTGTATCTGTGGTGGTGCGGCACTGTGCAGCCAGAAGGGCTGGAAAAGGGCAAAGGACTGGAAGAGAGAGAAGTGTTTCTAATGGCCATATAGCAATGTGCCTTCCTGCTGTCTCCCAGCTGGCTTCTGTCCTTCTGATGGGAGTTGTTTTTCACTCTTAAGGTGGCAGGTTCTCAAGTCTAGCAAAAACTGGGCCTTCTCTGGTCCTGGCTGGTGTCAGCTGGCCTGGAGTCACAGCCTGACTCGTGTGTTATGTCACTGTGCAGTGCTTCAGGGCTCATGTGAAGGAGCCTGCAGCTCTCTGTGCTGTGCCTGGCTGAGGGAATGGTGGGGATGCTCCAAGGGGTAGGTTTGCCCTTCCCTGTGTGTGGCACTGCAGCAGCCTGAGGGCAGGGGCACCGCAATTGAAGCAGGAAGAGAGCAGTGGGTCGGCAGGGGCAGCTGGCAGGAGCAGCAGCTCCCATTTTATCCCTCAGCCCGGCACAGGCGGGCAGAGAGGGAATGTTGCACGTCGTCCTCCTGTCAGGAGAGAGATTGGCCAGAGAGGCACAGAGCATCTGGTTCTCATTGGGCTTTGCCTTTGGATGGTCTTCATTCTTGTTTGTCACATTGTCTTTTTTTTTTTTTTCCCCTTCCTTCCTCTCTCCCTTTTTTTTTTTCCCTTCAGCGAGTTTACAAGCCTTGCTGGAATGCACATATGGTCCTTATCATCCCCAAGTCCAGCTTTTTTTTTCTTTTGCTGGTTAGCAGTTTGTGACATCAGGGGCTGTTAGAAGCATTAGTCAATTTGCCTCCAAATAGAAAGGTCCGTGGTTTTTGGAAACCTATGGAGGAAAATGTCTTTTATGTCAGTCCTTGGCATACATGGAGCTGTGAGTGCTCTGAGCTTGTGCTGACCTTTAGCCAAACTTTTTGCCTGAAGACAAATGCTCGTTCCCACTCTCTGCTGCCCCTCCTGAGTGGTCGGATTTTGCTGACTTCCCTCTTTCCAGAAGAATGCAACTGTATCCTTTTCCCTCCATGCTCCTGCCGAGTTCCAGCCGCTTGCCAATATAAGCAGCTCCCCTCGCTTCCCCGCCGGCGTGCCCGGAGGCGTGGGGCTGGATGGGCCGCGGGAAGCGTGTCCTTGCCGTGTGACAGGGGTAGCTCTCGAAGCTGTGAGCGCTGCAAACCAGGACATTTGGTGCTGCGTGTTCGGGAGGTGGGCCCTGTGCTTCCCACCCCCTGTGGCATCTGTGCTGGGAGAGCTTGGAGCTGCTTGGGCTGGGGCACGCTGGCTCTGTGTGTGTGGGCTGCGCCTAAGCAGGGACCAGCTTGTGGTGCCTGCTCGTTGTCCCCTCTGCCATCCTGCCCCTCGTTCAGGGGGTCAGCCCTGGAGAGAGCATTGCTCCCCTGTGTTACTGCCTGTGGAAGTGTGTCCAGCATCACCAGAGCCTCTGGGGGCATCTGCTCAGGGGAACCCCTTACTTGGTCTCAGTGGCAGCCTCCTCTGGCTGGAAGTTCTGCAGTTCCATGAGATTTTATCTGTAGAGCATTATTTTCTGTAAGGAGGGCAGCATGAGTCCCACACCTGATCTTCCCCATCTGCTGCTGCCCAGTGCTCTGTTGGTCAAGTTGCTTCCAGCCTTCCTTCCACAAAATAACCTTTTCTGCCATCCTGATTCTTTGGGATTAAAAGCAAAATCAGGGAGAGCCTTTTTGTATTCCCTGTGACCTCCCTGTTTAATGAGCAAGGGAGCCAAGTGTGGTGTAGCTCTGCTGACAGCATTCCCTGTTCCTGGGAGCAGAGACCTGGCTCCTTGCTGTTGTGGTTGATGTTGCTGGAGGGCTGGGGCAGGGGCCTGGTGAGGAGCTGTGTGTCCCTGGGCAGCTGCAGCTGGTGCCAGCTTTTATCCAGGAAGATCAAGATGGTTTCCTGCAGTCCATCCCTCAGGGACAATAGCTGCAGCAGTGAGTCACTGGTGGCTTGGTGGAAGGCAGGGAGGCACGGATCTTCATGGCTTGACTGACACATTAATGTACAGAATGAGAGCATGCCTTCCACAGGGGTCTGCTCTCCCTGTTGAGAGAAAAGGGGGGGGGGGGGGGGGGAAAGAAAGCAAGGGGGAAAAAAAACAACCAAGGACCTCCCAGACTTGAGTTACTTGTGCAGACATTTGCCCGAGCCTGCAGCCAGCCAGCAGCAGCAGTGTGGAGCCAGGAACTCCCCCTCCTCTGCTGGTGACACTGATGGTTATCTTACCCTGAAACAACAGCCAAGAAGTCCTTCCTCTCCTTCTGAACTGATTAACTGATTGATTGCTATCAGCCCTCTTCTTCTGGCATCCCTGCATGCCTAGGAGGGGAAGGGAGTTGTTCTTGCTTTCCATGTTCTCCCCGTGCTATTCATAAATCCATTTGTCCAACAGTTAAGGGTTTGGCTGTCCCTTAACTCTGTGTAAGGAAGGGGAGTGGAGTTATGGGTGCTGTTGGGAGGAACAGGGAGCTTGACTCTGGCTTAGACACTGGGAATACTTGGTACCTTCCTGGCAGGGACATCAGCTCTTGGATTTAACTCTGGGAGGGGGATAGATCTTTGTCCTCCTGACTACTCCTTGCTTCTGTGTTCCTGCTCTTGCCTGAGCTGCTTTTTTATCTGAGACTAAACTATCCCTGAGGTCCCTGGCTGTGGATGTAGCGTCTAAGATGATTTGACCTAGTAATGAGTCAAAAATGTTGCTGGTCTGAGCTGCTGACAATAGTAAAAGCTTTTAGAATTTCTTAAAGGTGCCTCCTAAGTCGTGTGGCCTCAAATAACTAAACACTTGCTTCATATTTGGTGTTGAGCTCAATATTTTGCATACCAGCCTTGTTCCCCTCTTGAATTTGAGGCTGGTTTTTGTTTTCTTTAACTCTTGGGAGGCCGTGTGAAGCTGACCCCCAGCCTCCAGCAGCAGTGGGCCGGGAGGGGCCCAAGGGGAATGTTTTGCCAGCAGCCTTAAAGCAAAAGGGGCTCAGCCAGGAGCTTGCTTGGACTGGGGAACAGCCACCATCATGGTTGAGTCCTGAGCGAGGGCACAATAGATGTCCTTGTGGAACTTTCCCTTTGGCCTTTTGGGAGTGGGACTTTTTTCCTGCCTAGGAGAGGAGCAACTTTGCTTTGTTTCCAATCAACTGCCAGGCACTTTTGGAAGCATAAGGACTCAGCTCTGCTTTGTGCTGCCTCTGGAGGAGTGACATGGGACCCACCTTTACCTCCAGCTCCCCATTCACACAGAGATGTGCTGTTCCTGACTCCAGGGAGGAGAAAAAACTTTATTCCTGCTGGCCCTGCCAAGCTGTTGTGGCTTGAGAGGAATGAGCTGACTTGCCTTGCACGTGCCTCATCAGCTGAATTGTTTTATAGGGCTTCACTGATTCCTGTCCAGCCAAACCCACTGTTTGCCACAGACCATCCATTAGAACATTGCCTGACCCGTGAAACCATTTCCACCAGGAGTTTTGTGTTAAGAAAAAGATATCTAAAAGAGCCTTGAGAGGGTTCTGAGACTGCAAACCCATTCTTGTCTTTTGCAGGGCTTTTTTACCCCCTTAAAATTAAGAGCAGTGGGATGTGAGTGCCTGACAATCAATCTTTTTATATAAAGTGATGGGAGGTAGTATTTGCTGTGCCTCTGGGGGCCTGTCTCTGCTCAACTTACCCCTTCCCTTCCCCTGCTGCAGTTAAAGCCAGCAGCTGTGATAACAGCAGCTCCAAGATCATTGTTGATCCAAGAAATATCAACTGTGGGATGCCTTGTAGGGCTTTCTGCAAAGAGAAGTCAGGTGATCAGCATCTTTTCCCAAGAAACAAGCATTTATTTGTTCATGTCACTCCCTAGTTTTTGTAGGGGTTAGCACATAGCTCTGGCTGTTCAGAATCCTTTCTGCTCATGGATGGTATGGGAAGAGGGAGGGAAACAGTGCCCTGTAATGCAGGGTTCAGTACAAGAGACGTGACTGCCTTGAGGAAGAGTTTAAAAATACAGACTGCTTTTGGGATGTCTTAAGCTCTCCAATGTGTGAGAACATCCAGACACCCAAGTCACCCAAGTCTAGCAGCACATCTGGTGCAAGCTGGCTAGTGTCTGCAGGAGTCTGTGGAGCTGCTGTTTCACCCATGCTCATCTTGTCCATGGATCCTGAAGCTGGGAGCAAGGGAGCAGAACACCTGTGGGTTTGATTATGACCCATGGAGCAAATTACCAGCTTTGTGTGAGGACCTGGAAGCTGCAGAAGTTTAAGTAGTGTAATAATAAAATTATCACTGGGTGAAAGGGTGGATTTTGGCGTTTTTTTGGAATGGGGGGTTTTTGGGAACAAGATTGAAGGTCTTGGGCGTGTCCAGCCTTTCTTCTTCTTCTTCTCTGCCTCCATCTTCTGCTGTGATGCTGGCACTTTGGGGTTGGTTTAGAATAGAAGTTCACTGTCTAAGATAGGTGATAGGTATTGGAAAGTCATTGTAAACATGTTATATGTAGTTCATAGTATAAAGAGCCAGCACTGCCCCAAGGGTGGTCAGAGTGCTGCTGGCTGTCCTGCTGAGCAGACCTCGGCTGGACAGGAGAAAATTTTTATAGATAAGATATAATAAACAACTCTGAGACTGAAAACTGAAGAACTCCAACTCATTCTTTGGACACATGGGCCAAAATAGAGATTTTTCACGTATCTTGGGGCTGCAATAACCGGCAAACTCCCGAGAGGTGCACACAGGGCTCTGGGGTGGAGCAGGAGCCATGTCAGCCTTTGACTGCTCTTCAGCCCGAAGTGCCTAGTTCCCAGAGGGGTGGCTCAGCTGGGATCAAACCCAGCCCACTGACTGTGCTCAGGAGCTTGTCATGGCAGTTCACAGCTGGAGAGGCAGGGCCATCTGACTGAGCATCCCCTTGTTGGTACAACAGTTCTGCTCTGCCAGACCTAAAGCGTGAATCGCTTGCCTGCTCTGCTGCTGATACCCTGAGCAATCAGGCTTGTTGCTCTCCAGCAGAGACTTCCTTTCCTTGTGGATGAAGCTATATCCCCTTGAAGGGGTGAAAGCAGGAGCAGAGACCTGGCTGCAGTGGGAAGTGGTTATGCAGCGTGTGCACCTCTTTCCTCTGGGGAAAAGCAGCCTGCAGCTCCCCCCAAAAATGTGTTAGCTTTCCAAGGGCATCTGCCTGCTGCAGAACTGGTTCTGTTTGTGTGTGGAGGAGATATCTAGAAATGTAGTTCCTTTGGCTCTCCTGCCTCCTCCAGAATGTGTATCTGTGGGCCTTGTGCAGAATTGCAGCTATTTTCTGTGTCTGCTTTGCTCAGGGAGATGCGCTGCATCCTGGGAACACTGAGGGAGGTGAATGCTGGGGTTTGTGTTTCATCTCTGCCTGTGCCTCAGGCCTCAGATCTTTTCTTTTGATGTTTTGAGCAGATAGCAGGCTACTCCTGTCTCCTGTTGTGCAGCACAGCCTGTGAAAAATACTTGGCATTGCAAAGTGCTGAGTTAGTTTTTGTTTATTCCATTGTTGATGTTTGCCACTTGCAGATGAAAAAAAAATGGAGAAGGTCTCCAGCAAAAATAACTGACACAGATGCAAGAGATGAGTCTAACTCCTGTTCCTGCTGAGCAACTGATGATAGGCAGTACTTGCTTTCCCAAAATATATCAGGGAAAGAGAATACTGGTGCTGTGCTGAGGGATGTTCAACACCCACTACTTTCTGTGAAGCCTGTGAGTCATGGGCACTTTTTGCTTTTGGGATCTGCTCCACGCTCCCTTCACTTATCATAAACCCAAGCCCACCAATTTTTTTAGAAATACTAATGTTACAAATATTTAATTTCACCCATTCATGTAATACATCAATCCCAAGACCTTTTCCAGGGAAATCCCTGTTGGGGGTGAATGAGATGATGGTCTTTCTGGGTGGTTATTCTTTACCCAGCCTGAGTGAAGGAGATACCATCTCTTAATCACCTTAAGCTTCTGTGGTGTGGTGCTGGTGAGTAGCTCCCAGCTTATAGAGGGATGGAGGTGAGCAGGCTGGTAAATTGGCATTTAGCCGTGGACAAGCCTGGTTTAGATGCTGAGAGAAGGCTCAGGTGCCTAGCACAGGTGCCAGGCTCTGTGTGCCAGCATGGCAGAAAGGATCCCTTTGCCCAGGCTCCTGGCACAGACTGAGGCATTTTCACTTGGAGATGTCGCTTTTCTCAGAGAGTTTTGGTATTTCTTTAGGTCTGAGTTTATTTTCATGACATTCAACCCAAATGTAACTCATTTCTCCCTGCAATTGATGCCTGGTCCATTGTGTTCTGAGGAGAGAAGTGGAGCTGCCCAGCAATTTTGCAGAGAATGGGAAGTCCTCCTCTGCTTTTGATTCTTAACAACCAAAGAGTTGTCTATGTCTAGTCCAAAACCCACTTTGTGGAAAGAAGCTGGAGTTTGCCAGTATCTTTAAACTAGGCTGAGCCTGCCCACGACTGTAATTTATTGTGGCCTTGGGGGAGTGACTCCATTGGAAGGGTTTGGAGAAAGGTTCCAAATTAAGGACAACTAACTTTAGGAGAAAAATGTTGTGAAATAACAGCAGAACTGCTCCAGGTCTACCAACTTGGTGGGGTTTTTTTGCTTGCTTGTTTTACTGGGGACCTTGGCATAACCGTGACTTGCCAGGGAAGGAGGTAACTGGGCCAGGTTGCTTTTCCAAGCCTCTCTGTGGAATGCCATACAGCTGCTGTGGGAAGGGCCCAAACACAAACTGGGGGTTGTGTCAAACCTCCCTTCTGCAAGGTTTGTGCTGCTCCCTTGCCCTCCACAGAGCAGCTTTGGGGTGTTGGATGTTGTCATCTCAAGCCCCGAGGAGGAGAGTGGATCATGAGGGGTGACTGGCACCTCTGGGCTGCCTGGCCTGACTTCTTTTCCTGCTGAGGATGTGCACAGGCAGCACCGGGGGCTCTGTAGGTCACACAGGAAACACTGGGAACGGTGCCCTGCTTCCTCACCTCGTGTCAGATCAGGTTATTTGTAAACCAAGGCATGGCAGAGCAGCTTGCTCATTTTATTCCTGTTCTGTAAAAGCCTGGAAAAGCTGGAAAGAATTTTAGCTGGCTCTGGTGGCACAGTTGCTATCTGAGCTGTGTCCTGCTGTGGCCATGCTGAAGGGTTGCAGGAAAGGGCCAAGAATGTTGGCATTTCCCTTGAAGTTCTGGGAGGACAGAGCAGTGTGAGAGCTGCTCCTTCCCTTTGGCACACTGAGCCAAGCAGAGCACCACCTTGGCTCTCAGCTCGCCTACACAGGTATCTGTCAGGAATAGCTTTTGGAGCTGCAAGCAGTGCCATATCACAACCTGTGTCACTCCTCAGTGTGCTTCTTGAGGGAGCCAGCCTCACTGGGAAGTTTGGGGAGTTTCCCATGCTGCTGGGGAAATTCTGAAGTGGAAGTTGGCTGGTTTCTGCTGTGTAGCTGTGTAGTGGACACGAAGGAGGCAGCCTCAGCTGCTTCACCAGCTGAACAGGAACTGGTCAGCTCACAGCTCTGTGTTCCACTCTGTTTTCCAGGTGTCTGCCAAAATAATATTAGGGTAAAGAATCTGGTTTATTGGTGACAAGCACGGAGAACCAGTGTGGTGATGTTTGGTTTGGGGATGTTTTAGTTCCTGAGCCCCACAGCAGAGATGGATAGAAGGAAAAGGAGAGTGTGTTTGGGAGGGACACCCACACAGATCCTGTGTCCCAAATGCCTCTGTGTCCTTAATGCAGTTCTGACAGGACCTATTCCCTGCCAGGGGTGTTGCAACCCTGCTGAATGCTTTTCTGCTTTTCTCCTGGCTCTTTCAGAACGATGACCTCAGGAACCTGTCCCTGTCCGGCCACGTGGGCTTCGACAGCCTCCCAGACCAGCTGGTCAACAAGTCAACATCACAGGGCTTCTGCTTCAACATCCTGTGTGTGGGTAGGTCACCTACTGGGCCCTCAGGGACCGCAGCCCCACACTCACACCTTCTCCCCCTGCCCAGGGCAGGGCTGAGCCCCTGCAGGCTGTGCTTGTCTTCCCAGAGCTGCTCCATGGTGAAATGGGGTGTTCCTCTTTCCCCTTTCTCTGCCCTGTCCCCTGAGTCAGAGCATGGCAAGTGCTAGCTGTTAAAATCTATCCCTCTGATCATCCAGTGGTTCTGCTTTCCCCAAAGGCTGCCTGTAAGGAAACTGAAGTTGGGAACTAAATGTATTTTTAAAAGGATACTCACTTAAATCTGCTTTTCTCTGGATTGAATGTGGAGGGTGTTTCTCAACAAATTGCATTCCTTCCCTTCCAGGGTTTGCCTGTATCCTTACATTCTTAGTTTCTCCACTTGGAAATGATGCCATTTTTAGTCTCCTAATGATATACTGGAGAACAAAGCTTGTCACCTGTCCTCTGCTGTATTTAATGTGGAAGCTGCTTTTCCCAAATTGTTCAGAGGGTGAAATACAAGGAGGCAGCAACTTCTCTTGGGTGTGGGGAGGTAGCTGCTCTCTTGGTACGCTGTGGCTGCTCCACAGCTGGAAATCCATTGCTCAGCCCCGGGAGCTGTGAGCCAAGCCAGCTTTGGCTTGTCAGTGAACCCAGAATCTGGTTCTGCAAAGAGACAAAACTGCTGGGTTTTTCACTTAGCTTGGCAGTGCAGGCTGCAAACATCATCTTTCCATTCATTGTTCATTCAAGCCTCCAAGAGGGGAGTATTGTCCCTTCTAATTAGTTACATTAATTAGCTGGAAAAACCCCACAACCCTCTGACTGTGATTTTTCTACAGCAAATTGAGAATTTCTGTGAGCTGCCTGAAAAGAAATCTAGCAAACTTGACTCCTCTCTGTAGCTCTGTGTGTGAAAGGAGGAGATAAGAGAGTAGTTGCACTTGTGCACACTCGAGCTCCCAGCCCTCACGTGACTCTCATAGCAGCATGAAACCATTTCAATCCAGCAGGGAACAGCCTGATTAGCAGGCCAGCTCTTTGATCAAAATGGCATAAATTAATTGCCTTTCTCTCTTGAAGTAAATATGCCTTTCTTAGCGTGACTTAATATGTCTCCATTAGCAATTTGATCCACCTCTTTTTTCCCTTGTGAAATGTGCCCATCCACCGATTTTCACCCCATATTAACGTTCCACACAAACTGCTGCAGTTGGCCAAGGAACAGAAATCTCAGCCTTGAAAAAAATTACTGTTAAAAATTGTGATTT
Source organism: Molothrus ater (assembly GCF_012460135.2). NCBI lineage: Eukaryota > Metazoa > Chordata > Aves > Passeriformes > Icteridae > Molothrus > Molothrus ater. Next base: position 10,609,824 of record NC_050481.2, on the reverse strand, counting down.
GAGAGAGGACACTATTTCACTGTTGTAATGTGAGACTTCTAATTGGGATGTGAAATGCTGCAGAGCTTATCTGGCATAGAACACAGCAGTTCACAGTTAGGAGCTCCCTAAAATTTGCAGCTTCAGCCACAGGCAGTCTGTACCATCAGTTTAGGACTTGGCTTTCTGTGTGAGTTGCCTCAGCTCACCCCTGCTCACAGCATGGGTAGCAATAGCTGTTTGAGAGTGTAATTGCTAAACAAACAGTTTTGACTGAAAAATGGGATTTAGGCTAATACTTTCATCCATGTTGCTAATTGCACTGGGGATTAGTGAAACTGTAATAGTTTTAAAAGTTGGTATTTAACCAGTGTGCCTTTTTCTTCAAGAACTCTGGATATATTTCTCTGTATCAGATTTTTATTGTCTTAAGTTGCACTATGGGTATTGGATGATCTTCTTGAGACAATAAAACTGCCTGAAAAACACTGAAACAAAATGAGGGAATCAGGTGTGGAGTTGAGAGAATTGGCAATTTGATACCATTAAGAAAGTTCCTGGGTCAGTCCTGGGGCAGTGGTCAAGAAGGGGACTGTCTCTGAAGACATCTGTTCCTGCAGGGATTATCTTGCTTAGCGATGTGCATGTAGCCTAATTCCACTGCTGCCCAAGTGGAATAACTCCTTAACCTGGGGAACGTGCCAGAGAAAGAGGTGAGGGAGACCCTGTCCTGACACTTCTGTCACTTCTGTGTGCTCAGGTGAAACTGGCATTGGCAAGTCGACACTGATGGACACACTGTTCAACACCAAGTTCGAGAGCGAGCCTGCCACGCACAACGAGCCTGGCGTCAGGTTGAAAGCGCGCAGTTATGAGCTCCAGGAGAGCAACGTGCGCCTCAAGCTGACCATCGTGGACACCGTGGGCTTTGGTGATCAGATCAACAAGGATGACAGGTAATCTGAGTTCTGCTGGGACACACATCCCCCTGCTGGTGCCCTCTGAGGTGGGCAGCAGGTTCTGGGGGTGTTTCCCATCCCAGATGCTGTTTCTGCCTAACCCCGTGGAGAGAGGGGTGGGCAGCAGGGCTTAGGGAGAGCTTTTGTTCTCCTGCTGTGTCCTGGCACATACGACTGTGGTGGGTGTGATTCCCTCTGTCCTCCAGTTTGAGGCTTCCCAGTCGTCCTTTGCTCTGCTTTTTTTACAGGGTTTTCGCTAACATTTCTCCCAGTGTGAGGCCTTACTGCTTTCTCTGCGCATGTCTCTGAGGTTTTTGGTGTCTCATGGTCAGAGGCAGAATTTCCATAAGCCAGGAAACCAGAGAGACAATCATTTTACAAACCCACCTAGTGATGTCCATGAAGCTGCCCTTGGTGGAGGGGGAACACATGGAGCAATTTTCTTTCCAGAAGCACAAACAGTTAATTTGAATAAGGACATGTTATGCTGCATGAGCTGCCTTTTCTCCAACAAAATGGTCCCACCAATGTCCATGAATGATGCAGTTGTCTTCTGAGCTTTGCTCATAGGCTTTAGTTCCTGACAAGTCCCTCTTATCTTGTGACTCTCCCTTCCCTCTTTTAAGATGATGAGATTTTGGACAAGCTAGAGGGTAGGTCATGTATTCATGATTAAGTTTTTTTGTTAGATGATTTTCAGTGAGATTGGCAGAGCAGCAGCTCAGACTTGAATTGGACTGCCAAAGGCATTGTTCTTCAGGTTAGCAGTCTTGTGTGGTTTCCATGCACCTGAAATTGAGGGCTGTCATATCTGTTGTGCTTTGCCTGTGCACCAAGTGGAAACACACCCTTGTGAAGGAGGGACTGTAGGTTGGTGGGGAGTATCCTAAAGCAGTGCTTGTCCTGTGCCATACAGAGCTCCTGAGTGTCCATCAGTGGCCTGTGTGGTCCCAGCTCCAATTCCCTGCTTTTCTCTGTGCCTTCTCTCCCCAGCTACAAGCCCATAGTGGAATACATCGACGCCCAGTTTGAAGCCTACCTGCAGGAAGAGCTGAAGATCAAGCGGTCCCTGTTCAACTACCACGACACGCGGATCCACGCCTGCCTCTACTTCATTGCTCCTACTGGACACTCGCTCAAGTCCCTGGATCTGGTCACCATGAAGAAGCTGGACAGTAAGGTACTGGCTGCCTGGGTCACCACGGCCCTGTAGTGCTTTCATTATCTTGCCATCTGCTTGGGAAAATCATGTCAGGGTTTAGTAGTGGAGAACTGCAGACAAAAAGTGTGAGAGGTGTACCTGGGGCAAGCTGCTACAATGGGTCATTATTCTGCTTCACATGCTGCACAGATTTATTGAGAGTTTGGACTCCTGCTCTTTTCCAGCTCTACTTTGGGTGGGGAGCTTGGCCACATGCTCCCCAGCTCATCCTTAAAGTCAATAAAGACAGTTGAGGTTGTCTTTCTAGTCAGTTAAAAACAAATGGAGGTGCTGTATCTGCTTGCTCTGACCTCATCCAGCTAGACAAAAACAGTGATTTGATCTGCTATGGCAAATGTAGTGGTGTTCTAGCTGTAAAGTCATAAACAAGAATCTGAATAAATATGTTAGTTGGCATCTTCCTGGTACCCTCTACCTGGCTCTTCCAGGTACCCTCATGGGCTTGGTTTAAACCATGGTTCAAAAGAGATTGCCCCTCTTCTAGGAAAAATAACTGAGGTACAAATGTAGAGCCTGAGTAGCTAAACTGAGCCTTCTCTGTGCTCCTTTCCATCATGATTAAGCAATTTAAATCAGTCCACTGTGCACCTCATTGGCTCCTGATTCTGCAGGACATCAATGATGACAGTGGTTCTTTGTTTCCTAGAGAGGCCAATCGATTGGGTTTTATGTGGGGAGGGAGAAAGTTCCTTGCCTTCTTCAACTGAAAATAAGGTTACGGAGATTTATCCCAAGTGAGCTAATTGACATTCCTGGTCTGTCTTTTGGCCAAGGGGGATTTAATAGCTCCAAACAGAATTAAGTGACGTACTAGAAGAGGATTTTTAAGTACTATAGTTAAGATTCCTCCATATGGGTCGATATTACTGTTATCCTCAGTACAGTTTCTGTCTGCTGTTGCAGGGAAAAGCAAACCTGCAAGATCAAAAGCAGAAACTGTCCCTCTGAAGGGAGGAGACAGGGAAAGAAAGCAGGATCTTTATCCTTGCCAACAGCCTGCCTAGGGAAGAGAGGCAGTAACTCATCTTTCATCTCAGAGCTGTGCAGGGAGGAGTGATCCCTGGTTCTGCAGGGTCCAGGGGCACATAAGGGCACACAGGTGGGGGAAGTGTGCCTGTGTTACTGCCAGCCCCTGTCCTGTGTGTTCCAGGGCTGGATAGGCACCATCTGCTTCCACCTCCTGTGGGGTGACAGCAGCTCTGCTGCCCCTCTGGTGTCTCTGGTGACATTCCCCAAGTGGGGGTCTGTGACAGGCTGTTGTCTGAGCATGGCTCCAGCTGAAATCCAGCCAGCTGCAGTACCAGGGGATGTGCAGATATGGTCATTTCCTTTCTCTTTTTTTTTTTGGAGCAGTTCATAATAATCTATGACAACATTTCCTGTCCAGCCAATTCAGATGAGGAGGGGAGTATGACAGGACAGGAAATAGCATGTTGCCAAATTGCATTTGACTTCTTTCTAAGGCCACCACTGCTGCCTGGAAATCCTGCCTGAGGTGGTGCTGCTGGCAGCAGCAGCCCCAGGGAAGTTCATCTGCTGGGGGTGCTGGCTGGTGGCACTTCAGGGCTGTCACTGTGTGTCCTGCTCTGTCCTCTCCCAGAGACGCAACCTGTGCTGTCCTGTCTTGCAGGTGAACATCATCCCCATCATTGCCAAGGCCGACACCATCGCAAAGAACGAGTTGCACAAGTTCAAGAGCAAAATCATGAGCGAGCTGGTCAGCAACGGCGTCCAGATCTACCAGTTCCCCACCGATGAGGAGACAGTGGCCGAGATCAATGCCACCATGAGTGTATGTTATCTGGGGAGGTGCCTGCCCTTGCCTTGCTTGGTCCTGTCCTTGATGGCCCTGCTGGGTCTTGCTTGGCTTCAAAACTGCAATTTAAGCACGGACATCAGCCTGGCCAGAAGGCTTTTGGGAGCTGGCAGTACCTGGTCTGATACGTTTCCTTGTGTGACAAACCACTTCTCCCCCATTGCAGTTCTCACATCCTTCCCCTGTTGCAGTATTCCCGTCTCAGGAAAGGAAGAGGATGGGAGGCAGGGCCTAAGTGTGGTCAGGGCAGAGAGCTGAGGTTTGGCTTTCCTGTCCCAAACGACCACTGGCTGCTTCGTGGGGGTGATTCATTCGCTGCCGCCTTTGTTTCGGTTTCCGCTGGGAGTGGGGCACCGGCACTGATGTTCCAGCTCTCCACAGCCCATCAGTGGCTCTGGCTGTTGCCTCCTCTAGAGGCAGTGTCCTCCCCTGCCTCTGGACACTGGGTGGGAGGGCACTAAGGGCTAGACTGGACCTAACATTTTAGGGGGGGGTTACCAAGGGAAGCAGCTCTTTGCCAAGGGCCTGACTCAGGGTGCAAAGGGAGAATCTGAGCTCAGGGTTGCTGGCAGTGAGGTGTTGATTGGCCCCAAGAGGATGTGCCAGTCTTAAAGCAAATGCACTCACATTGAGCTATTTCTTTGCTACTTGAAGGCTGCTGTGAGTTTTGCTGCTCAAGGGCTTGTAGATGGGCATTATCTCATCCAGCTGAATGTTAGACCCTCTCCAAAGCTCCTTATTGCCTCTCTTGCTGTTTTGAGCAGGGAGAAGCTGGCACAGAGAAGGCATGTTGTTCTACCAGCGTGCATTGTGTGCAGAGCTCTGCCTTCCTCAGGTGCAGCCTGGCTGCTGGGAAACCCCTTTGCCAAATAATCCCATGTCCTCTGCCCTGACATCTTCCCCTCCCACCCAGGCTGTGACCACAGCTTGGCTGACACAGCTCCCGCTCCCAGAGCTTGCACCCAGCCCCTTTGGATGCTGTTAAGGCAGGGAGAGTTCCGCTGGGCTGGGCTGGGCTGGCAGCTGAGGCGGGCTCCCTCCTGGCAGCAGCCACACTTCTGGGAATAGATCCCAGATTGCTGCCACCACACCCACAGAGAGACCTGGACGGAGCAGAGCTCCATGACTCAGATGTGTCAGCTGGGGGCTGGGTCAGCTCCGCTCTTCCCCTTGCTCACAGCTTTGCCCTGTGTAAGAGGAAGCATTAGCAGTTCTTTGTAGCAGCAAAATCCCCCTGAATTTTGTCTTCCTTGAGAGGATCTAGTGTATTTTCTTTTTTATTGTTTCATGGTTCTTTTTTCTCGGTGTTCAAATTCAGTTCCAGTTTGTAAGACTTGTTCTGTGCTTAAGACAGTAGTGCTTTGTAATTAAATGGAAAACAATGTATGTATCTTGTGTTTTTACGACTTCAGAATTTTGGGCTTTAAGTCTGATCAAGTTTCTCATCCAGATTGTCCTGTTGCTCTTCCTGTAACACCAGACAAATTGTAAAGGCGTTTAAACAACTTAAATTTAGCAGAGCTGCCCCAGTAAACAGCTTTCTTGAGAAACAATCTCTGGCAAGGCAGCAAAGGAAACCCCCGGCCTCATTGTCCCTTTCCTTTTGTAGGTCCACCTTCCTTTTGCCGTGGTTGGCAGCACTGAGGAAGTGAAGATTGGCAACAAGATGGCGAAAGCCAGGCAGTACCCCTGGGGTGTTGTGCAGGGTACGTTACCAAGGGCACGAGCCAGGCCTTCTCACCCTGTCCCCTTCTGATCCAAGAATAACCAGTTCTGTTACTTCCATTTCTGGATGTCCCTTACCAAAATCTGAGAGAGCACAGCTTAGATCTGAGCATGGGCATCTGGACATGCAGCCAAAAGCTCCTTCCTGCAGGAGGGCAGAGTTTGGCCAGGACACTGTTTTCAGCCCAGGCTTTACTGAAGCTGCCAAAAATCCAGAGCTGATCCTTGCTTTCCAACTAGCACTGAGAAGTACAGGATTGAGATGGTGATGGTCTCCTTGTGGCTTCGGTTGTGTATCCCATTGGAGAATGGCCCAGGAAGCTGCAGGGGAGCATTCACAGTGCAGTTCTGTACAACTCTCTGGTTTCTCAGTAATACCAGCTGCCCCTGAAGCAGCTTCAGAGACCTCAGCTGTGTTTACCAGAGGATGGTACTGGGAAAAACAGTTAGGAGAGAAGCTGATGTATTTGGGAGGTCTTGGACTTGACCTGTATACTTCTGGGTTCTTGCTGTTCCCGGAAAACTAGGACCAGATAGCTGGAGATTGAGTTTAGACTTGGCCTCTGCAAGCCCCTGTGAGTGCTAAGATTTTGAGTGGGTTTGGGTGGGAAGTGAAATCCTGTGAGCAAACAGATCATCACCTTGCTGGTGGCAAAATGGGTGGGGAGGTGGGAGCCCTGTGACGGATGGGCAATGCACAGATCTTGCAAATCTTGCAAATCCAGTGCAGGCCTTGAACTCGGGCCCGTGCTGGCGTGGGATGGCTTCAGCCCCAGTTCAGCAGGGCGTTTTGGTGCGAGCTGACGTGGAGTTGTGCTTGTGTGCCTGAAGAGCTCTGAGGTTTGCTGCACTGGGGCCCAGATCCAGGGAAGGGGGGAGCCCAGCTCCCGGGTTTCACATTCTCCCTGTGGATATTGTGTCGTTTTTGCAGTTGAAAATGAAAACCACTGTGACTTTGTGAAGCTGCGGGAGATGCTGATCCGAGTGAACATGGAGGACTTGCGGGAGCAGACGCACACCCGGCACTACGAGCTGTACAGGCGCTGCAAGCTGGAAGAGATGGGCTTCAAGGACACAGATCCAGACAGCAAACCTTTCAGGTAGGGATGTGCAATCCAGGCACTGCTGTGCTCTTTAGTCTGCTTGCTCTGCTGCTGCTCAGGGCTGCCTGAAATTCTGGTTAGGAAAAGTGCAGCCATGTCTGTGTGACAGCAAGGTGGCCCATGTTCTGGGGACATCCTGGGGTAAATGATCTTTTGACCCTCCTGGAGCTCTTCACAGCTGGCCCAAGGTGAGCTATGAAGAGGGTGCCACAGTCTCATGCCTGAGGTTTGGCTGATTACTGAACACATAGTTCATTCTGTCAGACAGCTTTATTGGTCTGCAGCCCAAGCCATTAGCCAGGGACAGCAGCTGTGTGAGAATTTGGGAGGGAGTGTTTGTTTTCTCCCTTTATTTCCTGTTTCCCATTCCTCCCCAGCTTTTCCCCATTAATTGCATCCCCTGCCTCACAGTGTTCCATGTTCCTCTCTGCCTCCTGGGGAAGGCAGTCAGAATTCCAGTGCACCGGTGGAGGCCTGCCCCTGTAACACACATGTGTGTCAGGGGCTGGCATTGGTTTGGGGTCTTGTTTCTGACTTAGTGAGTCGATGCAGCTGCACTTCTTCTGCAGCAGAAGCCTGGCTGGAATCAGTCAAGCCCAGTTCTGTTACTAAGCCCAAGTGTGAAGCTTTATTGGATTTCCTTTCTGGAGAGCAATGGCTTAAGATGGGCTCAGCCCTTCCTTTGGAGGAATCTGAGGAATTTCCATTGCTTCCTGTACATGAGGCCTCTTTTGACCAAGCTATAAGTAGAAAGGAAATGAAAATGTACAGAATTCCTCCATCTGGTACGTGCTAGTTCAGAGCAGCTCACTCTGGGTGCTTTTTCCCTCCAATAAACAAACAAAACCTATGATCCCAAGCTGTTTGGCTCAGGCTGATGTATATCTGAAATGAGGGAGACAATATCTCTGAGCTCAGGGATCAAAAGGATGCTTTTCCCTGCATTTTGGCCCCAGGAGCCACAGGAACTGCTGCCCTTCAGCCAGCTTGCATCAGCCAGGGGCAGGGAGCCTTTGGCAAATCTCAGGGGGAGCAGAGCAGGAGGTCCCAGCAAAGCCTTGGTGCTGTGTAGGAGCTTCTGTGAGGTGTGGAAAAGGGGCACTGGTCATGTCTGAGACCCCCACCTTGCTTGGCCAGGCTGCAAGAGGTCGGGAGGGAGCCCCAGGATCCCAACAGGCATCAGCTCCATGAAATGAGGTCTCTTTGCACAGAGACCCTTCTGCTGTCCTCTGTCTGTTGTGGGCTGGATTCTTTGCTGTTCTGGTTGAGCTTTTCAAAATACTCCTTTTTCAAATAATATTATTTGCCAGGGCATCCTTCAGTGTGTGGGGGCGTGTTGGGAAATCAAGTTACTCTTGTAGTTTAGGTTCATATGGTTGTGTACTTAAAAACCAATTCCCTTGTCATCTTTGCCTGTGAGAAGCAGCAGGGATCCCAGTTGGTTTGGACTGTTATTCCTTAGGGCTGTAATTGTTTTTTTCACATGCAGCCTGGGAGTTGCCAGGCCTGTTTCTCTGAGAACTTGGCTCCTCTGGAAGTCAGAGTCACTGCGGCAGAGAATGAAGCTTTGAACCTGGGACAATTTAACAGGAAGCCCCTGCCCCTCTCGCTCCTGCCAGGCTTTTCCTGCTTGCCCATCACCCAGCACGGTGTTTTTGGAAGTGAGCTTTGGAAGGAGTGGTTTGCAGTCCATGATCCTATGAGCTGCATGCAGAGCTTTCTGTTTCACTCTCTGAGGCTCTGCTGCTCCCTAGGACAGCGTGGCACTAATTGCAGATTCAGTTTGTGCTCACTGAGCAGCCAAGGCTCACCTGCCCTCAGGCTTTGCCACATCCTTCACAAGGAATTGAAGTTTCGGTGTCTACAGTCAAAGCATTAAATCCAGCACTGAATTTTAGGGAGGTTTTGTTTTGAGTCTCCTGAAGACTGTATGCTGTGAGAGGTCTGGTTCTGCATGTAGCTAAAAATCCAAAGATAGCTCTTGCCCTGCTCTCCCACAAAAGGATTTTTGTAGTTTTTAGAATCAGTATTTTTGCTTCCATGTGTAGGAAGCTGGTGTGGTCATGTGGAATGGTGTGATTTCTCTGGGGCGGCCAGTGCTGTGCCAGAACAGCTCTGGGCATCCTGTCTGGAGGGTATTTTAGGAAGTAACTGAAGTGCCTATTAATTAGCAGAGTTAAATACAAGGCTTGAGATAAACTGACAAGTTGTGTTCCCCAGCTCAATATTGCATCCCCTAAAAAAACCCCAACCAATAAAAAAGCCATCAAACCCCCCAACACTGCTAGGAAAAGTAAAAGTTTAACTTTGTTGGAATTAGGATGTTCCACTGGCCCAAGAGTTAATGTGTTCCTTAGGCACATGGATGCAACGTGTCTGTGTGACTTCAGTGGAGTTTTCATTTTAAAAATGCTTTTTCAGAAAAGCCTCTTGGGGGAAATAGTTATCATTCCCACACTATCATTATGGCTGGGCTATCCAAATCCATTTAAGGAATAAAACAAAAGAGGAATTTGGCATCCAGAGTTCCTAAGAGGCTTTAAAAATCTCAGAGGTACATGGACAACGTATTTCATGTCCCAAGTCTTCACTGCCTATCTCAGTGCTGGGGAAGGAATGCCAAGGAGTGGAGGGGGAATGAAGGAATCCAGTCATGTGGTTATTTGGAGTAGGAAGGCTGCTGATGGTTTGCAAAGGCCAAAGGAGAAAGGGAGGTCTCCCAGGATGGTGTTATCTAAATCAAGCTCCCGATGTGACTCTATTAGCAATGAGTAGTGAAAATGAATTCTGCTCTGTGTCAGTGTCGTGCCTAACGAGCTACACAGGGGCAGATTTCTCCCGGTTTGCTACACAAACCTTGCATTTGGAACGCAGAGACTTGGCCCAGACAGAGGGAGAAGGGAGGCGGTGTGGGTCCGAGGGATCATCGGCCTCGTGGGCATCGGGGATTGCTGCAGGCACTTGTGTAGAGGCTGCTTCTCTTCCAGGACAGCCGCCTTGCCTGCTGAGTGATGCACGGGAAGCTGTGCAGGGAGCTCGGCTCCTCCTTTCCATTCGCCTCCCACTGCTGCCACCTAGCAAGCTGGGATGGCTTTCACGGGGGTGATGCTGCCTCTGCTGGAGCCTCTGCCGTGTTTTGTGACACGACAGCCCAAGTGCTGAGGTCTCCGAGGGCTGGAAGCTCCTGGCTGTGCTTGAAACACTGTTCTGACTGGGTTTTGTGTGCTTTTAACAGTCTCCAAGAGACTTATGAAGCAAAGAGGAATGAATTCCTGGGCGAACTCCAGAAGAAGGAGGATGAAATGAGGCAGATGTTTGTCATGCGAGTGAAGGAGAAGGAAGCAGAGTTGAAGGAAGCAGAGAAGGACGTGAGTATATTGTAACTGTGAGGGCAGGGCTGTTAGAGAACATGTCCTGCTGGGGCAGGAAGCTGCTCCTCAGGCCTTGTGCTGCTGCAGAGGTGCAGACAAGAGTACAGCCCTCAGTGCCCAAGTTCCCTTGCTCTGCATGAACCTGATAGAGTACCAAGGTACCAAGCACTGAGGAATGGAATATGGAGGTGTGCAAGTGTCCAGAGGCCTGCTGCTGTGGGAATTCCTGCTCTCTTGAGTGTCAGTGAGTGTTACCTGCAGGGCTTTTCTCACGAGTCAGGCAGACTGGGGACAGGCTCATGGCCTGCAGGCAGTGCAGGGAGGCCTCAGTGCCAGCAGGAACACCTGGGGCATCATTGCCAGTAAATCAGGGTGGAGCATTCCTTCCTCTCTTCCCAGCCAATTCTCACTGTCTCTGTCCCGGCAGCTTCACGAAAAGTTTGACCATCTAAAGAGGACTCACCAAGAAGAGAAGAAAAAGGTGGAAGACAAAAAGAAGGAACTTGAGGAAGAGCTGAACAACTTTCAAAAGAAGAAGGCAGCAGCTCAGCTATTACAGTCACAGGCTCAGCAGGCAGGTTCTCAACAAACCAAGAAAGACAAGGACAAGAAAAAGTAAGCGGATGTCACCCACACCCTTTGTAGAGTTTGTTATCAGTTTTGGGAGGTTGTTTTTTTCTCTCTTGCTGCATGTCTGTATTTGCTTTTCCCCATTACCAGACTGGAAACAGGCCTTTTCTCAGCCTGATCAAATAAAATATTTTTTTTTCTAAAGGGTGGGCCAGGGACATGATCTTAATTTTTCGCTAGAAGAGTACCTTCAAATTTTATCTTCAAGTCTGACTGGTGTGGGAGAGCAATTGGATGGTGGAGTTTTGATTTGTGATCTGTTCAGCATCTTCTGGAACTATGGGATGTTCTGGACTCAGATTTATCTGCCTGAGCCAGAAGTATTAAGGGAGTTGCTACCCTTCCTTTCTTTCACCGGTAGTCTCCAGATCCCATTCCTTAAGGTTGTAGTTGTAAGTAGAAGTAAATTAGAAACCAAAACCACCATGTTTTTTTTACATGGGGAATGCTAGTGCCAAAAGTGATGACTTGGAAGCTTGCTTTAAAGACAAGAAGCTTTTTGGTTTTGTATTTTTTTAGAAAAACAAACTACTACGGTACTGTAATTGCAGTTAAATGGCGTTTGTGGTTGTATCAATTTGACATAATAAGCTAAGAAACCCTTACCTTTTAGTCAAGATCATGGCACTGTTTTTTACTATTTTATATTCGTATCCTAGGAGTGTGATCCTTTGCCCTCCCCTGGCTTTTTCCATTCCTAGTAAAAGGGTGCTCATGCAACTCCTTAGTGAGTCACCTGTGCTAAGGGGGCTTAGTTGGTACTGCCATTGGGAAGGCTGGGGATGCAGCAAATCTCATTGGAAAACACTTGGTTAACCCACACACAAAAACGAAAGTTCCACGCTGCTTTCACTGCCCAGGAGAGAATGGGGTGTTCCTTAGAGTAACCGGGGTGGTGTCACCCCTGGCAGAGCCAAGTGCCAGCAGAGCTGTGCCTCAGACACTTGTGTCTCCTGTGCCAGCCTGGGAGCTGCAGCCTGGCCTGAGCTGTATGGCAGCAGCTGTGCAGCAGATGCCCTGGGGTTTCACAGCTTTCAGCCTCACTGCATGGCCCCTGTCTCCAGTTCTGTGCCTGGCGTTGGTCACTGCTGCCTGGGGCAGGTGGGCAGGGCCCAGGGCCGGCTCCTCAGCTGCTGTAAATTGATGTAGCTCCTATGGAGCCGTGCTGCTCGGTGCTGCCTGAGGACCTGGCCCTGGGCCCTGCCAGGATCCGTGGAGTGCTGCATGCTGCACACTCTGCTCGGGGAGAAATCCTTACAAACCAGACCCAGGGGTGTTGGGCTGAGCACTGGAACCGGCCAGTGTCGGCAGCTAAGGCCCAGGCATGCTGAAACCCCCTGCTGCAGGTAGCTGGGACACTCATCTTCTCTCACCTGAGATCTCAGACATGGTGATGCATTCCCTAAAGAGAATAGAAAGTTTTGAAGACCCTTTTCCTTATCTCTCAGAGTTAGCCTAGTATTTTTAAGAACTGTGCAGTCAGATTTTTTTGTCTCTCAGCTGTAGGACCAGTGCAGTACAGAACGGCCTGGGGAGTTCTGTCCCTTTGGGTGGTCAGTGTGAGCTCCTGTTTGGTTCCAGCCTCATGGGTGAGACAGGGCTGTTCCCAGGGACCGTGACAAACACAGGTTCTGCTTTGCTGCTGCGTTCACAGAAATCCAGCCTCGAGGAACATGCCCGTGTTTTAGTGTGTCCTTTGTGTTGCTCCACACCAGGTGCTGTACCTGCTGCAGGTGTTCTCTAGTGTCAGAGTTACTAACAGAGGCTTTAAAGGGAAATGCTGATGCTCCTGCCTTGTAGCTCGCCTTGGTTTTCTGAAGGCTTTCAGTTTCTCCTTGCACTCTAATGTGGAGCTGCAGTTTGGGTAGTTAAGGCTTCCAACCTCTCTCTCTGCTGCCATGGCCTGTGGTGCTTCTTGTGCAGTTGCCAGAGGAAAGCCTTGCCATGCCTGACCCTTACAGCCTCCCCACAAAGTAATTAATGGGAATGCTTGATTTTTCTCAAGGTGGGATTGGATTTCTCTGATTTAGACAAGAGAGATTTCCCAGTGTGCTGTGCATGCTGGAGGGAAGGCTCAGGGTGAAATCTGCTGCTGGCCTGACTCCATGAGGGAAAGCTCAGCCTTCTTGATTTCCAGACTATTCCTCCAAAAATTCTCTAGCTTGTACTCTTTTTTTATCTAAAAAGTTTGGGGCTGTGGCCTGACAGCAGCAGTGTTTGGGGACAGCACACCTGTGTCCCTCAGGCACCGAAGGGGTGGCTGCAGAGCAGACTCTGGCACTTGCCTGGACGTGGGGCTGAGCCCCTGCTGTAAGGGACTGTGCTTCCAACCTGACCAGTCTGGAGAGAGCTCTTGGCAGCAGGGCCAGTGGGAGAGGCAAGCAGCCTTCTGGTGCTGGCCTGCTGCTGGCTGGATGGCCACATGCCTCAACATGTGCCGTTGTTGCTGCTCATCCGCAGCCCCCCAGGAGCCAGGACCATCTGCTTGGCTTCTGTCTCCAGTTATTAAAAGCTGTCTCTGAAAGCCAAGTGTAAAACCTTTTTTTTTTTTTTTTCCCAGTTCCTTTCCACTTAAGTTTCCAGTCCAATGTGCCTGGTCTGGCCACCAGGGACCATGCTAGTCCCAAAGCAGTCCCTGAGCTACAACACCCCTGTCAGGGCCTGGCCCAACACCCTGTAAAAAGAGGGGTTTGGTGGTGCCTGAAGGATCTGAGCTGACTGTGAAAGCCCTAGTGCTTGGAGACATCATGGTATCCAGGTGTGAGATACCTGAGCTATCCTGCTAGGATGTCCATGGGAAGTACCCCAAGCTGGCCACCTGCACCCGTGTCCCAGCTGGGAACAAATGAGCCCCAAAGCCACCGAGCTCTGTGGTGACAGGCTGTCACCTGGGCTGGCTTACAGGGTTGGTTGGTCAGTACTTCTGTCTCTGCAGTTTTTCTTTTTACTTTTGCTCGTCATAGGCCAGAGTAGAGCCCAGCCTTGAGGTTGAATATCTTTGTAATTCCATAATCCATCTGCATGCCCACCCACCGGAGCGGGTTGCTGGTGTTGGCTCTCCTGGCTTTCTTTAATTTTTTTGCATTTTGAGTTCAATTAGTGCTAACTTTTTTGTTTTTTGTTCTGTTTTTTTAACTTGCAGTGCAAGCTTCACATAAAGCCTGTCGAGCCAAGGATGTTCCTGCATTCACCTGCTTTTGCAGTAATGTGTCTCTGCCATCTGTTTTCTTTTTATATTTTTTTCCATTTTTTAACATGAATAACTATTAACTCATCTAATAACATAGTGGGAACAAGAAAGAAGAGGGATTGGGTGCAGGACTGTGTGCGAGTGGAAGTTCAGGGGTGGGTGGAGGGACGAGGTAATCATGATGACACCGTGCATTTTTCTCACCAAAACCATCAGCAGTAAATTATTTTTGGCCCCCAGTCTGAACCAAGACTCAGAGTTGGCTGTCAGCAGCTCAGGTATTGGCTGGCTCAGGTGCCCTCAGTGCTGCTGGCTGTGCTGTGGGATCCCCAGGGAATGAGTGATTCAGGAATGTCCCAGCCAGCCCAGGCCATGGCTGGAGCTGGAGTTTGGCCTGACCCACGTTCCTTGAGGAGCTGATGTGTTCAGCAGCCCCAGTCCCATCGGGCAGAGGGAGGGGGGTGTGTGTAGATAACCAAGTGTAACTGACCCTGCATGCCGTGACATTTGCATGATAATTTGTGTAGCTCCTGTTGCTTGCTCTCCGCCCTGGCCTGGTTTCCAGCCTCCCTTCCAGCTCAGCCGTCTCGGGGAAGGACCATTCCCAGCACTGTTCCCCCTGCACCATTGCCTCAAACCTTTGGAGCCTCCCTTAAAATCCTGCCTGCTTTCCAAGGGGCAGGATCTTAACAAGGCTTAGCAGCCCTCATGGAATCAAATGCCTGGGCAGGGGGAAGATAGAGCCTTCAGCATCCTCTTGGAGCTTCCAGGAGCATGTGGGATCCACAGTTCCAGGTTAAGGGAGAGAAGGTGCCTGGACACAGTCTCTGTGCTGCCCCCAAGCCCTCCTGCAGCAGGAATAATGTCCCATTCAGGTGTTCCTAGGACATGACAAGGAGCTGTAGGATAAGCCAGGCCCTGCTCTCTGGCCAGCACACAGTGGAAATGGGGCTGTTTCAAGTGTTTTTTCCATGCCATTGCTTGCAGACAGTGTTATTCCCTTCCTTCCCAAGGAGTGGCAAGCCGTGCTTACCCTGTGACTCCTGGATTTCTTCCTCTGCCAGTGCACAGCCAGCACTTCCTAGCTATGCAGTCTCTTAAAAGCCTTCTTTAAACCCTTCTTACACAAAGCTCTTCCTACCTGAGTCTCCCAATGCAGCTGTTTGCCTGCTTCTGGATGGAATTTCTCTGGGGAGAAAAGAAAAGGCAGACTTCTCACTTCTTTTAATCACTTTTTCCTCAGGTGTTGGATTGGGAAGTGCTTGGAGGTTAGCTTATGGGTTGTCCTGCTTTTTAACCCTCACCGCTTAAACATGGCTTTAGGAAGAGAATATCTATGAACCATGTCTTGGTAGACAGCAAAAATGGATAAATAAGCTGGAAATAAAGCAGTTATCCTTTTAAAAATTTTATATTTTTTTTTTTTTAGATTTTTTAAAGTAGTTTTTAAAATTATTATTCTGTTGTTGTTGTTGTTGTTGTTGTTTGGGTTTCATTTTTTTTCCCTCCTGGAGTTGCCAACTATGCACTTTTCATCAGGTTAAATAGGTTTGCTGCGGGGTTAGTTGGAAAAATGAAATTCTGGTTCTTGTGGCTTCTGGCAAACCCAGCTTTAAAATCTTGAGTTATGAAGGAAGAAGTTTGAGTTGTTTGCATGAGTTTTTTAAGTCACATCACATGCCCATCACCGAGTGCTCATGGCAATATGCTTTGCTTCAGCTGCCTCTGTGCATGTCATCTTTTTAATTACCAGTGTTTTGTGCCAAGTAGAAAACTTAATTTTAACATTTATTTCTCCTGCTTCATTTAACAGCCCTTCAAGGGATGTTTAGCAGGGGAAATCAGCTGAGCTGAGCTTTTCCTTTTTGACAGAAAGCTGTGGCCAAGTGCATTAGTGTCTTTTTGGTTGAGTTTTTCTCCAGCAGAAAACCAGCTGTGTTGGAGAAACTGGGAATAAACCACAAACTTGAAGATGTCAAAGGTACTGTTTTGGTTTTTTGCCAAAGGAGATGGAAACTACTTTTTTCCCCATCTTGAACCCCTGGGCCATGTTTAGCTTGTTCCTGCTGCTCTTGTTGCTTTTCCTTTCCCCGTGCCTTTTTTCCAGTAGCCCCTGATGTGCATGGAGTGAATGATAGACTCAGGTCTGGCTGAATGTGCTTTCACCTCTGCATGTAAGTACAGCAGGAAGAGACTGACCCTTCCTGCCTCGCTCCTGATGGGAGAGCAGCTGTGCTTTTCTGGGAGATGCTCCAAGTCCACTTACTTGCAAGTGGGGTGGTTAACACCCCTCTAAAACTGCATGTTCCTCACAAGGTGGATTTCAGTCCTTAGGCTAATACAGAGGAGCATGTCAGCACGCTGAAACGTGCTTTTTCTGGGACGGGGATGTTCCCAGGGCACGAAGCAAACCCCCAGAATGGAAAAGCAAAGACAGTGCAGGTCTCTATGAGGGGCTGTGGCTGCTCTGTAGAGAGGGGGCACACGTGGGTCTGGCAGGCAGTGGGAGAGGAGGAGATGGATTAAGGGTTTGCTCCCCCAGAACCTTCTGGGGATGACACTGTTCCTTGCAGGGAGGGCAGTGAGTAGGAAGGTGCCCTTGGAGCTCGTGGTTGTGAAATGCATCATCTTGAGATGCATCTCCTGTGGTGCTCCAGGAGCCACAGGGGAAAGCAGGCGCTGGCACCCACCCCAGGCTCCTCTCCAGCTGGAGAGCTGCCACTCCTGTCACCCCTCCGCGTGCTTCTGACAGCTTGAAATCCCAGCAGGGAGCTGCGTGTCTCCCTGGAAGACATCCATGTTAAACAGGGCTGATGGTTCTGCAGGCAGCTCTCCTCTGCTTTTCCCAACCCCTCCCAGTGCAGATGGAAGTGTCTTTTTGTGTGTGACCACCTCAGCTGTGTCCGTGTGACTCCAGTCCCCTTCTGTGTCCCTTCTCCCCGGGCCTGGGCTGCATGTGCAGGGTGTGAGATCTGTGGTGCTCTCGCCAGCGTGTGCCAGCACAGAGCTCTACAAATATGAAGGGTTTTTTAATTAATGGGAAACAAAGCTGTGAACAGCAGTAGAAATCTTGTATTTTTAATATCCTGATTGCCTTAAACCATAGATGTAGGACTTTATTACCTTGCTATTGGAAAATAACCCATGTTTGTAACTAAACAATTGTGTAACCTACATACAGTGTTAATGCAAATGATATGTATGCATCTGTTAGATATTGTCACTTTATTTGATGTTAAAATATTTCAGTTTTTGAATTACAGATGGAATAATAACCTTCTAGCATAAGCTCAGTTATTTCTTGTATATGCTTCAAGTCTTGTATAGGCTGCAGATCCACATAGTGCCAACACTTGAAGTGGCGAGAGGAAATATATTTTTACCCAAAGCTTTGGTCTTTGCGTGGCCTCTGTGACATTTGCTGTTGCCGTTCTGTGGCGGGGTGACAGGAGGGTCACCTGTCAGCCTCTGCCTCCCCAGCAGGTTATTCTGTGCCTCTGAGGTGCCTCTGTAGGTTCGTGCTGGTGTTTGTCAGTCGCTTCTTGTGGTGGTCATGAGCCTGGTCCCCACCCCAGCTGGTGTCCCGGGGCGCTCAGGCCGGAGTTGATGTGTGTGACACCTGTCCAGTACATGCCCTCCCCCATGACTGATATTAAAATGTTGTTCCTCCTTTGTTCCACCCTCACTTTTTCATTTCAATTCTGAATCTCTGTTTCTTTTCTCTTCTGTTTTTCTCTTTTTTTTTCTGTAGCTTCTTCTTTATGTAACCGTCACCTTGCCAAAGCCCCCGTACCCTCTCTCCCAGTGGACCATAGGGCACTGGAAGAGCTGCGGATCTGGGCACCCCTGCCAGGAGAAGAGCCATCTCATTCCTCCATCACGTCTGCCCTCCTCTCCTTCCCCCTTTGTTTCCACCCGTGCGTCTGAGGGTGTGCTGTGCTGTGTGTCTGTGCGGGATCTGCCCGCTCCGGCGCGCCTCCAACACCGTCCAGGCTTCCAGCACTGCCAGAGGGAATGGCCGCCGGAGGGAGCTCGGCTGCACTGTGCCTCGTTGCTCTGGGTTAGTTGGATTTTTTTGCCTCCCCCCCCGCTTTCTTTTGCCATATCGTGAACACGCTGCTGGTGACACACACAGTGACAGACTGGGGGGTGAGTGTGCATAGCTGGAGGATTTAATTTCTGCCTCAAGCCTGGCTGCTTTGGACACCACAACTTCATCTCAAGAGCGTCCTGTGCTCCTCTGGCATGGCTGGAAATCTCTCCATAGACCTGTGATGTTCTCAGTGTGTCACCATCTCAGTGTGACGGTGGATGTCCCATCCTGTGGCACTGATGAAGCCTGTCCTGGACAGTCAAGGCCTTATTTTCTGGCTGTGCCTCACTATGGGCAGAGCGGGATTCTGGTTTTGTACAGCTGAGCTGCACTGGCTCGCACGTAGATCCAGGGCTTCATTTTGTTTTCATGAGGCCTAATTAGCGATTATTTTTTTAACAGTCCTGAATGTGGGCAAGTTGTTAAAATTTCTATCTGGTTTACTTTCGAAGTGAACTCAACTGAAAAGTTTGACAAGTGCCAAAGGATTGCTTGAAGGTAAAAACAAAACCTGTAAATGTGTGTAGTGACCTCCAGCTGGTTTGGGATGGAGGGAAGGAGGCAGCCTGAGCCTCTTGGGATGTTGGTTTGTGTAGAGTGATGCACTTTGATTTTTAACCGAATACTAGTGATTTATTCTTTGCATCTGTGAACCTTAATCAAGGACTTCCCCTCCTTTAGCCTGCCAAGGTAAAGCTGCCCTGAGTTGGTCCAGGGCACTCAGTGTGTGACAAGCCAGCTGCTGAGGGGCTCTGCTGAAATCTGCTGGGGTTTTTTTCACAAGCACAGTGTTTTGCAGCACTCTTCAGTGACAAGGGTCAGCTCCCTGCTTGTCCTGGAAACCTCTGCAACCAAATAAGTGACTTTATAGATACACTCAGAAAGGTTATTGAGTGTTGGCCTTGTGTGTGCTGTACCCTGGTATGTAGCTGGACTTGCTGGCTGTTGCCCAGCCTGAAGGGCTGTGAATATTTGCACAAGTGTAGCTTGGGACAGGACTTGCAGTGATACCAAAACCAGAGCCTGCCCTGCTCTCGAGGCAGGTGGTACCCAGTGCCTCCCACCAGATAGCCAGGTTAGAAACCTGTTTAATTCAGCTTTAACTGAGTACAAAGCAGGGTTGAGACCATTGCTGGATTAAACCTTGGCTGTGTCTGTCTCTGTCTTGCTCTGCAGAGCTCTGTGAGTGTTTGTCTTAACTGGGAAGCACAACTTGCAGGATGGCATCCCTGTGTGTCCTGGGCCACCATCCCTACCAAAAAGCCATGGCCTGGGTTCTCTGCACACAAAGCTGCTCACTGTTGACTGAGAACATACTTTGCCCATTAAATGCCCAGTTTAGGCTGGCTTTTCTTCCAGTGGTGGCACCAGTGTGCCAGTCTGCAGTGCCAGTGACCACTGCTGGGGGCCCAAGGCCGTGGCTGTGCAGCCATGACAGCCTGCAGCTTGCCCAGGTACCCTGGTCACTACTTGCCCAGCAGCCACCCCAAGTGCTGGCTGCCTCCTGCAGGCTCTTGTGAGACCTCTTCCAGGGAGGGAATCCTCTCCTTATATTCCCCTCTGTCCTCACACCTCTTTGTTGCTCCTTCTAAACTCCAGATGGAATATTTTAAAAGCCTAATATAAGGAGAAGCAGCTGGGCACACCCTGGATGCCAGTACTAACACGGACTGCCTTTATTTTGTAGCTCTGTAGAGTTGTGCTGTGCTGGTGCCTTGAGTCCTGCTGGCCGCTCTGGAGCTCGTGTCTGCGGGAGGACATAGCGGAGTTAGAGAAAGGCACTAAAGGGAATTGGGATGGAGCAGCAGCGTGCCAGGTGAGGCGGCTCCCTTTGGAGAGCGAAAGGCAGAGGTGAGGGACGATCCAGCCCTGCTGCGAGCTGGAGGTGGCAGCACATGGCCTCTAGAGGTCCCCTGCAGCCCAAACTTATTTGTGACTGTTTCAAAGCTCGATGGCGGTGCGTGCCGAGCTGCTGCTCACCAAATCCTCACAAACTGAACTCAACTCGAAGGGAATGGGCTCAAAACATGGAGTAGCTTTCTTACCGAGCAGGTACTAAACTTCTGGGCTTTTTTTGCCCCAGGTTGTTGAGGTGGACGGTGTCAGCAGAAGGTTTTGGGGTTGGTTGAGGGTTTTTTAAGGGTAGATTCAGGGAGAACATGTCCAGAAGGAAATCAGTCCCACTCCGTTGGTGGTGGATACCGGGCGGAGGGAAGGGAGCGGAAGGCAGAGACGCTGCCAGCAGTGTCTGTGGAACGAAGGGCGGAGCTGCCAGAGGCTGGTGGAAGCTTTCCCACACCCCAGGGCTGGGACAAGGGGTGGGACGTGACGTTCAGCTGCTTCTTGCATGGCTGCAGCTACTGGGGAAGAGGTGTCAGCGAGGGGAGGGGGCGGCTCGGGGAGGTTATTTGTCACCAATTATCCCTCAGCAGAGCTGGGAAAGCCACTTCATCCATTCCCAGTTGAAAAGTTTTGCTTCGTGGTTAACCCTTGTGTGGCTGCTGCAGAGCATCCATGCTCTCATGTCTGGAGGGCAAATCCTTCAGGGGTGCTGGGGAGAGCAGCACCGTGTGTGAGGGTGAGCTGGGATGGCAGCTGCAGGCTTGGGGAACAAGCAGCAGTGCTCTGGTGGGGTGTGGCTGCTGTGCCTGGGGAGCTGCCTGGGCTTGGGGCACTGAGCAAGTGCTTGGACTTGGGAATGCAGTGGTTTTATCCCACTGCTCCTGTGGGAGATGCCGGGCTCTTGGCCTGCACTGCTCTGCTGCTCCACGGGGCACAGACCCCGTGTTGGCATCTTGGGCTGGTCCATGACATGAAGCACTGGGGTGCTGTGAGGTTTGTGGGAAGGTCATGGATGTGAGGAGTGAAGGGCATGAGGGAATGTTTTTCTGTGGGAAACAAGGAGCCCTGGCAGTGCTCCAGTGCAGCCCTGTGCTCCAGGAGTGGGAGCAGCATGGCAACCAGCCTGCTGCTGAAGGTGGTGGGGGCCATGCAGGGTGGAGTTGGAGGGGGCAGCTGCTGCACCTGCTCCAGGGAAGAGCAAAAACAACGAGATGCTGTCAGGTGCCACAGCCAGAGAGGTGCCAAGCATCCAGGGCCCATGCCAGGACAGCAGGACACTGCAGAGATGGCTCATCTGAACCAGGATCAGGGTTTGTGCACAGCACCAAGGAAATAAAACGTGTCTGTCTGTCTCTGCAGCCCACTGGGGCTGGGGCATGCCTGTGTTTGGGACTGGGGAGAGGGAAAGCTGCCTCAGCAGCCAGGGACACTTGAGTCCTGCTTCCCTGGGCTGGCCAAGTCAGCACTGTGGCTTGGCCGGCGCCAGGCAGCACAAGGAGGCCAGGAATGGTTTGGGGCAGTTTTGGGAGAGCCACAGTGATGCTCTTAATTGGGTGTGTTTTGGAAGGCAGAGTCTGCCCTCAAGGCTGGCATGAGCTGGGGCAGTGCATGACCTGCTCCTGTCCTGTGGCTTTGGGAGTGGGAAACAGTGATAAGGACACATTTACCTTCCCAGAGTGACACACAGCCATGGCTGCCACTCACCTGGGACAGCAAACTGCCCCAGAGGCACCCAAATACCTCCTGAGGCCCAGCTCCCGTCCTTGCTGTTCCAACCAGGCCCCTGCCAGCTGGCACGGGCTCCCTGCTCCCACCCTCATGCCAACTCCTCTCCCTGTGTGCATCTGAGTGCCTGTGTGCTGGTGCTGAGAGTGGGGAATGCAGGAACATGCCCTGAAACCTGGGGTGGAAAGAGCATGGGCAGGGGAGAAGCCAATGTAATTTAACTGGGAAAGATGTGTAACATGCCGTGAGCTGGAAGCAGGGAGCCGAGAACTGGGGATAGCCTGCACTGTGCTTTGCTTGGGGGTGTGCTTGTGACACCTTGAGCCTGCTCAGCAGCCTGGCTTTGGAAAACTGAGCCGTGGGATGAGAAGGTCAGGGACTGAAAATTCTGTAAGGATGGCTGGAAGGGCTGGAAGGGACGGAAGACACACACCCTGCTGAGAAATGTGGGCTTGAGGGGGAATTTTTGAGCCATGGCAGGAAAAAGCCAGACCCAAGAGAAGGTATCACAGTGGACTGCTGCAATAAGATGGCACCTTGGAAGGCAAGGAGCAGGAAGGGCTCCAGGACAGGGGACATGGATCAGTGTCCCAGCCAGGCACTCAGCCTGGAATGAGGAGCACCAGAGCCAGGGCCAAAGCTGGAACAGCAGGAGAGGCAGTGAGTTCATGCTGGGTGACTCCCCTGGCTGCCCAGCACCTCTCATGTCACCTTTCCAGGGGTCTGGCACAGAGCAGCTCCCTGGCAACCTCCAGGTAAAGCCAAGCCAGGTCTTGGGTGAAAAGCACAACACCAGAGTGGGAATCCAGGACAACTTTCTTTATTGCTACCAGAAGGCTTTCATCAGTACAATGGCTCTGGTTACAATACCTTCCTCAGGGCTGTGGAGAGAGCTTACAGTCGGGACAGGGTGTTCTGAGAACAGGATGTCACACGGAGGAGACGCGTTACAGCGCAGGCTCTTGGTTAGAAGTTACATGAACACAAAACTCAAGGGTTGGGGTGTTTTGTTTTGGTTCTGTGCCTGATGATGACACACATTCCAAACCTCAGGTGTCCATGGCTGCCCCAGCACCTCACCCAACAGTGCTGGGGAATGTGCAGGGAGAACCGGGCTCTGCACAATTCAAGGGTTACATCTGATGGAGAGAACCAAGCCTTGGTGAGAATCCACACTCAGTGCTACACAGCAAGAAAAAAATGGTTTCATTCTAGCAATGCATAACCCAGTAACTGCTTTCTGTGTTGGGATAGACAAAATGGTTTAACAGGGAGAAGTCTCTGTGCAAGGCACAGAGCACCCTCACGCTCTCTGTGGGAATTACTGAAGTGTGGAGCAGCTTGCAAGCATTGGTTTGGGTTTTTTCCCTGCCTAATCTTTTGTTTAAATCCAGTTTTTCAATATTACCACATTTAAACACCCAGATATTAACGAAAGAGGTTTTCTGTTTAGAAGGGCAAAAGAAAGCTGTGGTGGAGGTGGGGCAGGACAGAATGTCATGCACAAGACTGGCTGAGAACTAAAAGAGGAGCAGGCAGAAAGAGAGCAAGGAGTGGGTGGGAATGGGATCAGAGAGGCATTAGTTGGCTTGGAAACCTGGAACAGCTCCGCAGGGCTGATGTGTGAGCTCTCGGATGTGAAGAATGGGTTACAACACACAGGAGCAGAAAAACAGTGGAACCGACAACACTAGAAAGGAACAGGTTTTTGCTACTTTTTTTGTTCGGTTTTTGGGTCTTTTTTAAAATTTTTATACTTTTTTGTGTTTTTAAGTGCTTAAATAGTGGAACTATAATTAGCCGCACAAGAAATAAAATTCAAAAAAGGGTTGGGATTTTTTTTTTCCTGGTTTTCTTTTGGCTCCCTTCAGTTCAGCCTGACAAGGTACGGCCCCTTCTCGCCCCGCTGAGGCCACAGGTTGCCAGGTCCCGTGGCGGCACCGGCAGCTACATGACAGACACTGGCTGCAGAGGGGGACAGGGGGACACGCTGCCCTCCTGCCGCGAGACGTCAGCGCTGCAAACGGAGCCCATGTTCTCCAGGGCCACTGCCTCCGGAGCCAGCTCTTCATTGTACAGGCGCTTGATGCCATCATAGAAGTCGTCCACTTCCATCTCTTCCACCTTGCGCTTGGCGGAACCTGCCTTGCAGCCGCCGGCGGGGGCGGGCAGGCGCGGGCAGAGCGTGGCTGTAGCTGTGACGGGCGCTTCTGGCCGGCCGTTGTCCTGGGAGAAACCCGGCCCTGGGACAGAGGAGGGCTGGCGGTGGAACGCTCCTCTGTTACAGGTCACCAGGGTCTGCTGGAGGGGACTGTAGACATATACAGAGTTGGGCAGCAGAGAAGGCTGCAGAGTGGAAAGGTGATGTGCCACCAGCTCCCGGCAGTGGATCAGCTGCGAGCTGTCCATCTGGGAAGACAAGCAAAGGTACCGCTGCTGTGGGATCACTGGCAGGGTGAGGAGAAGACATGGGCTCCCATCACCCTGGCCACCTGTGTGCCTCACTTGCCAACTACCACAGTGACATCCCAAGATACACCCCCTGCTCCTTCCTGCACCTTGTGGGACTCGTGGGGAGAGCAGGCACAACTTTGAGATACTGAAGGATTTCACTGCCTCTTGTTAGCAGCTGGAGTGTGCTCCCAACCGGCAACATTCCCTGTATGCTCTGAATGAATGGAAGAGCCACTAACAAGTGGAATTGTTCCCCGATGTGTTTTCTCCCTGGTGCAGTAATGGCCTGTGTGTATCAGGGCACATGGCTCCTGCCCCTGTCACACAGTGGAGGTGGTCAGGACTGAGACCTGGTAGCGCTGTCCCTCCAGGCTAAGGCCCAGCCATCCCCACAGGAGAGGAACAGCAGGCAGCCATCGGCAGCAAGGAACCACAAAGCCCCAGCTAGCCTGGAGCACCGAGCAGGATGTGGCCCTGGTCCCTCCCCGCTCCGTGTGCACTGCCCTCCTCACCTGTGCCTTCTGGAGCAGCTCGATGATGAGAGCCAGCCAGTCGGGGAGCAGCTTCTCCAGCTCCAGGCTGACGATGGCCAGCGCCAGCATGGAGCCCTTGAACTGCAGCAGCTGGAAACAGGCCATGCAGTGCAGCAGCTGCTTGGTCAGTGCCGCCACGTGCTGCGAGGGGCTGGGCGTGGGCAGCAGGGCCAGGAGCTGCGGCCTGCTGGACACCGCCACGGCGTGGAACTGCGGGACACAAGCACAGGGGGCAGCTGGCAGCGCTGGCCAGGCCATGGCACACCTGGAGAACAGTCTGCACACACAGGGATCCTCCAGCCTGATCCTGGAGCCAACTTCTGCCCCATGGAGAAAAACCCAATGTGCCAACCCACCAAAGCTTGGTGCAGCCTTTCTGGTGGGACCTGCCTGGGCACCAGGCTCTAGGGCTCTGCAAAAGGCCTTCCCATACACCCTTCTCTCTCCAGTGCACATGTGGCATTCAGGGGTCCTAGACAAACTCCTCAGGGAAGGAGTGAGGATAAAATTCCACAGAGAACCTCAGGACCTCCCTTGATCTCCTCTCATGCGTGGATCTGGCTCTCGGCCGTGCAGATCTGCAGCAGGCATGGATCCACACTCGCAGCCCACCCTTGGGGCTGTCTCCATGGCTGTACTCCTTGTTTCCCTGCTGCCTGGTGTTTAGCTTTGAGGAAAACCAGTGGCAGTGAAGAGTTAGGGGCACAATTTCCAGGAGCTGTGAATCTGTGGCTGAACACACCCCAGACCAAGACCCAAGGGTCAGACAGCAGGCTAACATTTTGGATATTGCATTTCAAGAGTGACAAGTCTCCTCTGGAATTCTCTGGCAAGGCATTTTCTTTCAGAAACTACAGGTACAGAGGAATTTCAAATATACTCCAAACTCTTTGTTCCCCTACAGGTATAATTTTTGTCTTGGTTCTTCTTGACATATTACCTGCACTGACAGACACCAGGAAGAACACTAATAGCCCTTTACTTACAATATGAAGGAAATCCAGTGGCGTTGCCATGTGAAGATCCCAGTTCAGTTTATCCAGGATGATCTTCTCCATTCTGCGAATTTCAGCTGGAGAACAACCACAAAAGCTATCCCGAGCCAACACCTTCAGTACTGGAATCCTCTGCAAAAGCCAAGGCAAAAAAACAAACAAGAGAACCAGTCATTAGAGAAATCAAACCAAATGCTTGTTCCTGTCCTGGCAAGTGGCAGCTACCAGGAGCAAGCAAAGGCAGGGATAGGAGGGCACAGTCCAACAATGCCACGGTAGGAAGAACAGAGTTACCTCATCTTCCTCAATGGTCTTTGCAGCGAGGAAGAAGCAGCTGATTGCAATACAGTTCAGGTACTTGGGACGGGCCTGTGGGACAGGAGAGCAGAGAGGGCTCTGTGTCAGTGTGATGCAGCAATGATGCCCTGATCCTTCTGCTGGGGCATCCAAAGCCCCAGGTCTCCTTCTGGATGTGCAGGCTGACCTCTGGCTACGCCCTGGCAGTGGTAATCTGTGCCAAGCACAAATCCCAGCTCTGTGACGTCAGGCAGGGCAGAGATCTGCCAGCCCTGTGATCTGAGTGGGCAGCACTGGACTGGAAAGAGCTCGGGTTTAGGCACTGCAGCACAGCAGGCAAAGAGAAAATCCTGAGGGGAGCTCATCCCCTCACAGAAAAGCCACTTCCCCTGCTGCAGCAGAGCTCTGCTCCGAGTGCTGCCGAGGGTCACACACGGAATGGGAAGGGAAATGTGAATTGGAAAACACTATCTTTGCCTGGGAAAGTATAACTCAGGAAAACTTTTTAAAAAACCCTTGTGAAATTACCTCTTGTAATTTCACACTACAGTTCCCAAAACTGTGGCCCAGGGATTAGTGAGGGAGAGCTGGTCCTTTCCACAAGGAGATGTTATTTAGACAAGGTAAGAGGAATTTGGAGGGGAAGGGGGAATTTTTTGTGAGCTTTGTACATGTGACCACCTTGACAAAGAGCTTCACTCCCACTGGCAGTGTAACAACCACTGGCCATGGCCACATCCTCCAGAGTGGCGGGGGCTGGAAAGGCAGAGGCTGTTGCTAAACCCTGGCACAGCTGCAGAGCCATAAGCAGCTCCTGGCAGCTGAGCTCTCCTGCCTGTGGTCAGAGATGCTCAAGGCAAAGGGAAATGAAAATCCTGCACTCGCACCCTGCACTTGTGCATGCAGGTGTCCAAGGGAATGAATTCCCTAAGGGCAGGACTGGGACTGGGCCCTGCCAAGGGTGCTGTGCAGTGAGATACACCAACACTGCTGGCTCTGGTGAACAGCCAGTCCCTGCAATCCCCAAGTCTGTTCCTGGGGAAGGGACTGGTGTTCATAATAACATCCCACAGAGAGGCCCCTGGTGAAACACCAGGAGTTCAGCTGCATCAGAGGAATGAGCTTCGTGGGAGAGGAAAACTGGGGAGGGAACACAAAGCCCCAGAGCTCACCAGGCCAAGCCCCTTTCCCACTTCCCACTCACTGCCCAAAGGACACAGTGGGCTCTGGACTCACAGTCCCACGCTTTCTGTACAGACTCCTTGGCTGCTCCAACTTGCTGGAAGAAAACCTGCACTTGAGGCCATTGGCTCCTGAGTGATCTAAATATTTGCCATCTCAGCATTTCAGTAAATCAGCTTCTTTGGATTCTTAAAAATAATAACTTCCATGGCTTGCATGAAAACACAATCAATATTTATTAATATTTAAGGGCTGAGTTAATGACTGATGTCACTTGTGTTCTACCAAAGTCTCTCACACGGGAAAGCAAGGGCACAGGCTTGGAATGCATCCTCCAGCTGCCACCTCCTGGGGGATATTGCTTACCCAGCAGGGTGGTGGTGTGGGGTGAGACACGTCCAGATGAGACCATGGATTGCTGAGCATGGAATGTAACTCAGCAAACTTGGTAAGACAGAAACTTCCAGAGCCTGACTTCACCGCTGCAGGCCAGGGCTTCCAGCTTGGAGCACACTGTGTTTGGTCACTTGGCAGGTGCAAAGCACAGCCCAGCTAAGGGGGCAGAGGGGCAGCAAGGCCCACTTGCAGAGATCCCAAATGTTTTTCCCCCTTTTTAAAGCAGTTTCTATGGAGGAACAACCTGAAACCCAAAGGGGCTCATCCATTCCAGCTGGGTTCAGCACAGCAGGAGGGCACAGCTGTCACATGGACGCTTGCACCTGTGTCTGCTTCCCTTTTTCCTTCCCACGTCTCAGACATCAGTCCAAGATGGAGTCCATCAGGCTGTAGAGCAGCTTGGTAGGGAACTACTCCTCTGAAAGCCATTGTCTGTATTTCAACCTTCTTCAGCCATTCCCCGCCCCCCCCCCCCCCGCAGTTCCCTGCACCACCCTCCTTGGCAGGCTCAAACCTTTCAGTTTTTTTCCCAGCTGGTTTCCTGCTAGCAGGTCCCTCAGCATTTTGGGGTGGTACAAAGGGGAGGAATGCAGACATGGAGGTGAACAGGGCCTGTCCATGGTGCTGCTGGCCTGGGGCTTGTGGCACTGCCTTTGCCTTCCCAAGGCAGCCCAGGCACTCTGGGGCAGGGACTGCTCTCTGGGTGCCCAAACCCCCCCCAGCTGTGGCTCCAGAGCAGAGCAGGTGCTGCCCACCCACGTGTGAGCAGGGCGGGGGCCAGGGGAAGGAAGCGCTTCCGTCGGGCCACACCGCTCGGACTGCAAACACCAACCATGCGCCGCGTCTGTTCCTGTCCGTGGAGCTGCAAATATTTACCTTTACTGCTGCTAAAAACCTGTCCAAGAGGCTGATGGCCAGGGCGAGCGTTTCTGGGTAAAGGTGGAACTGGTACTTGAGCTTGGCCAGCCACTGGATGACCTCATCCCTCTGCCTTGGAGAAATGGCTACATCCTGGGGGAGAGAAAGGATCAAAGGTTTTACCTCTGCAGGAGTGACTCAGCGCAGAAACAAAGCCTCCTTTGCAAAGGGGGAGCCTGGAGCGAGCCCCAGTCACCACTCTGTCCCTGCAGTTACTTATCCCATCCCAAAAACCTGCCCAGGAAAAGACAACTTTCCTTACAGCAATCTCAAACCTCACTCCAGTGTCACTGTCCTCTCTTCTGGGGAAAAGAGAATGGGTGACTTGTAGTTTGTCAAGCACTGGCAGCCTCAGCTTCAGAGTAGTTCCCAAAACTTTATTATTTATTTATTGTTTTTTAACCTGCTCAGAACCATGTGGGTGCACAGCAACCACAGCTGGAACAAAGCTGCCCTTGCCAGCAGCAGAGTGGAGGGACTCTGTTGGGGTTTTGTGGGGAAAGGTTTATTTTTTTCTTCAAATCATGGGGATTTTTTTAGCTCAGTACTTGTTATAATAAAGAAAACTGCAAACAGCTAACACAAGGCTCTCAGGGAACTGGGAAGGGGGAGGCAGCAGCTACAGCCTCACCTGCAGTTTGGGTTTGGTGTTTGGTTTGGGTGTTTGGCCCATGTCTCCCCATTGATCTATTTGGACAGCAGCTAAATTTCAACCACATGCACAGCTCAGTCACTGACACCAAATCCTTCCCCGTGACCCAGTTCAGAAATATCTCCAGCTTTCCTAGAGCCTTTCACATCACCCAAGAAACTGTCTGGGCTCGCTCACAGCCCAGATGTGTCCAGAAGCACAAAAAGCTGGGCTGTAACTGCCCTCAGTAATGCCATGAGGGCAAAGCAGCAGGAATTTAGGAAAAAACCACCCCAACACTGATACTAAATAAATACTTCAGGCTACATCTGCCACTGGAACACCTATGTGTACCTTCCACCAACAGTAAGAGTGCCCGTGTTCTGCCCTGAGTCCCAGCAGTGCCCCGTGTCGCTGGCACTGTCTGCTGCTGCTCCACATGGGCCCCTGCTCTCAGCTCTGCTCAGCTACAGCCTGGCCCTTGAGGAAGAAGTACCTGCTCTTTTCTCCAAGGAACACTGGTTCTTCCTGATATCACTGATGCAGTTCCAGGGTGAAATGTGAGCCCCCCTGGGGGCAGGAGGGCCCAGGAGCACAATGAACACACCACACACCAGGAGAGTTATTGAACGCTCTGCTGAAGGTGCTCCCGAGAGTGGGAAGGGACCTGGGCTGTACCTGGGGGGAGGAAAGGGGGAATGCTCGAGGAGGGGGTGGAAATGGCACCTGTGGTGTTCCTGCTGGGGAGGGAGGGCTCTGCCTCAGCAGCCTGGGGGGATTCCAACACCACCACCCCCCCCAGTCCTTCTATCCCTGGTAAATCCCATTGCTGCTCGATCCCACCTGAACAGGCAGCAGCTTCCACAGCTCCCAGTGGCCTCTGTCCTGGCTGGGTGCTGTTTCCCTGTGCCTGCCAAGGCTAAAGGTGAGGTCTTCTCCTAAAAACAGCATGGCTGGGAAGAGTTAAGACTCTCTCTCTATGCTGCCTCTCCTCCCTAGCCCTCCAAGACCTGGCCTTGGATCCTGCTGCCCTTTGTGGGCAGCCAAAAGGCACCATTTCACTTAGGGAGCACACAGTGCCTGCAGGGCCCAGCCTTCTGTGGGAAGAGAAGAGCGTTTGACCCAAACCCAGAGCATAGCTGGGATGGGAATTAAACCAAGCACAGCCCCATAGTGCCTGGGGGAGCAAGGAGCAACTGCAAAGCACCCTCAGCTCGGTGCGTGCCCAGCACAAGGCTGGCTCCAAAATTCACCTGGCTCCTTAAGAACTATCTGGGGAAGCAAAGGAAAGGAAGGGAATCTCCATCTCTTTTTGGAACCCTACAAGAGGGGTGTCTAGTTCAGACCCTAGGTGCAGATAAAGGAGCAGGAGGATGGGAGCAGAATCCCCTCACAGGTGAGTTTAAGCACCAGGAGAGGTTGTTACAGCCTGGTTCAGGGAACAGGCAGCAGGAGTGAGAACTGGTCCCCCTGCCCCCACAAACCCTGCTGCTGCTGCTCCACGCAGGGCGAGGAGCTTCCCACACAAACACCAGGCTCTATCCCTGTCTCTCAGAGGTGTGACACCTGTGACACCCTCAGAACACAAATAACAAAATGCAGCACAGGAAAATTAATTAAGCAGCGAGGTCACTGATCCTTAGTTAATTGAAACTAAAAGCAAAACTGAGACACTCTGGGGGCTGAAAGTGAGGAAGTCCCTTTGGGTGGAAAGCGAAGGTTCCTCCTTGGGGCAGAAGTACTTTCTGTGTGTCATCCCTGCTCCAGACAGGAGAACCAGGGGCCAAAACATGGGTGCTCCTGGAGAGCAAGCACAGAGCAAATCATCTCTAGGGATGCTGATCTCTCCCATACCTTGAAACTTATGGAATATGTAGGCTAAAATAAATATTATCTGTGAACTCAAACATGACTCTGTTTTACTGCTGCCTAATTGAGAGAAAACACCTCAGCTGATAATCTTCTCCTTCACGTCTCCTGTCCCAGACAGGTGTTCTGCCCTTTCCCCATGTCTGTTGCTGCCTGGTCCCTGTGGGTCCCTGGGGGCTCCTGGGCAGTGAGCAGGTGACCTTTATTAGGACTGGAAATAAACTGAGCTCTCTGGATTCCTCAGGAGGTACAGAGAACAAACGGGGAGACAGAGTGAGCCAAAACAGGAAAGAAAGGAGGCATGACACAAGTGACACTCTCTTTCTATAAAACATAAATTCAAAAATCTTCACTGACACCCCTCTCAGCCACAAAGTTACTCTGTAACAGGCAAAAATCAACCTTTGACCAGTCTTTATGGCTCCATTTCTCAAGGCTTAATCCCAAGAACACCCTGAATGTCACCTGCATCTCATATAACACATGGGGGAGGGGGGGGAAGGCAAGGGGAACCAGAAGGGAGAAAATCCAATTCCATTCAGAAGCAGGAGGTTCCAGACTCAGCCCACTGGTTTTTTATGCTGAAAAGACCTTTGTGACATCTGGCTTTGGTATGTTGCACATACCCAGAACACTGGCCTGCATTTAATGGAGGGAGTAGGAATTTTTAGACAAGTACAAACAAAACAGAGGAATCAGGTACATTAAATCACCAGGAACCAAGTCCCCAACAGATTCTGCACCCCATCCTAAAATAGAAAGTCTTCCTGCTTCTTCAACTGTGGGTTTCTTTCCTCCTGTCAAAGACCTCACTGTCACATATTTAGAAACTGAGTTTGTTCCGGCTTTAAACACCAGAACCAAAAATGTTTCCTAAAGAGTCAAAACAGAAAGTTTACTCCCCAAAAATACCTCCCTTGAGTCTCCAGTCAGATAACTGGATGTCTGCAGTGGACTCAACGTTTTGCCACTGGCAAAGCAGGTGAGTCCATTAAACCTCCGTGAAGCTGATGAACCCTTAGAGCAGGGAATGGAAAGTTCCACACTCTGGCTCCGGTGTGCCAGATCTGATCCACAGAAGGATGCAGATGTCCCGATTGCCACGGGAAATAAACAACACTGTCATGAAAGGGAGGTTTTAGGCTGCTGCAGCTGCTTTCAGAAGGAGGCAGTGGATGGTAGGGAATGTGACCTTCTCCCAGATATACAGAAAACAGGACAATTCACATTGCACATCAGTGCCTGCACCATGGCCAAAGTGAAGGCTGGGGGAACACGGGACAGTTGGACAAGCTGGGTGTCCTGAACCACAGGAACAGAGGGAAATGTGTGGTTACAGACAGGAGTGATCTCAGCTGCTCCGTGGCCTCCCAAGTCCGGGTTTCCCCCCAGCAGGCAGCTGTGTTTATGCTCTCCTCTCCCTCTGACCTTCCTACACCTCACACTCACACACACAGCTTCCACTCCCAGTTAGTGATCCCGTACTGCTAGAAAACATTTAGTGGCGCAGCACTGATAATGTCAGTGTCTGAGCTGGCATGCAGGAAAACAGAAAGGAAAAGGTTAAATCAAGACAAGAGTTTTGGGGATGGAAATTCAAGGAGCAAGGACAAGCACAGAGGAGGAATTGCTGGGAAGTCTGCCTGAGGCAGGTGGTGGTTTCTGAGCCACCAGAACCAACTTCACCAAGGAAGAAAGGCAGGTGCCTCACCCCTGTGAAATCCTCACCCATCAATCTGGTTTGGTTACACTCGAGTCCCTACCCTATCTTGTTATCCTGTAATCTTATCTCCCTGCAGTATAATCACCCCAGGATTACAGCCAGCAGGGAATGACAGGCTGGTTTACCATAAGCCAGAGTCTTAAGCTGTTCGTGCCTCAAGACAGCCACAGCTACAACACACTCCACACCTCTGACAGCCAGATCACTTGTTTGGAAATCGAAACAGGGATTAACCAAACTAATACTGAGGCCCTTAAAATGTATGTTCTCCTGCCCAGCAGCAGCAGCAGCTCCTTGTTAGCCAGACAGAGAAAACAAACACGACAGGGATTAGGTCTGATGGCAGCTGACTTACCTGTGTGAATATCTCATGTGGTGCAACAACAGCAAGCCTGGATCCCGGCCCTCAGTGTGATTATTTCAGCCCAACCCGGCAACAAATGGCCAGAATTTCTGTGACCATGAGCTCACATTCCACATTTTGTTTCAGACAGAACTTTGTGGTGTGCACAGGTGTTTATGAGTGCTCAGGTGAAACAGAGCCTCCTCCCAAAGGAGCACAAACCCACTTTGGGCTGGGTGAGGCCATGAGCAGCCTGGTCCAACCTCTCTGCAGGCCAAGAGGGAGCCTGGACTATGAGCCCCAGTGGGCTCTTCCAGCCTGAATTTTCCTCTGGTCCTGTGAGAACATTCCTCACTGCAACAGGCCAGTGCCTGGCTCTGCTCCCTTGACATGAGCTTGCACCCTGCTCTATAAATAGCCCTGCTGGACTCAGTGGGGGTCTTCCTGGAGCAGGCATCAGATCAATGCTGCCATTAGAGAATTACTCCAAGAAAATGAAGCTGCTTTTAGGAACTGTTGCAGAGTTGGTGCCCAGCAGACAGAGGCGCTAATAATCCACACAGTTTGCAAAATGAATTTAATCAGGACTATGTGTGTGTGTGTGTGCTGCCACAAACCTGGCAGAGACCTAACCCCATGTGCTGTGCAGTGTGCTCTGCACCCCTGGGCCAGGTGTGTCCATCAAGTAAAGAGGGAATCACTTCTTTCAGAGGCTGATTCCCCAGGTGTCAGGAAATCCAACTGCTCCTGAACACCTCCAGTTACTCCCACACCACCCCTCCATGGACAGTCTCCTGCCTCTGCTAGCATGGATGATGTGAAGGACAGACATTACCTGATTGGGCTGAATTTTCGGCACATGTGCTTTCCACATTTGAGCTTCCCTAGAGATTGCCATCTCCAGAAGGAGAGACAACCTCTGGCTCTCCAGGGGTCCTGAAAACTTCATGGTGACCCTTGGATCCACCTGCCACCCAGCTGGATACAGCTACCTGCAAAACCAAAGACAGCCTGGTGAAACACTGGGCTGTGCCTGTCCAGGCAAAAGGCAGTGAGAGGGGAATAAAGCTGCAGGAAATGGAACTGTTCCCCTGGCCTTGGCACAGCCTCCCTCACAGGAACAGCCTGTCAAAAACCTTGTCCATTACACATGGAAACCAAAGCAGAGACAAGGCTTTTGTCCTTTATTTCTTTAAAGACAACAGATTGCACCACCTGCTCTCAGATGGAGAGGATGATCTGATGAAAAGGTTATTTAGGTAGTAGCTTTGAGACTGCCTACCAGCACTATGGCTGCAGATTTTTGACAGTGTTAACTCACTTAGGCAAAACAGGGAAATGGTAAATGAAGGGTAAATCCATGGGAAAGTTATTGAAACTTCTGATTCTTTGCAGGAGACCTTGTGCAATCCCCCCAAGGTGGATACTGGCCAAACACTAACCAGGCATTTTCATGTGAATACAACCGTCCAGGCTGTACTTACAGGAAATAAGCAAGGTCCTGACTCTGAAAAAATAAACAGAATCCACAGGGAAAACAATCCCTTATTATAAATAACAACAAAAGCAGCTCTGAGCAAATGAAAATTCAAGGTGCCTTCCCAGAGCTAAAGGAAACCTTAAAGATCAAGACTGACAGAGAACAAAAGCTATTCTTTATTCACACAAGCTGCACCAGGTATAAACCACACTCCAGTCCCACTAAAGAGCCCAGAAAGTTTCAAGTGGCAAATAAATGTCAGGGCCCTCTGTCCTGAACAGGGACCCTTCCATATTAGATTTTCATATAACAAATCCTGCTCCATTAACAAGGGACAGCCTGTACTGGCTTGGAGATGTCCAAGTGTCACTGAACAGGCAGAACACTTTGGAACCAGGAGAGCTGAAAAGGACCCCTAAAGCTCCGTGGCATGTCTCTTCTCATCAGCCCCCAAACAGCCACTGTGGGCTGGAAAATCCCTATTAAAAGTTCCTCTCTTGCCCAGAGGGAGACTCTGCCTGGGGAAGTGAAACTCCAGAACCTCCAACCACAGCTTCTTTACATGCATTTACTCAATTTTGCATGTGTTTTTTAAACCTGGGGCTGATCCTGAGGACACTCACTGTAAATGGGGCTGAAGGGGAAACAGGGACACAGAGTCACAGCCTCCCCTCCAGCTCCTGCCCTTGGAGGCTTCATTAGCATCTCGTGAGCCTCCCATCAGAGCCACAGTTTTCCCTGTGGCCAGTTCCCAAAGGCTGGATCCCTCACCACCTCATGGCCAAGCTGTGCCAGGCACTGCACCAGCTGGGCTGTGGCAAAGGTGGGAGCAGACCCACGGCAGAGGCTGAGGCTGGGAGCAGTGCTGAGAGCAGGGGGACCGGGAGCAGCTCACTCCACACTCATCAGGAAAAAAGCAGGAGCTTTATTTAGCCCGGCCATGTCTCCTCCTATGAAATATTGATGGTCCTTCCTTGGTTTTGCTGGAAGGAGAGAGTAATTAGCCAACCCCCAAATCACTGGAGACAACACAGGGAAAAATTTTCCGTTTTCTTCTGTTGTGACTGATAAACATTCCCACCATGTTTACAATACAAATGGGTTTCAGAGCCTCTGGAAGCAGACAAGAGCTCTTAGTTACCTTGATCCCCTCTGAGGTGCTTGTCCCTGTGCTGCCTGGGCTGGACAGCGGTCCCAGCAGAGAGCTCGGGTGTCCCTGGAGCCAGGACACACCCAGGGCCTTGCAAGGGGCATCTTTAGTGAGCGCTGCTGCCAACTGCTCTCCGGTTGCCAAGGGCAAAAGAGAGGGGAAAATAACCTTTCCTTTGTGAACTAGGGACCTCATTCAATTGAGGGCTGAGGCACAATAACCTTTATAAGGGAAAAAAGAAGAGGAATGACGTGCTTGAAAGTTTCCCTTGGAGCAAGAGGGTGCAGTTTTCCAGCAGAGAGCACAGCCGGGAGCCTGGCCAAGCACCCCGGGGCTGAATCCAGTTTGCATTTCCATTTCCATAGCTCTCCATCAGATAAATGCTGCCTTTGGAAAAAAAAACGCCAGCAGGACTGTGTGCAGCCTTCCCAAAACACAAGGGAGCTCAGGCAGAGCAGGCTCTGAGAGCATGAGGAACAGCAGGGCTGGCACAGCTTCCCAAAATCCAGCACAGGGAGCTCCATGGGCTCTGCTCTCCGCCCAGCTCAGGACTTGAGCAGCCCAGAAAAGCGGCGGCAGCTGAACTGGAGAACCCTTCGGTGGGGCAGGACCAGCAAGAGGCCTGAGCCTGCTCCCACACCAAACATTTCCTCCTGCCAGAAACTTCCCGCGTTTTCCTGAAACCCAGCCCGAGTCACCCACAGCTGCAGGAACTGCCCAAGACGGGACAGTAACCATGAACTAACTCACCCCAGCCTCCTGCTTCTTTCCCTGATTTACAATTAACCTTTAGCTCCAGGGTGCTGGATTTTTGGGTCTGGGGCCTTTTCCCTTGTGGTTACTTTGGGAGTTTTTCAACCACTGTTCAAACAGTTCCTAAAGTTCCTGATCTTCACTGGAAGGTCATCTGGCTGAGCTGAAACCTCTTAAAGTTTAACAGTTGGGGAGCTAATAAAGGAGAAGTGAGCCCAGTAAAGGGACTGGCTTTGACGCCTCCTGTGAGGAGCTGCAAGTCAGATCTTGCTCCGAAATTAGAGAGTCAAAACCTTGCTGTGAGGTTTTCACTTGTGAGAGGCATCAAAAAGCACCTCCTTATTCACGGTAAACACCGAGCTGGTCCATAAAATAAAGATCTCTCATCTCCTAAAGATCTCACTTTGGTCCAAGTTTATAGCTACCTTGACTCAAAGAAATGCTTTTCAGTTTCCCAGGGGAGATTTTAGGCTGCCAAGTGCTGCAGGCTACAGTTTCCAAAAGCAGTTTCTGCAGGAATAGGGGCAGATAAGTCCCTGACCAAGTAACACTTCATGGTTTGGGGGGTGCATTTGTGTGGGATGCAAAAGAGAGGTTTTTTATTTTTAGGCTTTGTACTCACTCACAGTGCCTATAAAAAGTGCCTCCTGCACACAAAAGATGATGCTCCAGGAACACACCATCCACTAGAAGAACAAGCTCCTAACACAGCTCCTGATTTTCCTGCCCCCAGTTGCAATTTAACCGTCCTCATACAACTGAATTACAAACAAGATCACTGAAATAATTCAGTAACAAAAACCTCCTTGGTTCTGATTGTGGCTTGTTGTCTTTTTGCTGTATGGGGGTTTGTTTGTTTGCTTTTTTTGCACAGCTCATTTTGTAAACAATGAACAAGACTTCTAGGGCTAGAGACAGGCCAAACCCCACTATGTTTGTTTTGCACATCAATCCAGGTGGGTGCTCTGAACAAGGGGAGTAATTCCCGTAGAGCTGGAGCACCACACAAATTTCTGCAGACCTCGTATTTTCAGGGACCAGCAGCCAAATCTGCTTCAGCTTCAGCAAGCAGCAATAAAGCCTCACAGATGACCTGCACACAGATTTTTCTGGGCAGTGAGGGGAAGGCGAAGCAGAAGGAAGAGAGGAGGAGACTGAATTCCTTGGAGCTCCAGCCAGCCATCTGTGATTTCAAAGGATCCAAGCCTACTGCTAGCAGATATGTCTAACTGCAAGTTGTGATTAGAAATTTCAAAGCTGTGGCCGGGGGCTGGGATGGATGTTAATTTTAGTACCTGGGGCTTTCTCTCAGCTTAACTCTTTCCTCATGCCCTGGCAATGAGGCAGTCTGGGACTCCGTGCTGGCCAGAGGGAAATGCCAAAGCACAGCCTGAGGCGACAGCAATAAATGAGCAGATGACCAGTGTGGGTTCAAATCAACTGGTTTGGGATGTACAAAACAGATGGCCAATGAAAACAGCTCGACAGTGTTGTGAGACAACAACAATTATTCAGGCTGAATGGCTGGGAAAAGTAGGTTTGGGAATATAATTCCAAACGTTAACACCTAAGTGAGCAAGTCAGTTTGAAGGAACAAACTGCCTTCTGGTCAAATAGCAAAAGCAGTCAGAATTCTCCCCACGAGCAGCGTCAGTGGCTGAGGGCCTGCAGGTGATCTCACACCTTTAACCAGCAGCTCCTCTGAGCCGTGCCCAAGCCCAAATTGCGAAAGACGGCAATTTTCTGGAGGCTGGCAGAGGAACAGGGCCCTTGCCACTGTGACTCAGCCCGAGCTGCCTCCCACAACCTGGTACAAAGGCAAGGCTCTGAGGTATTCTGGCAGCATCGTTCAGGCGGGCTCTGTACATCACACGCTCGCCACTGCTTCTCCTCCAACCAGATTTTTCCTGGGAGTGCAAATAAAGCTGACCTCATTTTAGTGCCGGTTTTCCAAACAGATGAATTTTTCCAAACATTTTAAAGGAACCTGCCAGCTAAAACCACGGGTCAAACAGGGAATGCAGAGCAGTGTTTTGATGGGAGGAAGGGGAGGGGTTTTTATGTCTTGTTTTGAAACAGAAATCCCAGGGTCCATTTAGCAGCTAGGAAGGAGGAGCCCTCTGGAAAGGTGCTGCTCCATAAACGGGACCACTTCTAAGAGATCTCTGCTCCCCTTCACTCCCCCAGCCTTGTGACTGACATCAGGGGTTTGCTGTTCACAGGAAACTTAAAATGATATTTCCAAAGTAGGAACTTTTAAAAAACAAGGCAGAAGATGAACTCCTGACTGAACTTTCAGACAATGGCACCATTCTTCCCTCCTGTGAGATGGGTGTGCTACCAGACCCATGCCCACCCCACGCCCTGTGCTAATGGCTCTGGTAGGAAGGGCCAGAGGAGGGTGAGGAGGATGAGGAGGATGAGGTTTGCATTTCCTCTTTTGTCTGGCTACTGCCAAGATGAGCCCATTCAAGCAGCCTTTGCCCAGAAAGGTCTTTGGTCAGTAACAGCTTAAATATTTCATGTCACAGCTTTCAGGTGTGTAAACAGGCTGCTTTAATCCCAGCTCTTTTCCCTGCTGTGGCAGCAACAGACCAAGCAAACTGAGGATAAAAGGGAAACTCAGGATTCAGCCCTAGGAGAACAGTTCCAGCTGCAGAATGTATGTGTTGATACAAAAAAAGGAGATGAAACTCTATAAATTTCTGTGAGTTCAGCTCTGAGATTTTGGTTTATTTGAACCTAAAAATTAACGAAGATGTAAATTCCTCAGAAGGTTTACAGAAATCAGCCATGGGATAGATTTCAGAAGGAATGGGCCCTGCTATTGTTTGGCAGCAGAGTTTGTCCCAAGGCTCAGGAACAGGTCCGGAGTGTGATCCTTTACTGTGTGAACTGGGGTGTCACATCAAGGACAGTCAGCCCTCTCTTGGGACAATCACAAGGGTCACATGGCAAAAAAAGATGGTGCCATCTTCTTGTTCAGAACTGAAGCACCAGACAGAATAAAGCAAAGAGAAAGTAGTGTTTGCTGAAATGACCCCCATTAATTTCATGCTTTTTCCACTGTAAATGACAGATAAATCTGAGACAGCAATGGCTGAGCCTTGTACAAATTCCCTGTGCACCACTGGCAAAGGAATGAGCAGCTCACACAGGCAACTGACCAAGGTTTGCTTGGCAGCCTCTGGGTTCTGCTCAGGGACTCTGGATCTTTTGGGGACAAGGTTCAGGACTACTGGGGAACACCTGTGAACCTCTGAGGAACTTGAGGGTGCTGCTGTTGCTGAGCAACTAAACCGGGGGGCTGAAGGAACCCCAGCAGCTTCCAAGGAGCATCACCAGCTGCCCCGCATTAGGGAGAGCCAAGCACCCTCTAAGCGGCGCCTGGGCTAAGTCTGTGTAAGAGAGCTGAGGCAGCAGCAGCAGCACCTTTTGCCAGAGCTGCTGTGGAGCTGGGCTGCTGTGAAGGGGCAGCCCTGCTCCAGGATAACCAGTCTCAGGCATGGTGGTGGCACCTCACGGGGCCATTTCCCCCCAGGGAGTGCCCAGGGACTTGGTCCTGCAGAAGGTTTGGCTGCCTTGGAAGAGCCATGGTGCTGACTGAAGGAGTTTTGGGAGGAAGTGAGCAGGCTGCACAACATCAGAGTTTCATGGGATACAGACAGGATTTTCTCTGGGACTGGCAGCTTGCAGAGCCTCAGCCCCATCTGCAACAGAGAAGCAGGCAGTGCCCACCCCCAGCATGGAGTTAAGTGAAGTGTCTGGGGACAAGGGGAAGGGTGGAAGTGGGTCATTGCTGGCACTGAAAGGAAACTTTCTGCCCCAGCTCAAGGTTTGTCACTACAAAATAAGTTCAAAGTGCGTGGGGTGAGATGACAGGAAGGCATCAATAAATAACAACAAATGCTGCCTAAGCGGGGTCCCTATCAGCATTTGCATGTAAGCATGGCCATGTCTAAGAGTTTCCATTCTGGAGAAATCCCCCACACGCTTTCTGGTAGGGAGAAAGCACTGAGGTGTGAGTCTGCTTATGAATGGTGTGGGGAGCTAACAAGGGGAGCTGTGTGCAGCTGAAAGAACGCAGGCTTGGATCCAGAGCTGTGGTGGGATGGCTCCCATGACCTGCAAGTGCTGCAGAAGAGGGATACAGGCTCCATTGCAAAGAGCAGATGCTGGTGCCCTGGTCCCTGGTGCCCTGACTCCCCATGACTGTGAGGTGTGCAGGCAGAACAGTGTGGCAGAGCACAGGGAGCCCAGGAGCACCCTGGATACAGGGGTTCCACAGGACCCCCACCCTCCTACAAAGAGGGACTTGTTGGGACTTGTGAGGGTCAGAGGCTGCCTTGGCTGCAGTGACCATGACATAGTGGAGGCAGCTGGGGATGAAGTCACACGACAGCCAAAGCCCAGCTGAATTGTGTCTGGCAAGCTATGGGAGAGACTAAAGGGGCTTGAGTACTTGGGTAGCAAGAGGAAGGCCAAGGAAAGTCTGGGCAGGCTGCTGGCTGGAAGCAGGGTCTGGATAAGCAGACAGTGAGGTGGATTGCAAAGTGGCTGCATGATTGTGTCCAGAGGGTGGCAATCAGTGACCTTTGTTTACTGTGAGGGTGATAGAGCTTTGGCTGGGTGGCTCAGGGAGGCTGTGGAGTTTCCATCCTTGGAGGCATTGAAAGAGTGCTTGGACATGGTGCAGAACAACTGGTTTAAGGAGGCCCTGCTCAAGCTGGAGTATCAGATAAATTGACTTTGAGAGGTACTTTGCAGCCTCAAGCACTTGGGGATCCCAAGGGCTAAAGGCTCAAAGCAGCCCAGAGCAGCTTGTCTGTTCTTCAGGCAGCAGGAAGGCTTTAAAATTTAAAAAAAAAGGGGCAAACCAAATCTGGCATTATGTAATGTCTCACTGGTAGTCTCCTCAAAGCAATACATGCAGGGCATGATTCACTTCTCCCACCACCAATGTAACTTGGTATAAATCACCAGTGACTTGAAGGAAGTCACTCCAAGGAAAACCAGGCTCACAAAGTAGGAGGGAGAGCAGTAGTTTCATAAAATAGGGCCAGAGGCTTTCAAGCCCATAAAAACTAACTCTCTAGAGGCAAGGGCCAACAGGCATTCAGAATTTAAAGCATCGTGCAGCACCTTTTGAGTAATATAATCCCCTGAAACCAAATAAACACAATGCCTCTGTGGGCAGAAACACAGAGCCAGGATTCAGCAGTACCTCTTTCTGTCTGTCGGCAGCAGTCAGTCAGTCATTAACATCAATGAACAGTGATAAAACCAAACAAGTTTATACCCAGTTCAACAGCCACATCCAAAAAATGTCTGACTACCATGGCTTGATTCCTCTTGACAACAACAAAAGAGAATTTCGTCTGAAAGCCTAAGTGCTCACCAAGGCCAATATTTTGCTTTGTAGATTCTGACTGGCTTCAGGATAAATTAGTGATTACAGCTAATATCAGGATACAGTGTGAGGCAGTAAAAAGAGATAATTATGAGGAAATGAGGAATTATCTGCTGTTGAAACAATAGATCAATTACAAGGTACAGCACAGTAGCTGCAGAGCAGCATTCTTGTGCTCTGAGGGTACTGCCTCCTCTTTCTCATCAACCAAGGAGAACCCACAGTTGTAAAGCTTAATTATCCTCCAGGAGCTCGAGCTTGCTGACTAATTAGCCTCTTGTTGAGACAATGCAGGAAAGGATACAATTCCAATTGTCCGCTAAAATGGCACGGCACAGGCACAGTCCTGGCTCTTCCCTGCCTCTTCATCTCTCCTGTCCTATGAGAGCCTTGATATAACCACAGTCCTGGACAACCTAAAACCAGTCCTGAGCCTAAAATAAACTAAAGCCAGACAGGGGAGCTCTGAGAGGGGGATATGGATGAAGGGGAAGGAAGCAGAGTGTCTGAGGCAGGGTGTACGGCAGCTGGAGTTGTGTGAATCCCGCTTTGTTCCTGGCACTGTGTGCATGGACACCCTCACAGGGCTCCCACAAATGGGGACTCAGCTGAGCTTGATGGGTCAGCTGCATGGCTGCAGTTAGGAGAATGTCAACACCAAGATCTACAGTCAGAATTATTTAAAAACCTGAAGGTTTTAGGAGCCAAGTTCTTGCCTAACAGACCGCTGTAGTCAAGTCACCCCAGCCAAGAAACAGGGTCTTGCTGTGTGCAGTGAAAAACCACCAAAAAGGACCAAAAGCCTCTGGCAGATGGGTTCATCCAGCAGCTCCCAGCACTCTGGTAAAGGTGTTTGGTGTCTGGGCTGCTGAGCAATATGGAATATCTGCAGCAACATGTTATTTATGAGTGAGCTTTTAGAGGAGTTTATGGCACAGCAAGTGCAAATACCCACTGTGGTTAATGAATGCGTGTTGATAATATTCGCAGTCAGCAAACACACAGGAAGGGAAAATGTCACACCACATCTGCTTGGTACAGACACTGGAGACACCTGAGATTTCCTTCCATCTCAATGACTTCACTGTGCTTCTCTGGCTTTTCAGAATAGTTTCTTTGAGAATGCAGTGCAATAATAGCTATTCTCAATGTAGCAGAATCCCCCTTAACATCCACTTCCCTGATGGCCAGCTGGCTTTCCTGCTGCTTCCCTGGAGTGTGCTGCTGAAAAGGCTTTTGGTCAGGAGCTCCTCGAGCCCCACAAAGTGATGGGAGCAGAGGAAAAAAGGCAAATACAGGCAGGTTCCTGGGCAAGTCAGTACTGCAGGGGGGGAATTCTGATCCCACAGCTGTGTTACACTCTATCTGGAGATGTAGGTCTTGTTCACTCACAGTCTGGTCCAGGCTCAGGTAGTTGAGTCCTAAGGTTATCTTTGGCACTCAAAATATGATGTTCAGTTTTCCTGAGGCCACTGGTCCAGCCTGACCTTTTTAAAATCCCTCAGTGTGGCATAAACTGCAGATGTTTTAATCTATCCTTCCC
Source organism: Molothrus ater (assembly GCF_012460135.2). NCBI lineage: Eukaryota > Metazoa > Chordata > Aves > Passeriformes > Icteridae > Molothrus > Molothrus ater. The sequence continues at coordinate 10,566,492 of NC_050481.2, read as the reverse complement.
ATCACCCAGTGCAAATGGATAATTTACACTGGTGTGCTGCTCAACTTTATTTCCTAAATATAAAAAGTGCCTCGTAAAATCATAGTGATTAGACCTGTGCATACAAATGTTCCCCAAAGTTCAGTTCAGCATCAGGTCAGGACTAATTAGTGCTTTAACCATTGCATGGCTGCAGGTGTGCACAGCAAAGAGTCTTCCAGCAGGCCCTGTGGGAAGGCACCATCCACCACAGGGATGCTGCGGGAGGTCTCATTTCAGTCCCTGCATGAGAGGTGCTGAGGCAGGTGAGCACAGAAAGGCTGAGAATGGAAAATCAAAGGGGCAGTAATTACAGGGGAGATGCTCAAAGCTTTACAAAGCTGTAAACACTTGGACAAAAAGCTTCTCGCAGGGCAGTAAAAGGAGCAAAGACAGCAGCACTGAGCAGTGTCCTGCTTGGACTGACCCCTGATTAAACTGATACATGTAGGTAGATATTACCAGAACCACCTGAAAACAGGAAAACAACTCATTCACTCACAGATAATGACTGCACCCAAGGGTCACTATAAGATGGAAGACAGGTCTGGAACCAGGGAAGCACAGCTCCCCAGAGCCAGGCAGAGCAGAGCAGTGCAGCTCCTGCTCCCAGCACGGGCTGCAGCCCTGTGACACCCCAAACATGGAGCAGCAGCACAGCCTGGCCCCGGCTGGCATCCAGGAAGGAGGGCCTTGTGTGGAAGGGACCTCCACAGAGCAGGGCTCTCACCAGAGCCACTATCAGTGTTTTTAGCCAGGGTCCCTGAGCAAATCAAGTGCAGGGCTTGGGAATGCAGAACAGACACAGCAAAAGCAGCAGCTAGGATCAGTCCTGCCACATCAAAATGGGCCTAAATTCTACAGAGGGGTGAAGGATAATTAAAACTCCGTGTGTGTGTATCTATATACACACACCCCCCCATGTGAAAGTTCAGTTCCTGCTGGGGAGAAGCCAAAAAATCAGCTTCCCACACCCCACGCCGAGGTCTGTGTAGGCACTGATGAGAACAAGCCCTCCTCCTGCCCCACGAGCCAGCCAAACTACTTGAAAACCAAATCTGAATTGTGTGCAGGGATCCAAAATCCAACCCTGGAGACAAGGAAAAGATGCCACGATTTGGTTTTTGAGAGGCAGCCTCACCTTGCCTGACCTGGGCTCCAGGCGCATCTACAGTGGGGCAGAGGTGGGGGGCACAGCTGCCACCCCTGCAGCAAAAGGGGAGATGGTCCCCTTTCCCAATTGCGTCATGCATCTTGCTCAGTTTAAACATTTTATTAAAAAAAACCTCACCCTTCTGTCTTTAAAAAGGGCTGTACCATATACGTGCTGGTGCAGCACACCACAGAAAGCAATGTCTAGGAGCAGACAAAGGCTGCTGCTGAAATAATTTTTAAATTCAGGCTTGAATCAGCCTGCCATGTAAGATCCTTACTTTTAAGAGTGGTAAAATTAGGGATTGTTTCTTTTTCCCTCTTTCACAGGAGAGCAGGTTTTTTCTGTGTTCAATGGACAAGTTTTCATTGGAATTTTTTCTGTCACTCTGCTTTCTACCATAGGCACAAAAACCCACCGCAATCTCACTCCCTCCAGTTCCCCCCGCTGAAGATGGATTCAGAGGACACAATGCTGCTCTTCCTTCAAGGAAACTTCATCCATCGCAGCCGGGAGAGCTAAGAGGAAAGCGGGGAGAGAGTGCAGCCCATCTCTGCAAATGAACTACACGGAGACAAGACAACAAAATCCAGAACCAGGAGGCCTACAGGGAAGCAGGAGAGAAACTCTTCTTCAGGTACTGTACTGATACGACAAGGAGTAATGGGTGCAGATTGAAAGAGGGTTAATTTACGTTCGGTATTCTGAAGAAACTCTGTACTATGAGGGTGGTGTGACACTGGAACAGGTTGCCCAAGGGAGGCTGTGAATGTCCGAACCCTGAGAGTTCCAAACCAGGTTGGACAGGGCTTGGAAGAATCTGGTCACCTGGAGGTGTCCTGCCCACGGCATAGGGGCTGCGAATACGTCATCTTTAAGGTGCATTCCGACACCTTAACAATCTCTGATTGTAAATGCCGTGCTTCGCGCTGTGACCAGAGTCACACCTGGGGCAGAGATGCGCTGCTGAGCCCCTGGAGGGGACGGGACAGGGACCCGCCGGGCACCGCACCCGGACGGGCACACCAAGCACCGCTGGCAGGATGCTTCGAGCGCGTTTACTTTGCGCCTGTATAATCATAGCGTTTGCAACTACGGCGTCGCCCAACACATCCCCCACACCCCCGATCCCCCCCGTCCCCTTCCCGGCTCTCACCTCCCCTGCGCGGCGGCGGGGTGCCCGGCGGGGCCCGGCCATCAGCACCCCATGGCGGGGCGGCGGCGCCGGGGCTCCTCGGCGGCGCTTCAGCACCGTGCGGGGCCCATGCCCGGGGCGGCGGCGGCCGGCGGGCTCCTCATGTCGCCATGACGGGAGCGGGAAGGGTGAGGGGGGGGGGGGGGGGGGGGGGGGTTAGGCCGCCGCCGCCGCGCGGGAGGGAGGGAGGGGGGGTTAAATTAAAATAAAATAAAATAAAAACGAAAAGGGAGGGGAGGGGAGCGAGAGGCAGCCCGCAGCCAGCCGCTTCCCGGGGGGTTCGGGGAGGGGAAGGGGGGGGGGGAAAGAAAGAAGCGCCGGTGAGGCGGCGCGAGCACCCCTCAGCGTGTAACCGCCGCGCCGTCGGCCGCGGACAAAGCCCCGCGTCAGGGATGCGGGAGGCCAGCGGCGGCTGAAGGCGGCTCTTCTTTCCCCGTTCTCCCCTCCCGGTTCACCCCTCCCGGTTCTACCCCCGGCCTGGTGGCTGTTAGGGGGAACGGGAGGGCGGGGGGAGGATGGGACAACGGGGACTCTTTTCCCTGGCGGAAGCATCGCGCGGCAGTGTCGGCTCGCGTGTGGGGGGGTCTGCGGCGCGTGCGCGGCTCCATGAGGGCGCTGGGAGGGGGCGGGGGCGCTTCGGGCGGGGCCGGGGGAGGGTCGGTAAAGTGGCGTTTAAAACAGCGGCAAAGCGACGGCAAAAGGTGTTTGTTTATAAATTAATTGCAAGCAAGCCCCGAGTTGTGCCGATCCTCGGCGAAAGTGTCATGGTCTCGCCTGTTCCTTGCGCATGCCGTGTCTCCCAGCCTGTGTGTGCTAGAACAGAGCTGCCTGTGTTATCCCTGGTGATCTCTTGTTTACTGAGCTGCAAAATGTAAATAGGGATTTGCCCTGGACTTCATTTACTTCCTTAGGCCTTCCCCGGCACAGAGGCCTGCAGCACTGTCCTTTTCCTTGTCATTTCCAACCTGAATTCCCGCTGACAGCACAAGATGCCCGAAGTGTGTGGAAGCTGAGCCGTTGTCTCACAGCTCCGTTTATTCCCTGAGACCTGGATAAGCTTTTGAGTGTTTAAATCCTTTTGTAACCTTAGCCTTTTTTTTTTTTTTTAATGGGTTTGGGGCTGTGTTACAATACTGCACAGCAAAGACCAGGAAAAGAATAAATACTTGTCATGCAAATCCTAGTACGGTGATGAGTGTCAGAATCTTGCCGCACCACCAGCGGTTGAAATGAGGAGATAAAAGCAAGAAGTTCAGAGCAAAGGCAAATAGTTTTCTTTAAACTCCTTCCAGTATCTGTAGTTATTGGCTGTTCAGACAGCGCACAAAGGAGGATTTCCTCCCGAGATAATAAGCACAGTGACATAAATCATTGAAAGAGAACATAGATTTTTTTTTCTATTCATTTTCCAGCAAATTAACTCTGAAGCAGTTCGCTAAAAATTCATCCATCTCGATCTTTTTTTAACCCCTTCCCTAGTAACATATAAGACTGAAATTAGAGTGTATTTTTGCTGCAGGAGCTCCTCTATGCTCAGGGTAAACTGTTCTTCACATCCAAGCCTGCCATGTGCTGCTCCCTTCCATTTTTATTAATTTTTATCTTGCAACAGACTATGACTTTTAGAAGGTATAGAGAAGGGCAAGTCCTGGTGGAATTTTATCTCACTTTCATAATCCCATTCTAGGTCTTCTGGGTCTTGTTGCCTAAGAGTCAGTGTTTCAGAAGTCTGTAAAGCGGTGGCAGCTTTCCCAAATCCCAGTGGTAGTTTGTGGCAGTGACCACAACCAAGGGATTCAGCAGCACTGCTGGGAAGGAGATGGAGCATGAACTCCATGTGTTTGCAAGGAGAGATGGAAAGAGGCAATAGGGCTTCGTGCTGACAACAAAGGCAAGGGTTAGATGGGATTTTAGAAGGAATCCTGTGAGGGTGCTGAGGCCCTGGCACAGGTTACCCAGAGCAGCTGTGGCTGCCCCTGGATCCCTGGCAGTGCCCAAGGCCAGGCTGGACAGGGCTTGGAGCAGCCTGGGACAGTGGAAGGTGTCCCTGCCCATGGCAGGGGGTAGGACTGGAATGATCTGTAAGGTCCCTGCCAACAAGGGATGCAAAGGTGATTTTCATACCTACCCAACCTAGGTGCACTCAAAGTTCAGCTCAGGGAGTTCAAATCACACAGCAGCCTCAGAGCAAGGGGAAACTCACCTTGGTGCCAGGCGGGTTGTGAGGCTACATTAAAATAGTTTAAGCTCCAAGAAATGAAGGAGCCATTTGAATATCCCAAGGGGCTGGAAGCATGCAGGCTTACAAAAATAACTTGTAAAAAAATAAAAATAACAGCTGAACTGTTTGGGTTCAGCTGGTCAAGTTCCCTCTGTGACGGAGCACGTCCAGTGATCCTTGCAGTTACCACTGTGTCTGTGCTCTGACTCCAGCCATTACGTAACTTATCTATATTTATTGCCAACCTGTGATCCTTCAAGTAGCAAGCAGGCTTTGATCAGCCCAGAGGAGACAGTTTTGATGTTGGTTTAAGAAACAAAGCCTTAAAAAAAAAAATAAGGGAAACAGACTCTGAGGATTTCTTGATTTTCCAGAAAGAAAGTTAAACTCTGTTTTCTTTGTGAGAGGGACAGCTTGCAAATGTGGAATGCTGGGGAAAGCAGCAGAAGGCAACGAGGAGAACCCTAAAGACATGGTTTGTGGTGAAATTACCTGACAAGGCTTTGCTCAGCTTCCAGGGAGTAAGTGCTTGTCAAGGAAAAATTATCAGCACAGAGGAATTCTCCCAGGGGAATGAAATGGGGCTTGAGCACTGAACTGTCTCGTCTCTGTGAAAACTGAACTATACAAAATCACTAGTAGTTTTTGCAAAACGTTCACTTTTTTTTTTTTTTTTGTGCAATGAATCAATTGATGGAATGCTGATTTTCCAAGTAAGCAGTGTGAAAATCAGTATATACAAATTATTAGGCTCTTCCACCTCATGAGTACATCAGCTGTTCTTGTTCCTACAGGCAATAATTAGCTGCTCTTTGGGGAAAAAAAAAATTAAACCCCCCAAAACTGGTATTCCTGAAGAATGTGGCAAAGGAAAAAAGGAAACTAGATGCAGGCTCCTTCATTTCTTGGAGCTCAAACTTAGCTTTCCAGCACAGCTGTTAAGGAAGGCTGTTGGCCTTGGAAAGCACCATCAGTGGAATGACAGGAGTGTCAGCTCCAGTGGAACATCTCCACAAAGGCCCCTCAGGACTTTGTGTAGCTGTTCCCACCCTGCTCTTCCTACCAGCAGGAATTTAAATTATTTACTCGGAAAACAAACCCTTCTATTTGAGCTGCACAAGATTCTCTTCCTATCTGTTCCCAGCATGAAGCTCCTCAAAACACCAGGACACAGTTCTGCTTTCATCCAGAACAGTCAAATATGTGCTCACATTTAGCAAATGAAGCACCTCTTTCACCTCACTCAGTGATTAATTCTGAGAGGGGAGCTGCAGACACTAAATTAACCATTTTACCTGATTTAGTTTTACTAAATAAACAGCCCCATAATGTAATTTTCTCAACCAGAGCTGCTATTTTCTGCCATTTGCTTTGCTATTTGGAACGTGTTCTGTTCCAGCTCTATTTCATTTAACTTGGTGACAGTGATATCTTCAGACTGTCCCCTTCACCCTGGGGATGCCACCAGTAAATCCATCATTCTTCCTAGAAAATAGATTATTAACTGGAAACACATGTCAGAACATGCAAGAATACCAACAGTGACACAAATGTGCCTCCTCCTTACAGCATTCCCAGTTTTACCTTTTTAGTATTTGCAGAGTGGTGCCATTGAATACAGCTTTTATTCCATTTTTCCCTTCCAAAACATAAAAATTCCTTGATTTTGTCAGTTTTTAAAAGGCAGTTCATGTTAATTACCTGGTTGTAGCTATGCTTTCCTGTCGAGATCAATATTTATAACTGGATGTTTTGTGTCCTGGGGAGTTGATAACCTTACAAAAAGATTAGTGTTGCTGTGATGGGTGTAGATGTGCCTTTCCCAATGGGTAATTTGCACTTCTCTGCGTGGATTAGGATCACGTTTGCTGTTGGTGCCTCTGAGAAAGTCTGTCTGGATGATTTCTTCTGGCAGGGAGCAGCAATATGTGAGTGAGACATGCCTGGATGCAGTATCCTGACACAGAGCTATGCTGGCAATGTTCCTGCAGCTGTTCCTTGGGAAACATCTGTGGGGCTGGGTTGGAGCTTTGTGCATCTCCCTTCACCCCTCTCAGAGCAGCTTGTCTTTGGAAAGCAAGGGGGAAATGGGATATTCCTTACTGGCACAGGGATAAGGGCAGCAGAGTCCTTAAGACTTGCAGAATTCCAGTGCCTGTTATTTCAGTAGGAACAACTGATCCACCTGACTGAAACTTTTCACATTTACAGCTGGGAAAACCCTTCCATCTGTGATAGTCTGTGTTTGTGTTGGCTGATAAAGAGAATTATGTACTGGCTGATGCCATCTCATAATTAGTTATTATCTCTGTGCCAAGTATAGAAGACATTGTCCCAAGATCTCAACTTTAGCAAAGGACATACAAGAATTTAAGACAGCCTGGGAAAGGAGAGAAAGGAGTATTTTGTGAGATAATTAAGGGCTTCTCATCTTTTATGGAAAATGGAAGGTTAAATTAGAAAATAAGTGTAAAATCATAAAATAAATTTACAATACCCAGTCCTTAGAGCTGAATGCTTCCTAGCAGATCATTTTACTCAGCAGTTGCCTAGTTCTACAGGCAGGAAGGTGACTGCCTCTATTTTTTTCCCTGGTTTAACTTTTAATGACTAATTTAAATTCCATTTATGCAGAATCGCTGTGATTTTGAAAACGCCTCCTGAAATTATGCAGAACCACCTTTCTAAAAAAAAAAAAAAAAGCAAAACTTTCCAAAGCCTTAAGTACAACACTGCCTAGAATTACCCTGTCAATTAAATAAAAGAACCCACTTAAAGTAAGTGACAAAAATACACAGTGAATTAAATGCACCTTCCAGTAACAAATGGTTATTAAGGAGGCCTCTGAGCCAACTGCTGGTTCTGTGGTCATGCTTCCACAAGCAGCAGGCTGTTGAAACACACAGCTGCCTTTTAGACAATTGAACTTGCACTGAAGGCAGATTATTGCCATTTGATGGCATTCCCTGGGCTCCTGGAAGGTTCCCTGTGTAGGACTGGGGCTACAGCTCAGATGCAGCTGGAGCAATGAGCTACAAAAGGCAGGAAGTTGGATTTTGTTAGGCCTGGAGATGCAGAGTGGGTTTCTGACAGGAGCTGGAGTGGGAGCCAGCAGGACTAAGACAAAGGGTGCTACCTGTATTCACCTCCCACAGAAATCATCACTAATTGCACTCACTGGGCAAGTCCTGAAATGTGTCACAGATTTGGAGATTTGGAGTCTTTCCTGCTCCCTTCCTGTTTCTCAGTGACCATAGAGTGAGGTTTGAACAAGGTGGGGCAGCCATGGCTCTGCTGAAGTCACCAGGAGTGCCTCCCTTTGTGTTGTCTTTATGTGAGGGTTTCCACTTGGGGCAAGGCTCCTCCTTCCTCTTCTCGTGCCAGAGCCATTTCTAACCCTCTCAAATGAGATTTGATGATCCTAAAAAAATTAGGTTGTGCTGGACTCATGCTGTGTTTGCTCCTGGGCACTTTCTGGATCTTTCCAGCTCTGTGTGTGGAGAGAGGCCTCCATGACAACACAGGCAGAGCATGGGGTTCAGCACACAGCCAGCTCACTCTGCAGCCTTTTCCTCCTGCTCTGCTGGTGTCAGGGATCATGGAATTCTCTGCTTCCCAACATGGTATACATGGGCTCGCTCAGAGCTGTGAAATAATAGCCAGGGCCCTGTCCCTGGTGTTATTTCTGGAACAGAATCCTTTTGTGTCAGTGAAAATTCTCAGTGAAGACTTGGAATTTCCTTCAAGAATCAGGGTTTTAGCACTGCGTGCAATTTAGCTTTTAGCTGTGCTTTACAAGTTTTATGCCAGCTACTGGGAATAAAAACATTTTCCAAGAAAGAAACTGTTTCCCAGTAGATTTTTGGACTTCTCTCTTTTAGGAAACTCTTCCTGGGAGTCTTGTCCCAGGACTGTGTTGCAGCTGTGCTGGTACAGGGGTTCTTATATAAATAAGGCAGTTATTGTCAGTAAACAAACTATGTGCTATCAGTGCATGGTAGATTTATTTAAATTATAACAGAGATTCTGTCTAAAACTTACTAAGTTATCACAGATTTGCATTTGGGTCTTGTCAGCTCAAAATACTTTGTGCTCTGAATTTTCTGAGCAAACAGGCTGGGTTTCTCTTTTCTGCCCCCTCCCTTCCTTTTTCCAGCAGCTGCTTGGAACTTGGGGTGTGGTCTCTGGGAGAGGCACTGTCACTGCTCCTCTCTGGGTTTGTCCAGTGAATCTCTTCCCTAACACCAAGCTCCATTTCATCTCTTATTGGGATGCCTTGCTCTCCTTTGGTCTTGTAGGCAGCAAGCAATAAATCGGAATAAATTAATTTCTTTATGAATGCTGAACTCGATTTCCAGGAGCACCAGGTGAGAGGTGTGGAATTACACTCCTCTGGGCAGACAGGAGCTGGATCAGAGGGAACACCGCTCCCATGGCTACTGGAGGATCAAATGCCACTTTCCCTCAGGGGCTGCTGTCTGGGGAACAATGTTTAAACTCTGACAGATTTATGAATCATTTCATCTCCTAGACTTGTTCCTTCCCAAGGGCCTGGTGAGGGGAAGCCCATGCCAAGGTTTTGATAGCTTTTATCCCCTAGGCACTGATCCCATTGCTCTTGAAGAAACAGCATCTGTGAATTGTTTCTCAGTGTGTGTACAGGTGGAGCCTTGATGGGTGTTTTCTAATATGTGTGTTTTGTATAAAAACACCACTCTGAGACTCCTGCCTTCCAGGTGTCAGCAGTGCTGCTGTCCTCCATACCGGAATAATGGGGTATGGAGCATTATAAGGGACACTTGGCTTAATTAGAGGCTGTAAATCGGTGGAGCTCTTTGCATAAGTGCCTCAAGGGAGCTGTTGTTTCAAGTGACCCCTGTTTTTCCTCCGTGGGTGTCCAGAGTGGGCAGACAATGGCTGTGTCTGGAGTGTTAATTACTCTGTGTCCCTTAATCACCACGGTTTGTAATCCTATTTCAGTGTGGAAATCCACATGCTACAGGGTCCAATCAACACCTCTGTATCATCGCCTGCCACTCAATACACAGCTCTTAGCCACCCAGAACCATTCCTGGGGAGCTGCTTTGGGCATGCCTCGACAAGTTTTGCCAGGCCCTATTGGAAGATAGTTTAGCCAGGCTGGTCACAACAATCCCTGTTCAATAGGATGTGCATCTTTGGGTTCCCAAAGAATGTCAGGAAGGAATTGCTGCTCTGTAAAGCACATTACAGAAGAGGTAAATTGTGTTTCCTCAGAATGCTGGAAACACTTCTTGTTCTCCCCCCACATTCTCACTCCCCTGAATCCCAAATAAATGCCACATTGAAAGAAAATTATTCCTTGCATAAGGGAAAAAATAGAAAAGAACAACAGATTTTGTTCGCTGACCTCAGCATGACTCCTCCTTTGCTTACAACACTCCATTGTTCTGCCAGGTCCAGACAGCACAGGGAGCAGACTCATTTTCCCTGTTTTTAGTCCCAAAGGTGCAGTCCATCACTTATATTAAGGATCCTTGGGGTTTGGTTGTTTTGTTTTCTGGTTGTTTGTTTTTTTTTTTTTTCCCCTTGATCCTACTGAGCTGTTTTCAACAAGTGAGTTAATACTGAGGAACAAAGATGGGGCAGGAATCCCTCTCTCCTAACCTGGGAAATGATCCATGGTCTGATAAGAGATTCCCCCCTTAGGCTACATGAGATATGAGGGATAATTTTTCAGAGTGTTCTATGAGGTTTAAATTAGTAAAGGGAAAGGAATGTATGTGTTCAAGCAGGTATCTGGACTGGTACTTTTGGAGCTGTCATGCTCTGTGCTTACAAAATGAACCCTTTTTGTCCTTTTAGGTAAACTGGAACAAGTGGTGCTTTCCTACAGCAGCTGGAGAAGGAAGAACATCCCTACTCCATCTCTGTGACAGCAAGATACACTTTGGAATGTGGAGAAGAAAAGAAGGGGGCAACTGCTAAGGGGATTTTAATACCAGAGACTAGAGCTGAGACACTCATCCCATAAATATTACCTGAATGATGTCACTGCATGCAGCTGGCTGGAAGTCGGTTCCATTAGCAGCAATTGTTCAATCTGGAGCAGGTCCGTGTCTCAAACAGCTTTTATCCTCCCCAGAAATCAGTCTGTGTGATGGGAGGGATGGTCAGGTAATCTCCTGGTAGCTACAGGAACTCCAGCCCACGTCAGGAACATCCTAAGGAAAAGTCGAGCATGTTTACAGCGATGTCGGAGTCGTTGGCATCAGAATAAACTTGACAGAAGTGTTGGCCGTCATCACTGGCACTGCAGACAGGGACTGTGCCTTGAAATAGAGCTTGGCAGAGCCCAGCACTGCTGATGGCTCGGTGGAGAAGGCGGATTTACTTTTCCAGCCTGTGACATTTCATAAACATTTTCTGTTTGTTGGAACTGTGGAACCTCACCAGGTCAAACCCAGCACTAATCTGTCAGAGTTACCACCCCAGACTTTTGTCTCCAGTGTGTATACACATCCAATTGCTGCACTTTGGGATTGTCCCGGGACATTTATCCCTTTGTGTTTATCCATGAGCACGTTGGAACAGCCCCACAAAGCCTCCAGACGATATTTATTTTGTTTTTTCTGGTCCTGAGGACTCCATTAAGCGGAGAAGCCCTTTGATGCAGCCTTTGACATAGGGGGTTGATCCACCACCTCCTTCCTCACCCACCGGGGCTTCGATTCTTTCCACAGGAAGGGAGGTTTGGAAGTGCACATCCCAAAACCACTGCAACACCGGGCTGCACAGAAATCTGTCGGTCTGAAGTAGGACACGGAGGGGTTTGAAATCCAGACGGGTCTTTGGGAACCCTCAAGGAACAACATGAGGAGAGTCCCACAGAGTTACACGGAGAGTTTGATCCATGAGGGCTGAGCATCCTCAGGCTGCTCCAGTCAGGTCAGTGTTCATCTTTATCTTGTATCAGGACACGGGAGCGCCGTGGGACAGGCGCTGTGGGGACACGGGAGCGCTGTGGGACTGAGGGTGAGCGGTGCCCCCCCCATCGTCTCAGGGCGCGCGCGCGCGGGCTCGTCGCGGTTGCCAGGGCTCGGAGCACTGGGCGGGGTGGAGGCAGAACTCGGCTGGCCAATCAGGACAGACCCGGCCTCAGTCGGTGGCCAATCGCCGCCGGTAAACAACACTCCCCTCCGCGAGGCGGGGAAGGGGCGGGGCGAGCGGCTCCGCCGGCCCATCAGAGGCCGGGAAACGCGGGCCAATCCAAGCGCGGGAGGATTTGGGCGGTCTTTTCAAAACTGATGAGGCGCCGCTGGTGTCCCTTTAAAGGCGTGATACGTCCCTCGCCGTGTTCCTCCGCGCGGCCTCCCCGCCCCGCCGCAGCAGCGCGGTGCCGCTCCGATCCCCGATGTGCTGGAGCTCCGCGGTCCGGCCGCGCCCTTTTCCGGACCTCGGGGAGCAGTTGGGGCGCGCTCGGGCCGCGTGAGTGTGGGGTGGACTATTTGACTTCCGTGTGCCGCCTCACCGGCGGGGATCGCTCCGCGCGGGACAACAGAAGCCGTGGGCGGGGACGCGGCGTCGCCATCTTGCAGCGGGGCCGGGGCCGAGGCGGAGGGGAGCGGCTGGGGATGGTGCCGTGACAGTGCCGTGACTGTGCCGTGACTCCCCGCGGGGGTCCAGGCCGCCCTGCCTGGATGCGGGGTCAGCGGCCGAGCCCACCCCCGTCCGCGCGGTGACGGGAGCCGGGCTCGCCTCCCCCTCCCCGAGCGGTGAAGGGCTGCGGGGGGGGCCCGGTGTCCCCTCGCCCCCGGCCTGCGGGGCCCCTTTGTTTCCCTGCTGCGGAGGGGAAGGAGGCGAAGGGAAGGGAAGATGAGCAGCGAGGCGCTGTGGCTTTTCAAGCAGCTGAACCTTCATCTGGAGCTGGAGGGGAGGTTCCAGCCCCGCGAGAAGGGACTCAGCCTCATCGAGGGGACCGCCGAGGTGGGTGAGGGTGTCGGGGGGCTCCTCTGGGCAGAACGAAAATTTCAGAGAAAATTCCGGCTAATGGAATTTAAAGCGCGCTAACTGCAGAAAGTTAATTATTTTCTCTGTATGCGCCGCTTGCCTTTTGTTTTAATTCTGTATTCGTCTGTAGGTATTAACGTTACCTTATCCAAGCGCTACGACTTGCAGGGCAAGGCGTTTAGTACTTTAGGTGTTTAGTATTTATTGTTTAAACTTGGAGTGAGCACGGGAGCGAGAGGTTGTGTATTGTTTCCATCAGGGGAGCTTCCTGCCGCTGCAGAGGAGGTGGGATGTAACAAACAGGGAAACCACTGGCTTTTCATTGGCCCTGTCTGGGGAAATGAACCCAGAACCGTTCAATGCTGAGCAGCAAAATGTAAATAGACCATAAACATCTCCGCGTTAACGACCAAAGTTCCTTACTGAGTTTGGGGCAGGCTTATTATGTGCCTTCGGGTGCTTATGAGTTCTTTGGGAATAGCCTTAATATTTAACAAAAAAAAAAAATCCCTGAGATAAGTCTGCTTATTTGTTGTGAAAGCAGAGCTGTTGCTTAAATATTGACATGCAAGGAAGAGAGCTGTGTGGTCATTTTTAAGGGCGGGAGTCACTGTGCATGCCTGCAGTTGGTGACTTATTTAAGTCTTAAATGTGTCTTAAAAGAAGCAAGTGGAGAGCAGGAGATGTGGTTGTGCTGGCTGTAGCACCAGTGAGACTCAGGACCTGGCTGTAATCTCTGAACCGTGGGTGTGATTTGAGTCCTAAGTGTCTAAATTTATTTTCTTTTCAATTCAAGTGAAATAGAGTATTTAAGGAAAAATTTGCTCCTGTTTGAGCTAAATAAAAGGGTATTTAGGGAGTGAGGCACGGCAATTGCTGCTGCCACAGAGTAATTCTGAGTTTGCCTCTCTTGCCATAGAATGAGAACACTCTGTGTCCAAGACAAAGGAATGCCAAGGTGGAAGATCTTTGGAGTCTGACCAACTTCTTTGGATTTGCAACGGAAACGTTTGTTTTGGCTGTCAACATTCTGGACAGATTCTTGGCTCTTATGAAGGTATGAGTGTGGCTCTTGATTCAGCAGCAGCTCCAAGGTCTCCTTTGTGAACCTGGAGTTGAGTGCAGTTCCTTTCACCCCTAAAGACAAGTAGCAGCTTGATTTACTTCCTCTAATAAATCTGTAACCATCACCATATAGGTGTCTGAGAAAGGAGGAATTAAGGGAAACAAACCAGTAAGTGTTAGAGGCTGTCTCTGGGCACTCTGCTAAAGCTTAGCTTAGCCTTGGGACCAACACCAAGTGATCATTTCCTGGTTGTTTGTGCTGCTTTAAGGCAGGAAGCTTGGACTGAAACCAGTTCCTCATTATTAGATCAGCAGAAAAAACGAAGTTGCATCACTTCTCTGGTCGGACTGGCCTTGAAGTGTCATGGAATGTACAACGGTAGAGGGGAGAGAAGAGCAGGGGCAGGAACAAGCTGTGGAGGGATGGGGCTGCCCAGAACAGGCTCAGACTGGATTTGTGTGGGCTGGGCGAGCACTGCCGCTCGGAGGAGCAGGGAATTGCAGTTCCCACCGCGATTTATTTGTGTCCCGGTGGGGAACAACCTGAGGAGAGGCTGCTCAGCTGTGTGACTTCAGTTCCTCAGCCCCAGCGGATTGGTGCTGCCTCGTGGCGTTTGCTCCAGCTCAAGTGAGGGGACTGCTTATGGCTGGGGGAGGAGCAGGAGCTGGCCAGCACCAGGTTTGGTGGAGATGATTCCAAACACACTTGGTGTTGAAGCCCAGTGTTGCTGGGGGTGATGCACTCATGGCTCTTACTCTGGTTTTTAGGTGAAACCCAAGCATTTGTCTTGCATTGGAGTTTGCTGCATGCAGCTGGCCGCCCGCGTGGTGGAGGAGGAATGCAATATCCCGTCTGCTCACGAGATCATCCGGATCAGCCAATGTAAATGCACTGTGTCCGACCTGAAACGGATGGAAAAGATAATTTCAGAAAAGTTGCACTTTGAATTTAAAGCTACTACTGCCTTAACCTTCTTGCACTTGTACCATACTATTGTACTCTGTCATACCTCAGAAAGGTGAGCTGGTGGTGTTTGCTGAGCCCCTGTTAATCCCCTCTGAGATGATTGCAGCCTTGGCTGTAGAGGAGGCAGCTCCTCAGTTCTTGCTTCTTGGTGAGGGAATGCTTGTTCATGCAGACCCTTCCTTCTTCTCTTGGATGTCTCACAGGAAAGAAGTGTTGAATCTGGACAAGTTGGAAGCACAGCTAAAAGCTTGCAACTGCCGTCTAGTGTTCTCTAAAGCAAAAGTGAGTAGAAGCAGTTGTTTGTAGCTGCTGAGTGGGTTTGTGGTGGTTGTGGTGCTGAGTGCTGTTTCCTGGTCCTTTCAGCCATCTGTCCTGGCCTTGTGCCTTCTCACTCTGGAAGTTCAGACTCTGAAATCTGTTGAGCTGTTGGAGATCCTTCTGCGTGTTCAAAAGCATTCGAAGGTGAGTGTTCTCAGTGGGTTGTTTGAGCTGACACTGTTAATGATGGGTGATGTTACATTTAGGGGTCCCTTAAATGCATCCCTAAATGTGTCCTTACAGGTTCTGTTTGGCTGAAAGAAGCAATTAAAAAATAAGCTTAAATGTATAAAATCAGAGGAACTGCTGACCCAGTGTGTATTCAATGCATGCTTTAACAGGCAGCTGATGAAACTTCTACAGCTCTGGCTGTGTGGTCTGGGGAAACTTGAGGTCTGTTCTGGGACTGCTGGGCTGCTTATTCTTTTTGCCTGAATAATTAAACCTGGGGGTATTATTATTATTATATTTATTTATTTATTATTATTATTTATTTATTTATTTATTTATTTATTTATTTATTTATTTATTTATTATCACCTAAGGGTCTTCTCCCTGGATGGAGGTCAGGCACTGAACAGGTTTCCCCCCCAGGGAATGGGCACAGCATGAGCCTGGCACAGCTCAAGGAGCATTTGGACAATGCCCTTGGGTACAGGGTGGAATTGGTGGGTTTGTCCTGTGCAGGGCCAGGAGTTGAACTCCATAATGCTTGTGGATCCCTTCCAGCTCAGGATATCCTATGAACTAAAATGGGATTCATGGCCTCTAGCTGTGTGCTGCCTCCCTTGATGGCCTAGAAGCAGCTTTTTACTCTTGCAGTCAGATGGAACAACCCCAGTTTCTAAACGGATACAAGTAGTTCCTTAAAGTACTATATTATTCTATTTTAAAATGATGGTTTAAAGTTTTTTCTTCTATTTTAAAGCAGTTTAAAAAACTTCACTTTGATTTGAAAATGGAATTTTAAAAAAGTTTTATTCCATTTTAAAATAGAATAACCTTTGTTTCATTTTTCCTTTGGAAGTGATAAAGAAAACGGTAACAAGGACTGGCAGGCAAACTGTCAGCCTAACTCCACCTTGAACAGGGGCTTGTCTGGAAGGTGTGTAGGAGTTGGTAGCTCACCTTTAGAAGCAACTTTGACAAAGGTATCACAGTTATGACTCACTTCTGTCTTGACTGATATTTTTTCCCAAGAAGTTAAAATGGAGGCAGGAGTTATCCTTAGAGCCTGTGTGTTATGGACTAACTAACTTCTGGGTTTTGGGTTTTTATTTTCAGATAAGTGATAGTGACCTACTTTACTGGAGGGAGCTGGTCTCTAAATGCCTGGCAGATTATTCTTCTCCTGAATGCTGCAAGCCTGATCACAAAAAACTGGTTTGGATTGTTTCGAGGCGCACAGCCCAAAACCTACAAAACAGTTACTACAGTGTTCCTGAGTTGCCAACGATCCCAGAGGGTGGATGTTTCAATGGAAGTGAGAGGTGGGTAACACTTGGCGGCTTCGTTTGTGGGGAATTCTCCTTTTCCTCTGTATAACTATGGCTTAATCGCTGCTGCTTGGGAAAAAAAAAAGTGCTAGCTCTGACAATATTGCTGAACTTGGAATATGCCTTCAGCGCATGGCGAGAAGGGGGAGCTGTTGTTGTTCAGCAGTTCTTGGCCAGGTGGGGGGAGGCACTGTTGGGTTTAAGGAAGGCTTGCAAAGGTTTTCAGTCTCCTGAAGGAATTGATGCTTGCTGCCTGGAAGACTGGCTTCTTGATCAGTAGGGTGTTGTTGGCATCAGGAGGATTGTGCCTTGTTAGGATTTCAGCTTTAGGAGCCCTAAGGAGCTTTAGGCTGAGCAGCATTTAGATGCAGGATGTTGCTGCTAGCAACACAAAGTGTGCAAGAAACGCCAGGATTGAGGAGTGCTTTTCCACTTTGAAGGGGCTGTGCTTTGTTAAAATTACCTTTCCCACTGTTCCTTCTAGTGAAGACTCCTGTGAAGACATGAGCAGCGGGGAAGAAAGCCTTAGCAGTTCTCCTCCGAGTGATCTGGAAGGCACCTTCTTCTTTGAACTCAAACCTAAACCCAAGTGGCAAACTCTCAGCTGTTGCTCTTAGCACTGAGTCTGGATTGTATTAGGCTGAAGTGTTGAATGCACCATAGAGTCTTTTGGCAATAATAAATGAGGTGGTGATCTGTAAACTGTATTAAGGCAAAACTTGCTGTGGTATATCAATGCTTTGAATGCCTGCCTTGGTTTTTTGTTGTTGTAATTTCAAGGAATTAAAAAAAAAAAAATTCAGGTCCCCAGATCAGCAAAAAAAGAAAAAAAAGTTGTTGTACAGTTCTGTTGTCAACAGCCATGAATGTAGTTCTGTACCTAGTGGTCCAAAACCCTCAGCAGCTCAACACCTGAGCTGATTTCAGGGTCTTGTCTGAGAAGCATGGAGCAAGAGTGAGAAACTTTCCTGAAGGTTAAATGGGAAGCGGAAGCACTTGGTTAATGGAAGAAACTTGCTCCATGGGTGCAGTCAAGCAAGGGAGGGGCCCAAGAGGAACTGTGCAGTTGTTGTCCTGGGATGTTCTCAGGATTCCACATGACAGAATCCCAAGCTTGGCTTGATTTCAGTGTTGACCCTGCTTGGAGCAGGAGATTGGACTGCAGTCCCTCTCGAGGGCACCTCCACTCCTGGAAGTGGTGTTCTGGGATTAGATCCAAGTGGCTGGGTGGGTTACATGGAGCATGTATGTGTGTACATAGTGCCAGGCTGGAATGGTTTACTCTCCAATGGGCCCAACACTGAAACTGCTTTTCCTTTTCAGCAGGGTCTTGAGTTGTGTACTCTAAGTAGCAATTTTTGAAGCTTGGCTTTTATAAACTTCAGGGATCCCTATTTCACACCAGGAGTATGTGTGGTAAGCAGGAGGTTTCTAGTCAATATAGTTTTCACTTTGAGATAGTATAAATTGTGTGGCCAGGAGTAATTCCATGTTTTCTTTAGTACGGATGTTTTTACACTGAAATTCACATAGTATACTTCAGTGTGTTTCAAATCCTAACATGTCAATCCATGCTATTAGCTTAGACTTCTTAACTTGGTAAGCCTTGCTAAGTCTACATTCCTTTGAATATTTAACCCTTGTAGTTGTTTTTCAGTATATTCATGTTATTGATTGAGTCATAATCAGACTTGTTTGCATGCTGATGTAAAGCAGTTAGTGCAGGAGAAGTGGAAATTACGCCGTAAAGTATCAGGTAAATGTGATGGTGAAGTAATTAATGTAATGGTTTTTCTTCTGAACTTTGTTATCAAAGCACAAATTCCAGTCTAATTGTGTTTCTCCCTGGTGAGGACATGGCTAAAGCAGACTAAAGTAGCTCAGATTAACAGTGTGAGGTGTGGTGGTGCCAAAGTAGAAATGAAGGAGCAAACAAGCTAAAAGCTGTTTCCTAGGTGCCAGCGTTGCTTTAGAAAGGTAAGAGTGATGCTGTAAGTCCATAACGGTTACGTGGTTTCAGTTTTCTAAAAACACACAAAAGTTTACAAAGAGTGTATATGAAAATGTAAATTAAAAAAAATGTACAGAAAAAAAATTTAAAACAAAAAAACGAGCAGAAAATACTGTATTTTTTTACATTGTATGTAACTTTTTGTAGGTCTGTGTCATGTAGATAGTAATTTATTGTGTACTCTGTATGATACAAATACTGTACCTCTGAAGACTTCTTGACTTCTTGCTGCAAGTCTCTGCTCACTTCAGGAGTGCTTGGGTAAGGAATCTACTGAGTCTTGTTTCAGTTGAGAATAAAAATAAACCAAGTGCTCTATTTGTTACCTGCTGTGAGTGGCAGTCGATTCCTTGAAGCTTTTGGCTTCCTCCTTTTTTTTTTTTTTTTTTTTTTTTTGGGGAGACTGCAAAGCACTGGATGGAAATCTCACCTCAGCATGAGAAGCTGGGCTGAGGTATCCCATGCTCATTAGCACGTCCAGAGCCCCTGCCAGGGGTTAAGGGTCATTCCAGCTGGATTCTTCTGGGTTCTGCAGGAATTGTCCTTGCTGCTGTGTTTGTGGTGAAGCCTGGTTACCACATCTTGAGGTGCCACTTGGGTTCCCCTCAGCACGGCACCCTCCTGGCTCGGGAGTCAGCCAGAGGGAGTGCACTGTGTGGGTGAGCTCGGGGCAAGGTGGGAAGCCACGGGCTGTGTCCTGGGCTTGCACAGTTTGGGTGTGCCATCCAGCCCCTTTCAAGTCTGTTCCACATGGAGAAATGGGCTTGGGAGAAGGCTGTGGGCTTCACTTCTGTGGTTGGAATGATGTAGGCTCACCTTTGATTCTGCCAGGTCAGGTGGCTGTGGATCTTCCTGAGGAGGTTTGCCTGGCTTCCCCCAGAGAGCGGGGATTTTGGTGGTTGGCTTGTTTAGCAGAGGTGTGCATGGCTTTTAGGTGCTGTTTGGGGCTTGTGGTCACGGGGGTTTAAATGCCTGCTCCTTTTCAGAACTGCTCTGTCAGTAAGACTGGTTTGGGTGGGGGCTGAGGGGGCTCAAAGGCAATAGTTTTGTGGGGAAGCCATCCCCTGAAACCAACTCCTGGCTGTGTCCACTTCCTGGGATGTTGCTTCCTGTGCTGCTGAACCTATTGGAAACATAATGCTGAAAGTTCACACAGGTTTCTGAGAGCATCTTGAAATGTCATCCTGCTGCTCTCCTCCAGCTGGACTGGGCCACAAGGGTTCTGTAGTGGAAGCACTTCTGTTCCTGGTGAGTTGTCATTGCATAATTAAAGAGTTATAACAATGGCCTTTTAAACAGGAAACTTGACTTCCCCACCACTTGATGGCATGTGACAAGTGACATGTAGCAATAAAGCATTCAGAATAAATCAGTGCGTTCAGACCCTGGTCCTTAACAGCTCCCCCTTTTTTTCCTGATGGAATAAGAAGAATATTCCTGTCAGAGCTTAGAGCACTCTGAATTTAGAGCAGCATGCACTAAAGAGCTGAATGGTCTTAGGCCATCTCTTTGCTTGGACTAACAGGTGAGTGAGTTATTCTTGTGATTTCACTTGTCTGTCAGGGCTTTGGAGCTCAGCAAAATGAGAATCAGTAAATGTTTGGCACATATATAGTGTTATTTATCTTAAAATACATGTTGCAGCTGTGAGGTGTCACATGGCTATGCTTTGTGGTGTAAGCCTGTGGCTGGTGTAGTGCATCTCCTGAAAGCAGAAAGTTGCCATAACAACTGAATGAAATCAATTAGAGTAATAAGCAATTAAAATCTCATCCTTAATGTTGCATAAACATGGCATTTCGCTCATGAATTATTAGCGCTCTTGCCTCTAGACCTGTTCTGGTTCTGATTTGCAATCTTGACCATTTTGAATTAATGAAGCATTTAATTTCTCCTTCAAAGAGTGTTGGTGGGGTTTTTTTTGGCCATGGCAAGTAGGTGGTTCATCAGGGATGTGAACACTGTTAAACTCCTAAATGGAGGAAATGTTTGTGATGGGATTTCTGGACTGCTCAGCACTGGCTTTGTTTCCACCCAGTGAAGTCAAGAAGGAGAAGAGTAGCCTGTGGTCTAGAGAAATTTAGGTCCTGGGCCTATGTGGGGGAATAGAATGTAAGAAAATAAAGATAGTGCAGAAGGTAGTCTCACGCCTGAGGAGTTGCAGCTGTACTAATCACCAAAGGTTAGGAACAGGCCTGCCCTTAACAGGCCACAGCTGTGTCCAATGAGAAGACGAGTGCTACAAAAGGGTGGGTGAGCTGGGTGAGGGGAGAGTTGGAGTTTATTGGCTGTGCTGTGAGGAGCTGCCCATGAGAAATCACTGAGAAGGTATGGGACTTTTGGAATAAGATGACAACAGGCCTAGGAAGGCAAAGGCAGATCCTTCTTCTGTTTCCCACTTCCTCCTTGACCTTCTGTGTATTCCTGAGCCTCTTGCTTCCTTTGTTCCCCTTGTAGAACAAAGCTAGGAATAGCCCCTTGCTGTAGTGCTCAGTTGTCAAGGATAAATCAGCTCAAACCAGGGAATGGCAGAGCTGTTGTGGAAAGGTGGGATGTGTGAGGGCCTGTGGGGAAGCAGGGTTTGCTGACTGTTGGCTTTGCAAGGGCCTGTAGGCTTGTTCTGCAAGAATTTGTTGTGGCTGGGGGTCAGATGTTTCAAAGGTCAGAGGGCAGTTTATAATCCAGAGTCTCCAAGGAACTTTGGAAAACATGTCTGCAGTCTAAATAGCGGTCCTGTCATGTGCAGTGGCTGAGTCAGGGATTTAGGAAGACTTTGACATCCAGAGCTCAATTATTAACTGGTAGGGAGCAAAAGCACTGGAGATGATCCCTGGCTTTCTCCTGGCAGGATGACAGAAGCCAAGGCCAGTGGTCTGAGGGTTTGTGCCACAGATGATCTGAAGGTAGGTGTGGCGTCTGTGCCAGCTTCTTGCCCAAGATACTGGCACAGTACATCCACAGGTTATCTGTGTGGTGCCTTGTGCTTTCCTCAGCTTTTATTGTTCCATTAAATGTAATCCTGCCACCTTTATCCTGCCTCGGCAATCAGGAAAGGGCCCACACTGAGTGCTGTAAATGCAGTGTGAGCTGAGAAATTAAACAGGGCCTCCTTGAAGGAATTTGGGTTTTTTCTGGTCCCACGATGTGCACTTGGATTGGTTACCTCCATAGCTTCCAACTGGCACTGGAATAGCTGTTGGAGTATTCTTACAAGCCCAGGCTGGGATTCACTCTTGCGCTGTCTGATTCCCTGTTAGTTTTCAGCATGTTTTCTTTAACCCCAAGCAGGTGATGATGTGTTCTCCTCTGATCCATGTGCAGGGAGACTCCGTGGCTCCTGCTGCCTGTGAAAACACGGATTTATGCTCCAGTGGGAAAAACCTGTGCACTTACTGTGCCAGGCAGTGAGGAGGGCACAGCCATACAATGTGTCCAGTTCTTTTTCCGTAGTTAGCTGACAGCTGTTTTTCCATAGTTAGTGCTGGACAGCTGTTGCAGCTGTAACTAGTGTGTAATTCTCAATGTAAGAGATTGGGATGCTTTGGATTTCAGTAAGAAGCAGCTGAAGGCTTGCTTGACTGTTAAATCAAGTCCTATTTAGGCTCTATTGAGGTACGTTTTAGTGGTGTTCATCTGGAAATCTGCAGTACTGCCCCACTTGTTGGGGAGAGACTTTGTGGAGAATTCACTGACTGTCCTACTCTGTTTAACAGCCTTTGCCCACGGTTGCCATGGAAGCCTTGCCTTCTGTCTCTCCTTGGGATTCATCCCTGAACAAAAGGTCCACCTGGAGTCACAGGGCTGCACTCTTCCTATAAAGCCTTGCCTCCTCAGAGGCTGAGAGCCCTGCTGGCTCTGGTCATAAATCATTTTCTGCTTCACTGGGGTCAAAGCTTTTATGTTCCTCTTCCTTCAGATCCTTCCAGGCCCATCTTTCAGATGCTGCAGCTTGTGGGGCATTTCAGTCTGCACTGGCCACGGCTCAATATTGCTGCTCTGGGATCAGTTTATTTCTTTTGACAGCAGGGAACAACTTATTTTAATAGGCAATAGTAGGTGACAGTACTCTGTCACTCCTCAACTGAATCCCTGAGTGCCTTGTTACATAAAAGGCAGATAAAATGCTTTGTGAAATGTCTTGCTCCTCGGAGGTGTTGGGTCCTCAGCCCTGAGGATCAAAGTCCTTTTTCAAGTGACTGACATCAGCATGCACTTTTGTGTCCTTCCTCTTGTCCCTGCCTCAAGAGAAGTGTGTGTCTGCCATGGAAATTCACCCAGCTCAATAAAGCTGTTTTCCCACCCGCTTGGAAATCCCCTCACACCTGCATGCCAAGTTAGGCCTGGTCATTTGCCAGGCTCAGTCTAGTGCTGTCACCTTGGTTATGGAACAGGGAAAGGGCTGGATTAGTCCTTCTGTTGTTGGGTCACTCAGGGGATAGCAGGCTTCACTTTTTCTGGAAAGGCTGAGATAGGGAGCTACACAGGCAGGCTTTTGCCACAGATCTTTCAACACATTCACACTAAATCTTTAGTCTGGACCACATCCATTCTGTGCTCCAGCTGCCAGTCCACCTCCTGGGATCCTGGAAACACTTCATCCAGGCTGGCTGGTCATCTGTCACCTCCACCAGTAACCTAGGCTGGGGTCCAGTTGTACAGTTGCAGTTGGAGCAGGGATTGCTCCTTCAACAAGATGCATGCAGGTATGGAATTCCTTGAAAAGTACTGCTCAGGTAAGACTGATGAAGTTCCCAGCATAGGGCATTTAGGGAGGCTGTTTGGATGGCCAGACTGGAGCACCATTTTTCCTCCTATGTGCAGAGAGGGTGATATTTCCAGTCACTGCACACCTCCACCTAGCTCTACTTTCTGAAGAGATTTATGAGCTCCAAAATTCATGTCTTGCACATCTTTAGGTAATCCCAAAGGGAAGGCTTTGGATGTGAAATACCTAATCAACACCTGGGTTTTGAAAATGGTAGCTTGAGCAAGTTCTCTTTAGTAACAGGTTTATGGAAACAAGCAATCAAAGCTGTCCTGCCTTCTTATGAAATGAAAATTAAGTCAGAATGCTCCTGAACTTCAGGAAGTCTCAAATTCAAATCTGCACTTGCAGCCTGGGCCTGTGTCTTGATTTCCATTTCAGAAGTGGAAATACCCTGCTGTAGATTGAGCCAGAAGTAATTGGCCAGACCTTGTGTCTTAACAGAAAGTTTTAAGCAGACAAGATAGAAGGAAAGATCACAGAGTGTGAGATGGGGGATCTCTGACCATTTTATCTCTAGTCACAAGCATTTTTAGAGCTGACTGGCAGTGCTGGTTGTACGTGCAGGGAGGAGGATCTAGGCTGGAGCATGATTTCCAGGGAATGGGGGATTAGGAGAAACCACCTCCTCTGCCTTACCAAAGGCAGAGAAAGATAGATTCTCTGAGTGTAGGATTTTCTCATTAAAAGCCTGAAAAGAAACTATTCCAAACACGTTTGGAAAGGTACCTGAGCGTGATGGCTTCTTTGAACCTTGTGAGAGCATTTCCATGCCCTCCTGGGGAAAAGGAACCTCCCTGCCAGATAAATCATCTGGGACAGAGGTTTTCAAGTGCAGCCTGCAGGGTGCTGGAGGTTTGACAAGCCTCTACATGCAGCCTGTCAGGGGATTTGTTTTAAACCAAGGCATTGTATTTATCTGGGGTATTTATGGCACTGTGGGTGGGGGAGATGTGGCCCAGGCCTGGCAGCCCCCTGATGGAGAGGGGGACTGTGAATGGCGACTGTGAATTCTGTGGGAAGGCTTTTCCTAGCAAGAACCTGCTACAACTTTCTTTAGGTGTGAATAAGGACAGGTTGAATATTTCTCAGTGCCTACTGAGAGTCATAATGACATTTCTGAACTCTGTTTCTGGCTGCATCTGTCCTGGGGAACTGCCTCAAAGTGGCTGGAATAGAAAGGAACCCCCTCTTTTGCAGTGTGCATCCTGTTTATCATGGTTAAAGAAAAACAAGCTCGGAGCTGCATCTGTGTGCAAATATGAACAACTCGAAAAAGTCTGGCTGCAGAGCCCCTTCCACCCTCAGGGCTGTGTAAAATGGGTCACTGGAAGTGTGGAAGCAGAATGAAAGGAAAGTAAAGCCTGTTAATCCTGGGATTTTTGGCTCCTTGGGCACAAATTTAATGTTAAAGTGTTTTCTGACTTCAGGGATTGGCATGTGCTGAAAAGCTTTGCTACAAAGAGAGGAGAGAGCAGCAAGGCAGAAATGAAAGGGTACTCCTGTGCCTCTGAAAGCAGCAGTGATTTAGTGATTTTACTAAAACATTTGAGAAAGCATGTCAGAAGCCTCTAGGAAAGGACTCTGAGGCTAAAATGTCAGTAACTTGTCTTCTCATTAGCTCAAATCATTTCCACCTGCCTCCTATCACCAGGTAGTTGAGGAGGGCAGGGAAAGAAGATTGTTCTCAGGTGGGGATGGTTTGCAAGGAATTGGGCAGCATGGTCATTCCCAGCTGCCCTTGCTGTGAGCTTCCTGCTGCTTGTGGGAGCCCCAGGGAGCACAACCACCTCTGTCAGCAGAGAGGCCTGGGGGGCACAGTGTGGCTCCAGAGGTGACAGGGCTCCTCCTCCACTGCTCCTCTCACAGCTGCTGACGTGGCCACACTTCTCTCTGTAAGTACACATGGTTTTTCTAACTGTTTTGCTGTGGTATCTGGTGGCTCCTGTTGAATTGCAACAGGAATTTGTTTGTTTATAGCAATATGTGCCTTGGCCTCACCTTGTTTCAGGGGCAGGCAGCAGTCTCTGTGTGCACAGTGTTTCTCCTGGCCAGGTGTTGTCAGGCAGTGCTTGGAAAAACACATGCTGGTTGGTGTCAGTGCCACTTCTCATGGAAGCAGTTGAGTTGGAATTCACTCTTTGTTAGAGTTCTGTGCCAAGCAGTTTTCCAAATGGTTGAAAAGGTGGTCTTAAGGGAAGGGTTTGTTTTCTCTAATGGATTTGGAATGTGGAGAGCAGTTGTTAACCTGTTGTGAACAGCCTTTTGGGTTTCTTGTGTCTTGTTTTTTCTGGTTTGTTCTTTCTGGGGAGTGGTGTAAGATTTTGTGTGCCTGACCAGTCTTGTCATGCTGGAAGTAGAAGGATAATGAGAGAATGAGTGGAGGAAGGAGCAGCGCCAGGATTCTGCTTTTTCCATGCAAACTTTCCCTTTGTGTTTTTGGAATAGCCTGCCTTTCTCAGTGAAACACTGTCTGCAGAACAGAGGGTTAGGACAGCATTTTTATTTCCATTTTAAATACTTGTAACTTGCTGTGGCTACCTCATCCCTGGAAATGTGCAAAGCTAGGTTGGATGGGGCCTGGAGCTACCTGGGATAGTGGAAGGTGTCCCTGCCCACGGCAGGGGGTGGAAGTGGATGGTGTTTTAAGTCCCTTCCCACACAAACCAGTCTGTGATTCTATGTGCAAGTGGCTGCAGTTGGCCTGCAGTGACCCTGAAACGCAAGAATTTACTCTGGTTACGTGCGCCTCAAGAGAAGGTTTTTTCTGTAGGTGTGGCAGAAATGTGGACTTGAGGCTGGGCAGGAGGGTGACTAACCTTAGGAGAGGCTGGGGAGGGAAGGGGGTGAGTGTGCTGCTGTTCATGCAAACACCCTGATAGCCGAGCACTGAGAAAAGAGTGTAGAAAGGGAGGAAATAGCATCAGGGAATAGCAGCTGGGCAGGGCAGATAGCTGTGGTGTTCCGAGCGAGGAGGAGGGGCTGCTGGCTCGGGAGCTGGCACGGAGGCGGGATTGGATGCGCACCCTCACCTGGATTGCCCCGGTCTCAGGGAGGGGAGGTGGGCAGGGCTGGGAGGACGTGTCAGGAGATTTGCGGGGACTGTGACCTCCTGCACGTCTTCACGTGTCTGGTGGCTTCAAGGCAGGACGCAGCAGCCTTCCTCTCCCTGCCTACAGCTGGAGTAGCAAAAATATCTCGATGGCATTTAGCACCGTGACCTTTGAACACTTCCACAGGCTGACCCAAGAGAGAGACAACGCTTTGGGTGAGGCAGGGCTCGATGGAAATGTGCTGTGAATCACCCTCTTGTGTTGCTGTTGGTCTCTCACTCCCAGGCAGGTGAATTTGGGGCAGATAAACATGATTTCCTTTAGCATGACGAATTTAGCTGGGGAGGGCCCATTGCTGTTGCCTCCAAAGGCTGGATAAGTGTTGAAGCAGTGGGATAGACTTAAAGCATTGGTTTACATTGGCTGTAGTTTCCCAAATATAAAAATTCCCAGCTTTTGAAGGTGTTTGGTTTGGAAATGCATTTTATCCACACTCCCTGCAGAGCTCTGCACTCCCTGGGGAGCAGCTGAATGCCCTCCAGTCCCATGGGATGGCTTTCCCAGTATCACTCCCCTCCAGCTGGAATGATAACCAGTCATACCAGGCAGGAAAAACCAGGCTCAGGGTGGCTGGGACATAACTGTCAGACAGGCTGCTATATCTGCCACTCTCCAGGGCATACGTGAAGCCTGGGGGAAGTGCTCCCCCTTTGCCCAGGCTCTCCATCCTTCATCTTTCCTCTCTGGAGCTCTGACACTGCAGGCTGGCACCCATGTTACCTCTTGGTGTGCGGGGCTGAGTGTGTCTATGGGATACAAAACCCCAGGAAAAATAGCAAAGATGTTTGCCCTGCACTGCCCTAAACTTGGATCCTACTGTTGCTCCTCTTTGGGATTCAGTGGAGAGATCCCAACTGTGTGCTTTGCCAGGATTTAACCACAAACAGAGTGGGATCACAGCCTCACGAGATAGAAGAAGGCAGCCTGTACCCTGCTTGTCCAGCTGCTCCCAGTGGGAAGCACCAGCGGTTGTGTTTGTGGGTTTGTGTGGCACTTAGCAGCTTCCAGCTGTTCCCAGGTGTGCAGCTGGACAGTGTCAAGCTCCTGTCTCAGCTTATCATTGCTTAACCTCCAGCTTTCCAGCTGGGAATAGGGCCAGGGTGCACAGGCTGGAAAGGTACAGCACATCAGCCTGCATCCTCATGCCTCTGGCAAAACTCTAGGTATGCTAACAACTTGTCTCTGACCTTGGGAAAGCAGGAGTGATGTGGATTTCATGCAGTCCCCAGCCATGCAGGAGGAAGCAGGCAGCTCTCTGTGCTCCTCAGCTCTGAGGGTGATCCGTGCAGCAATCTTCCTCAAGGTCCCTTAACATTGCTGCAGGGTCTGCGGGGTCTAACCTGCATTTCTGGATTTCCAGCATGCCTCTCCCCACCCAAAAAACTCCCCTAAACTCTGCTTTGCTGCAGAACATCAAGACAAGCCAGTTCTGCTACTGCTCTTGCCTGGGAATTGAGCAAAGAGCACCAGCCTGTGTGTTTTGGGAGAGGAGGAGGCCCTTCTTTGACTTCAGGTCTTGCCTCGTCTGTCCTTCCCCTGGTCTGTGTTCTGGTGGTTCAGAAATGCTTCTGAAAGCTGCCTTTCGGGAAAAAAAAAAAAAAAAGCCCTCTGAGATGAGAGCGGGCAGGTGTAGCACCTACAAAGATGTTAGTTCCTTTTTTCTGTAGTCAGTTAACTTGGGTTGTGATCCTCTGCCGGGATCTGGGTGCTTGGGCAGATCCAGTTTTTCCTTGCTCGGCTGCTCTCTGTGACAGTGGTGTCTGCTGCTCCCTAGTGGTCCCAGCTCTGAGCCTGCATGCACTGCAAAATGAGAACCTAGCTGGTGTTTTTATATATATATATACGTATATAAATAAATAAAAATGTACATATAAAATATATGTATATATAAATAAAAATGTGTATATATATATATGTATGTATGTTTTAGATTTATTTTTACACAGTATCCTCCTGCCACAGCAAGTCTAAACCTTGTAACATCCACAATACCAGCATTTAAGCTGCCCTCGTTCCCCCAGCCCTAACCTAGAGGCAAGAGGAAAGTCCCTCATTTTGTTGTGCTTAGGTTATATTGGGGAACATCTTTCCAAGTACCTTCCTTGTACTCCACATGGCCAGAACTGCTGGGTGAAATGCTCACTCCTGGCTGCCTCAAAGACCACGGGAATGTGGGGTATGGAAGGGGAGATACCCAAACAGCCTCAGCAATGTTCTGTATCTAAGCCAAGGCTGTGCCCTGGGACAGATCTGAGTCTTGAGGCCTTGCTGGTTTTCAGGGTGTGTGTGGTAGGTGACAGGCGAGATAAAAGCTGAGCAAAGATCAAAGCGGGTTTCATGGGTTTCATGGCTTGGTGCTTCTTGGTTTCACTTTCATGTGTCTCCCGGAGCCTTTCTTCTCTCCCTTTCATCTCCCTCCGTGTTTCCACCTGGCAGGGCGGAGCTTGGTGACTTCCCAGCCTGGGACACGCTCAAGCCACCTTTCTTGCAGCCCCAAAATCTGGGCAATGCTGGATGATTTTTGCCCAAGATGACTCCTTTCAGTATCGGTTCTTTCAGCTGCTGAGATTTACATCTTTTGCAGAAGTTGGGCTGGAGTTTCTCGGTCTCTTCTGGCAGCATCTCTGGGTGTGAGTGCTGATTCAGGGGTGCTGGTTCCAAGAGAAAAGTTGACAAGGGGCTTTCCAAAGGGAGGGCTGCTCATTTCATTGGTATTGTAGCTTCCTTTGCAGTGAAGACCTGGATTTCCCCTCCTTGCTGTGTGCACTTCTACTTGCTGCTGGAGAACAGCATCTCTTGGCTTGTTTGGGGTTTTTCCTAATAGAAAAATCTCTACTCCTATGGTGGCTTGTTGGTGAAATCTTCCCCAAGGAAAAAAAGTGGGGAGGCACTTGGCAAGAAGAGATGGGGCCTCAAAACATTAAGTGGACATTAATGAAAATAACAACCCTAGGTGTAAGCCCAGGATGCATGGTCAAGTTTGGGTCCATTCCTGGTGTGTTTTTACCTTATGTGTGGTTGAAGAGAGAAGCACTGTTTTTTGTGGATGGGCTGCTGTCTTCTGACTTAACCAGTAGAAAATGGGTCAAGGCCATGTTAAGCTCTACCAGATATAATAGTTACGGGTTATTCTGCAAGTAATGTGGAGACAACTAAATTATGGGCTCAACTAAAATGGAAACCACAAATAATTGGAAAAATATAAAATGCTGAACTGGACTCTAACCAAACTTGTAGCTGCATTTATCAAGATGTCAGGCTTCAAGGGGAAGGGGAGGAGACTTTGCCATAACACTCCTGGAGAGCTTGGAGAGCCAGGGCTGTTGCCAAGTGTTTGCCTGAATGTGCTGTCCAATAGGAATAACTCAGCTCTAGCAATTGCAGCCTTTGAGTTCAGCGGAAACTTCCCAGCTCGTGAAGCACGGGCTGGATGTAGCTGGAGGAGTTTTGGTTTTGTGAATAGACCTGGAAAGCTTCTTCACTAGCCCCAGAAGGAAGCGCTCAAAGCCAGAGACCTTCCTCCATCCAGTGGGGATGTGTAGAACACCACATCGTGCCATTGACATGAGGGCAGAAAGGCCAAGTTGCCAGGCACAGCTCACTTAGAACACCCTCAGCTGCTGTTCCTTGGCTCCCTCCTGGCCCAGGATGAAGTTTTCCCTCCTCATCCCCTTGCTCCATGGTTGAGCCCTCGCTGTCCCAAGGTGCCCTGATACAAATGGCCAACGGCGCCTGCAGGCTCAGCGGCACCTGCGGTGTCTAGACTGGTTCCTGCGCCCACATGCAAATTGTGACGAGCCAGCCAGGCCATGTGGCCCTGGTGACATTTTCTGGGAAAGTCCTTGGCTGCCATTCCTGCCTGACATCCTCTGTGCCAGGCAGAAGTGGCACTGAGGAATAATGGTGCTCCTGTGCTCAGTTTTGGGTTCGTTTCAGAGTGACTTGGACAGGAAACCAGTGGAGAGCTCTGGAGCAGCATGGGGGTGATGGGGAGTTCCTCATGGTGCTTTTCTAGCAGCAAGGATGGGCTGCCACAGAGGTCTGGGGGTTTTCTCCTGTGCTTACTCGGTGCCATTTTTGTGTCAAGGGTGGCCAGGACTTCCCAGAAGCTGTCCCCTTGGGTCTGTGCATCCCTAGTTTTGTATTTCTGTTCCTTCAGGAGAAAGCTGCTCCCCAGAGGTCCCCAAGATGGACTGGGGAGGCAGTTTATTCTTAAGTGTTCTGTAATTTCTCTTGTTCTTGCTCCTAGCCTTGCTCCATCTTCCTTATCCAATCCCTTTTGAAGCTCCCTCTTACCATATCCCCCTCTTTAGCCCTCAGCACACCAAATACTTGGAAAGATGCCGGAGCACGTTTCTCACCTGCTTGCAGTGGTGTCATGACACCACTCTGCTGTCTCCAAAAATGGCCCAAACTCACAATTTTGTCCCCTTGCATCAGCAGCAAGTTGTGCATCTTCACTTGAAGGCAGCAAGTAAGAGTGAGCTCAATGTGTTGTTCACCCAATCTAATTTTGGACTGATTTCGTTAGGTTTTGGCTAATTCTGGTGCTCTCGCGTTGACACTGAAATATGTGTGGGTTTCAGGTTTCTCAGGTTTTGGCAGGAAGCATCTTTATCTTTGAAGCAGGTGATGGACCACAAACCACAGTGGTGAAGATTCACTGCAGTTGGGGTTTTTGGGGGATAATTAAAAAAAAACCCCACAGGTTGGGTTTTTTTTTTCTCTCCTGCAAGGAGCCCTGAGTGAGTTGTGGGCAAAGGAGGAGTAAACTGAAAAATCACTTTCTCTAAAGTGATTCTCTTTGAGAGGTTTGTTTACTGCAGATGTTTGTGATGCAGCCTCTTGTGAGTCCTCCCTGAAGGGCTTGAGAGCTGCATCTCCTTGGCACTGATGTCAGGGTTGGGTTTCTGCCCATCTTGGTAAACATGGAAAAGGTTTTCATGTGGCATTTAGGTGCTGTTTGCACCACTTTTTTGGAGGGCTCTGATTTAGGAAGGATTAAAAAGTATTACAGGTGTAAAAAATATTACAAAAATCCAATAAGAATTAGATAAAAAATTACTAAAATCAAAGTCTTGCCTGCACAGGGGCAGCTGCTGCAGAAAACAGAGAAGCTGTGAGGGTGCTTTGGATGTGTTTCAGTTGAGGCTGGCCTGGATGACGCCACACATCCCTACTTGAGGGCCACTCTTCTGAATTCCTGGCATCCAGGAAGCACTCAGCTTAAATGCAGACATGGCTCACATCCTCCCCCTGCTTCTCCCTTTGCAGAATTACCACTTGTGCAGAAATATCTGCCACCACCACGGCTGTGGCGTTTCCTTCTGAGAAACCAGCCCAGTGCTCATCACTTACACCTTTCTCATCCAGCACAGCACTGTGCCTGCTGCCCTGCCCATTCACACACCCTCCCGAAATCCATCCAGCTGATGCTTCTGGAGCTCCTGCTTCTTTCCAGGGCAGGCAGGAGGTGGACACCTGCCCTGTGGCCACAAATCAGGGGCAGGATCTGGCTCATCTTGCTCTGTCAGTTGCATATGTCCAAGGATAATTTTCTTCTTGTACCAATTTCATTAAGCACTGCCAGGAATGCTGCTGGATTCCTCCAGTGCTGGAAGTGCAGCAGCTGAATGCTCCAGCTCCATCTTTTCTGGGGAAAGTTGCTTTCACTTCTCTTGTTTTTTCCCAGTTCTAAAAAGCAGGATAATTTTGTTCTCAGGAACTTCAGAAAGATTTTCAGATGTCTTTTATGCCTTCATAGCAGTTTGCATAGGTGACCAGTCATCTCTCTGCTAAGTTGCTGCCTTTCCCACCATTTTTTCTAAGAGACTCCTGCCACAACCCAGCAAAACCAGTTCTTGGTTGTGTTCCTTCTAATAAGTCTCTGCAAGGAAATTGAAAACTCTGGAAGGGTTAAAGAAAAGCAGTTTTAAGGTCATCTCCTCTTCCACTGCTGTGACAGCAAGGCACCCATTCTTTCTATAGGATTTTGGGAATAGCTCATGGAAATTGTCCCTGGCCTCTCTGTGACGCTGGTGTACAGGGAGTTAAACTTCCCACTCATCTCTTGCACTTCACAAAACTTTTGGACCTATCTCAGAGGAAAAACCCAAGATTTTCAAAGAGAGATGTGTAGCTTGAATGAAAGACTTTTAAAAAAATATTTACTATTTTGGTCACAGCTATATAAAATGCTGATGTGATTTGAAAGCTCCAAATTACAACATTATCACACAACCACATCTCTTTTCTTCTGCCCTCTTCCTTCCTCCTCGCCTCGCCACATATCCCCTTCCCCTTTTGCTTCCCAACTTCACTGAATTTGTTTAGGGCAAAGCTCCCATCCCACCAACACCTGAGGGCACAGGGTGCTCCTGTGGCCATCCTGGGTGAGTTACTTGCCCAGCCAAGTGTGAAATTTGAAGGATTTGAGTGCAAGCATAGAGCAGGGAGATCATGATTGTTTTTCCTTGGCACGACGTGAGGCGTTTTTGCTGATGAGAGAGGCAGCAAAAATAGCATGGGGAAAATATAGCCCCAAGAAAGAAATATGTAAATGTCTGAGTACGATAAAATCCCCCCTGCTTAGTCAGGGGCCTGGGCTCTGCTTTCATTCTGGGCTTTTTTTTTGTGGCTGAGGGGTAAATGCTCAAGGGAGTGAAGGGTCATGTGGGGGAGATGTGTGGGGAATCCAAACGTTGCACTGCGTCCCAATGGCTGGTTTCAGTCCAAAATATTGATCACGGAGCTTCTGGGCTGTCTGTGGGGAGCATCTGAGAAATGACATCACCTCTGTGTGTCTCTGCTGGCCGGGTGTGACTGCTGAGGTGTGAACTCTGTGCCCGTGTCAGGGCGTGACCCTCCCTGATAAATAGGGCTGTTTGTGCTCCTGCAGATCATCTGTGGGGCTGAGCCTTCCCTGAGGATGGGAGCCCCCCTGCTCCCCTGGCTGCTGCTGCTGCTGCTGCTGGTGTCCCACTCTGCCCACACAGGTGAGCTCAGAGTGCCTTTGCTGGCATCATCCTGCACCCAGAGCCATTGGGGAGCTTGAGATCCTCCTGCCTGTTTGGTGAGGGCTTGCCTTGTTGTTTGCCAGGGAAAAAGCAGCACCATCCTTTGCAGGGCTCTGGTTCAGCTTTTGGGAGCGGTGTGGGAGCAGGGAACCGAGCAGGTGCAGGTGGCAGCCTCGCACTGTGGTCCCTGCAGTGAAAACATGGGAAGGAGAACTTTCTTTGGCTCCTGGAGTCGCTGCATCCCTGTCAGCCTGTCTGTGCCTGTAGCTGCCACCTTCTCTGTCTCTCAGCCATCCTGGAGGTGAACGGAAACCTGAGCTGTAGGTGTGCCAAGACAACCTTGGAATACATCAGTCCCAAGAAGTACGAGAGCATTGAGATAAGGCCCGTGGGCAGCAGCTGCAGGCGCACGGAGATCATGTAAGTGCTGGGGGCTCCTCTGCTGCCACCATCCTGCTTCTGGAATCTAAACCTTTCCAAAAGCGCCACCTGCTTCCTCGCTGAAAAATGTCAGAGGCAGAAATGCAGATCCCCAGGGCTTAAAGGAATCTCTCTCCAGCAGGGGAAAGTGTGGTTTCCTCGAGCTGGAGCAGGGGTGTTTGCAGCCTGGAGGATGCACTTCCTCAGACACTGAGGCACCATAAGCCATAACAAGTTTTCCCAGATTTTTCTAGCTGCTTGGTGTTGATACATTTGTAAATCTACAGAAAAAATTCTTTGAGCAATGTTCTGGGCTTCAAGTGTCTGCTCCACCTAGGAATGTGTTGCGTCTTGCTTGTTCCCAGCCATGCTGTGGCTTTCTCTGTCTCTGGCAGCTTTCTACAATTTTTGGTGCTGTGAGCAAAATCTGACTCTTCCCCATCAGCTCTGGCTGCTTGAATCCCTGCTTTTGGAGGGGACAGGAATGCTCAGGAACTCTCCTTGCATTTCAGCATTAAGTTAAGAACCTCAGGGAAGGTGTGTGTGAATCCTGAAGCCCCCTGGGTGAAGAAGCTGCTGAAGCGCATTGCCAGCACGTAAGTTGTTGGATGGAAACTCCTTTGGCTCAGGTGTCCCTGGACAGCATCCCAGTACATCCACAGTTCTGGGAAGCTCTCGTGGGCCCAGGAGCTCTGGGAGAGCTGCTACTGTCCAGCTGAAACTTCCAAAGCAATGAGGGGCAACACTTTACTGTGCAAAGCAGTGTTCAGCCCAACACGACCTATCTGTGGGTCGTGCTACCCCTGGCTTACACACTGCAAGTGCTGCACTTAGATTTGGGGGAGCAGCACGAGGGGAGCAGTGGCAGGAGCAGGGTTTGCTTGTGGCAGGTGCAGCAGTGTGATGATGCTGGGAAAGTTGCCCTGCTGTGTGGTGCCTGTGCTGGGTTTGTGGCCATCCTGGCGAGCAATGCCTGCCCTGGGGAAACAGCAGCGACTTCCCTCGGCTGGGGCAGGAGCTTCCTCTCCCAGACCCCATTTTCTCTGTGTTCACACGTTTCTCCTTGTTCTGCTTTTCACAGGAAGAAAAAATAGGTTTCCTGCTAAGGAAGTTGGTGCCCAGAGCCCTGAGACAGGTTGGCAGATGATGCCCAGGTGTGCAGACCTGGCTGCTCCTCACTTCGCCCTGTCTTCCTCCCCTTCCTAAAAGCCCCACATCTGGCTCTGGTGGCAGTGGCTGTGGGGATGGTGCCTCACTGCTGGCCCCAGCCCCGTGGCAGGTTTGGGGGGGGGATTCTTCCCTGCTTTTGGTCCCTGGATCAGCGTGAATATGAATGCTTCATTTATTTACTTGCCTGTGGACTGTGAAACTGTTCCCTGTCAGGGGCTGCTCCTGCTTCTTTATGAATGACTTTGTGACTTCCTCCATGTGAAGTACTCGGCAACAGAGTGTGTGTCTGAGGGTTGTGTGGCACAGCGTGGCATGTCCTGTTCCAGAAGCTCAAGTCCAATAAAATGCAGGATTTTTTTTTCTCTTGTATTTTCCCTGGATCTCCTAGCTTTGAAGCCATGTATGACATAGAATCATAGGGCAGCTTGGTTTAGAAGTTACCTCAAAGCCCATCCAGTCCCACCTCCTGCCATGGACAGGGCCATCTTCCACTATCACAGGTTGTTTCAGGTCCTGTCCAACCTGGTGTTAGACACTTCCAGGGATCCAGGGGCAGCCACAGCTTGTCTGGGCACCCTGTGCCAGGGCCTCCCCACCCTCACAGGGAAGATTTTCCCCCACTATCCCATCTAACCCTGCCCTCTGGCATTGTGAAGCTATCCCATCTTGTCAGGGGTCCCTCCCATCATAACCTGTTATCTCCCCTGGTGGTGATTTGAGGGTACAATGTTGGTAGTAGGGTGATGGGACAATCCAGCCGAAGTGCCCCACATCCAAGTGATGGAGCTGGGATTTATAGGTGGCTGTTTTAAAAACCAGTCCAGGCCAATAAGGAAATATGTCAGGAGTGGGAGTGAGGTGTCTTGGCAGAGTTTTGGGGTAAAAAAAATTAAAAGCAAATGTCACCAGGGCACTGCTGAATTGTGCCTTGTAGGAGGACAAGATGGCTGTAGGAGAAATGAGTAATACCTGATCGTGCAGGATAGAAAAGCACCCCAGAAAGCCTCCAGGCTGGTGGGGCTGTGTGTGCTAAGAACAAAGTTGGAGGAAACGACCAAGAAAGGAAGGGGAAAGCAGAGCCGGTTTCGGGAAGCCGGGCCCCCTGCCAAGCCCCAAGCCACTTTTATCGGCAGTTGCAAACTCAGCGACCGCCGTCGGCAGCGACCCTGGGGCCTCCCGTGCCCTTTTACTTCTCCTATTTCCCAGCTCAAATAGAGGGATGCTGCGGGGCCCAGGGCTTGGGCCGGCATGGCTGTGTGGGCAGCCCTGCTGCTGGCTGTGCTGCTGCTGTCCCACCGCCCTGGGGACACAG
The DNA here is from genome assembly GCF_012460135.2 of Molothrus ater. Classification (NCBI taxonomy): domain Eukaryota; kingdom Metazoa; phylum Chordata; class Aves; order Passeriformes; family Icteridae; genus Molothrus; species Molothrus ater. The sequence goes on along the minus strand of NC_050481.2, from coordinate 10,530,263 downwards.
GTGAGCCTCCCCTGCCCCCACGGGTGGCCCTGGGCGTTGTTGGGGCTGTGAGGCTGTCCGAGTTTGGGGTGGGTGATGCTGGTGGTACATGGCAGGAGATGCATTGCCCAGGGAGGCTTTTGGGGTTTTGTGTGAGCCATGGCCGTGTGCCCCTCCAGCAATCCTGGAAGCCAACAGCAACCTGAGCTGCCGCTGCCTCAAGAGCACTCGAGCCTTCATCCCTCCCGAGAGTTACAGTAGCATCGAGGTGTGGCCCGTGGGGAGCAGCTGCCGGCGCCCCGAGGTGGTGTAAGTGCTCCCAGGGCTGTGTGCCCTCTGCCCTGCCTGTCCTCCCTGACCTGCTGTGGTTTGGTGCTCATTGTCCTTGTGACAGGGGTGGGAGGCTTGGCTGTCTGCATGAGGGGAAGTGTAGTGTCTGAAAGGCCGTGTGTTTTCTAGGATTAAGCTCAAGAGCCTGAAGAGGGTCTGTGTGGATCCTGACACGCCGTGGATGAGGAAACTCTTGCAGGACCTCCCTCACCTGTAAGCTCCCCTTTCCCCCTAAGCACCAGGGGCATCCCGTGGGAACCTGTCTTCACACATTGCTCCCCCTTCTGCTTTTGGCAGGAGGAAGAAAAAGACTCCCCACTGAGGAACCTGCCACGAGAGGCATGGCCAGATGTGCTGGGCTCAAAACTGCCTCCCTTCCCCATCCTGCTGTTGCCTTACCCCAGTCCAGAGGGAAGCATGCTGCTGCCTGAGCCCCTTTTAATGCCTTTAAACCCTTAAAAATGCCCATCCCTGCTTCCAGTCTCTCCCATCCTGTAGCCATGCGCTGGGAGTCCCTTTTGGGCATGACCCAGCAGGCCCAATAAAGGTGGCAGCCCTCTGTCACTGTCCCTTGCCTCCCTTCGTGTGGCATGCCAGGGGTTGGGGTGCTCGGGGTGGGAGGCACGGGGGGCAGCAGCCTTTGGCCAAAACCACGGCAGGTTTGAGGAGGTGGCCGCGGCATTTTCTGCTTTTTGTGGCAGGGAGGCAGCACGGGCCACGTGTAGCAGGGGGAAGCGACAGGCAGGGAAGTTGAGGCGTGGAGCTGTCCCTTTGTCCTCCCCCTCCTCCGGCCTTCCCAGCCCCAGAGGGGGTTGTGAAATCCCCCCTGGGGCGAGGGGCTGGCTATAAAGCAGCCCTGGCACAGCTCGGGGTGGGCAGTGAGGATGCAGCTGCTGCCAGCCCTGGCGCTGGCCCTGCTCCTGCTCCTGAGCAGCTCGGTGCCAGTGGGCGGTGAGTCCCTTTGGTGTCTGTCCATCCATGGCCCCTCCAAACGCCTGGACAGGGGCACTGGGTGTCCCAGATGGGGCTGAGTGTGGGTTTTATCTACTAAGCTTTCAGTTTTGGTTCTTGCCTATCTTTGAGCTTGTCTTTTAAACCCTGTGGCTAAGCTGGAGGGGGGTACTGGGGGTGGAGAGGGGGGGTTTGCCTTCTGGGTTTAAACTGCTTCTCTTTCAGACCCCCACAAAATTCGAGTGCTTGGTGGGTGGGCAGTGGGTTTATTTCATAAAATGCTGGCTAAGTTTTCCAACCCTGCAGCTAAACCCCTTCCATATACAGGACAAGAAGCTCTGAGGCTGTGCTGGGAGGGATTAGCCCTGCTGGGTGTCAGGGATGGGATGGGATGGGATGGGATACTGGGGAAGGGGGATAGTGTCCCCACGTGCCTCCCCCTCGGGGGGCCGAGACCTGGTGTGGGCTGCCCTGGGGCACAGGTCTGTCGCTGGAGAGCCTGCTGACCAACATGAGGTGCAAGTGCATCAAATCCACCGCCCACGTCATCAACCTGGGGCTGATCCTCACCATCCACGTTACCCCGCCGGGCATTTACTGCAGGAGGAAGGAGGTCATGTAAGTGCAAAGCCTGGGAACCAATCCCTGCCAATTGCTCCTTTGTGTACTGGTGCAGAAGTATGTGGAGGGGGGAAGCCCATAAATGTTGGGTTGACTCTTGGTCCCAATTTCAATCGTGTCCCTCCCTGCGTGGCTCAGGGTCATCAGGTCAAGGCCCCAAAATGTTCATGCCGAGGGAGGAGGGGGGTTTTCTCTGTGGGTTAGAAAAGCTTTGGGGAAAGAACATGCATGGGGCTGAGGGGCCTCATGGCCTTGCAGCCTCACCCTGAAGAAGAACAGGCAGGTGTGCGTGACCCCTGAGGCGCCCTGGATCCAGCTGCTCATCCACAAACTGATGCAGAGGTAGGCGATGCCCAGAGGCTGGAAAACACATACCCAACACCTTTGCAGGACTATCCCTTTCCCCTGACCCTCCTGGTTTCCTTTCTTTCCCTCCACAAAATCTCCAGGAATGGCATCAAAAAAGCACTGCCACGGCTGCGGCGTGAGGCACCATGCTGCCGGACCCCTTGGAGACCCCCCACCCCATCCCTCCCACTGGCCACATCCCAGGAATCCATGGTTATGAATCCCTCGTGGGACAGGAATGACACAGCCCCTCTGCCCTGAGGCACACTGGGTTGAGTGCCACAACGCTGGCCCTCCTCTGCTCCTGGGTTTTGGCAGAGCAGGAGCCTTTCCCTGCTTTCCGCTCAGGCACCCTCTGCTTCCTTCCCTTTCGGGTGCCTGTGCTGTTCCCGCACAAAATCACAGCCCATCCCGGTGGCAGCAATAAAAGGCTGAATGTGCTCCCTCTCCCTGGCTGTGGTGGCTCTTTCTGCCTGGATTTGGGTATAAATTGGGATTTTTGGGGTGAGGAGTTAGTCTGGACTGTGGCACCGTGAAGCCTTTGGCTGCCCTGCTGAGGACACTTCCTGTGCTCCAGGAGTTGGTGCCTTTTCCTGACAGCTCCTGGCAGGAGCAGGTAATTGCAGGAGTTGGATAGGGTCTGCTGCTGGCTCCTGGCTGTGGAAACACAGCAGTGGGAAAATTTCCCAGTGACTGGCTGAGGCTTTCTGTGGAGTCCCATTTCCCAGCCTGGCACAGCAATCAGTGTGCCTTGGCCACACACACTGAGGTGACACAGGTGTGACTTGTGATCTGTGCAGAATTATCCCTGTTTGCAATCTGGCTTGGCCATTCTGGGAGGAGGTGTGTAAGGTCTGCAAGAATCAAGTTTGTGTTGCCCACCCACCCCCACTTGATGCCAGTAATGTGTCCCTGGGCAGTGGCAAGCTGGGAAACACCCACCCAAGCTCTGTATCCCCCTTCTTCCTGCCCTGTGCTTCTCAGGAACCACAGCAGGGATAAGAATGGTTGCAAAAGGGCTGTTTGTTGACTCCAGAAGGATGTGGAAGTTCACAGGTGGGAAGAAACCGGTGGATGTTTAGCCTTATCCAATGTGAGTGAGCAAAATCCCATCTGCACAGTGAGCAAATAAAAAAAAAGTAATTTTTAAAGGGAAGAAAAATGTAGCAGTTCAGGGCTTTGATGACCTCCCTTTCCCCAGCTGCCCGAAGGTCCAGGGCAAGCAGTGTTTCCTCCTGCCAGAGCCCCCCAGGCCCCCAAAGCTGCTGAAGCAAAGCTGCTATTCCCATGAGGCAGGGTGTAAATCCCCCCAGAACTGTAGTGTGTAAGCATGCCCGGGAGTGACCCTGCAGCTGCCCCTGCTCCATGTGCACTTCCACCTTCTCAGGGATGGGACCTCCCGCCTGCAAAGGCAGCACACAAGAAAAAAATCTGACTTAAAACCCCCTGAGCTCTCAAAGTAACCACTGCAAGGTGGTGTGGGAGCCTCCAAAGAGGATGGATGGACCCCAAGCACTGGGATCACTCTCACCTTCAGCATTCCCACAGGGAGGGGTTGTGCCAAACCTGGATCTCGAGGTTTATGATCTCCACCTAAAATTATTTCTAATTGAAGTGAATTCTTGGCTGATGCTTGGCAGAGAGAATTAATATGTGAGTGGTTCCCACCAGGTTCTCTTGGGATCTGGGTCACCTTGGAACACCAAAGGGTGAGGAAGTGTGTGTGACCAAACTTGTGTAAGGCTCAATCTCCTTGCAGTGAAAGAAGGAAGCAGAAATATTCAGCTGCATTGTACAAAATTCTCTTTTTTTTATATATATGTATATATATACACACACAAACCCCCGTAATCGGACAGATTCACCAGATTGAGATTTTTTTAAAAAGTTGCTTGTAGAAGGGTGTTGGATTTTGTTTTCTCTGCTGGCTTTAGGCAGTGCTGTTGCTGGGGAGTGGACACCAGGCACTGTGTTTTGGGAAGTAAATGGAGGCAGTGAGCAGCAGGGAAGGGCTTGGAGCCTTTTTTCCAGGTATTGCCTGCAACATGCTGGGAACCGAGGCTGGGAAAAAAAGCACCATCCCCTCACTGCTCCTGCTGGGAAGGGAAAACCAGGAGGGAGCCACACAGGAGAGGCAGGCAAACATATGCATTGACTGAAACATGAACAAAACTCGTTTTTTTTGTGCAATGTCTGTTAAAAAACCATTTTTGTGTGTTAAAAACCATGCGGTGTGACTAGCGTAGGCAAGTGTAGCAGAGAAAATCCAGTGGAACGCCTTGGTGCAACGGAACACTTCCATGGCTAGAAACCCAAGGGAAATCCAGCTGGAGCAGCTTACAACGTTTGCCAAGGTTTGGGTTTTCCCATCCCCATCCTCTCCCACCCCCACACTACAAAACATTGGTGCTGGGTTTGGATTTTTATTACTAAATGGGCTCCTCTGCAGTTCATAGACAGTCACGGGCGAATCAGAAATTCCATTTTGTACAAACAGCTCCAAAAATATTGGGAGTGAAGTATGGTTAGGAAACACTGCTCACGCTGGGACCACCGTGCCTGGAGGAACAGGGGGACCAGAGCATCCCCCCCTCCCCAGAAAACATACAGCAGCTGAATACAGAAAGGTAATGTCCACAGAATTAAGTTTTTCATGCTATTCTACTTTCCAGTGCTCTCCAATCCATGTGCCATGGCCAGGTAGGGAATGCTGAGGTATATTCCAACAGAGATACCTGCAGCCAGAGGAAAATCCATCTCTGGAAAGGGATTTTTTTCCCCCCTTTTTGTTTGGTTTTGGTTTTTTTTTGTGGGGTTTTTTTTTTTTTTTGGTTTTTGTTTTGTTTTGTTTAGTTTTGGTTCTGCACAAAGCAAGTGCTATGCAGGACTTTCCCCCAGCTCCCATTGCTTCCAATTGATCCCAGGCCATAGATGACACCCCCATTTTTTAGGCACTTTTCCAAGGGAGTTGTCACTTTGCTGAAACCATTTTTGCCTTCTGGCCCACTCCACCCCCTCCCTGGCTCCTAGTCAGAGTCAGGGAATAGTTTCTCCTCTAAGTCCAATTGATTTTTTTTTCCCCCCTATGGAAAATTTCTTGTGTATAAAATGACAAAGGAAATGTTTAATTAAAGAGGAACAGCCTGACTTGGCAGTTTTGCAAGACAGAAGATGGCTCTTTTGTATTTAAAACTAATTTCACAATTCAAATTGGACTTTTTTTTGAAGTATACGAATGAGACATAAATATAGGCTTATCAATCTGCTTAAAAATTTCATTCACATCATGGAAAATGCTTTTCATTTATTAAAAATATCACATTTGGAGACTAGAAACAGTAAAGTGCATGAAAAGTTTCAAATAGAAATTCAAGAAAATCTTGTAGCAGCAAAAAAGCAGAATAAAGAAAAACTTAAAAACACAGACACGACCTTTTCCTATCACTGTGCCTTTTTTTTTTAAACATTAAGCAGCCAAACAACTTGGTTTTTTTTGTTTTTTTTTTTTTTTTCTCCAGAAAATTGCATCATGTTTAATGCCTCTTGAGGCACAAGGTTTTGAACTGGCCACCCAGAGCATTAAAAGGAAAGAAAACAAGGATTTCCAACACATCCAAAGAGCATTAACATTTGGGAAGGAACCAGCAGCTTTTTACTTCAGCCCTGACTGACAACAGCTCCCAAACAAATTGGAACCAGGAGGATACAGAGCTTGAATTTGATCACAGATACTTGGCTATCTTTGGTTTTCTGATAGTACTGAGATGAGGGGCAGGGCCATGCTGCCAATTGTTTATAGTCAGGTAATTAAGTGCTTTGCTAATGTGCAAAATTTATATTGGATGCAGAGTTGAGTCTCCATTTTGGATTGGAACAAACAGTATTTCTAACATTCTTCCTACAATACAAGCATCTCTAGTTTTGTTTTTCTTTCTCCTAAAAGGTTGGCTCAATTTGCCACGTTCTGGAAAAAAGCATTACCTTGAAATATGTTAAATGCAAGTTTTTTACATCTCTTTTGTCCATTTAGAAGTGCAGCTTCCTACTGAAAAGAAAAAGCCAGTTTAAAGTAAAATAAAAAAAAAACAAAACACAAACAAAAATTAAATTAAAAACCTGGAAAGGGGAATAATACTTTGGTTCCAGCCCTAGTGCCAAATGATACCGATATGCACCAAAATGTGCAAAAATCTCTTCTCAAACACGTAAAGAAAGGAGCTCGAAGAAGCAGCTGAAGGTTGGCCATACTTCACTCCTATCTAGAGGGATTTACAAGTGTACAGGTCCGTGGGGTGGGTGGGAGCTGCACTCACTACCTGCGGGAGGGCAGGTGCACGCCGTTCACCAGCGGCAGCAGCGGCGGCTGCAGCTCCAGCTGCGTCAGCAGCGAGAAGTGGTCCGAGGGGATGTGCGGGTGCGGGCACCCTGTGATGTTGTTGTCCACCAGCCACTGAGGGTCCAAAGGGCCCAGCACTCCCAGCACGTTCATGTGAGTGTTGGAGTAGAAAATGTAGTCAATCACACCCTGCGGAAAGAGGGAGGGAGAGAGCGTGGTGAGGGCAGGACAGGGCCCACCCTCGTTAACCCCGGGGCAGCCGAGGTCAGGGAACCGAGCGGGAATCGGGGCTTACTTTGAAGTCAAAAGTGTAATTGGTGTAAGGCATCAGGTTGTTCTCGTAGGCGCTCTTGAGCTGGAAGCCGTGCGTGATCCTGCCCTCCGAGGCTCCGTTCTTGCCGTTGCCACTGAAGTTCATCAGACACTCGTTGTAACGCAGCTCCTTGAAGTCCTTGTGGTTGTCAGCTACGATGCCATTGCTCAGGTATTCCACTACACCTGTGGGCAAGGGGAAGGGTTTAGGGAGCTGCTTTGAAAGACAGCTTTGGGATATTAAAAACCAGAAGGCCACCAAGGCACCATGAGTTCAGAGTTAGCAAAGCAACCTAAACCCCTCTCCTTAGAAAGCTTTAATCAGGAACTCACTTTCCTACTTCTTATTGCTGCTTCAGGCATGGGTGTTTATGTAATGATTTATTTAAGATCTAACTGTGCCTTTCTACACTTTTGCAGGTGCAGCCAGCTCTCCTGAAGTGTCTAGCTGAGCATGAAGACCAGGTGACTCAGTCGGAGGACTCACAGTCTCTTCAGCCAGATTTCCAAAGGCAGCAGTTCATCCATGCCTTCCCTGGGCAGTGCAAACAACCCCCTCACCTTCAGAGCAGAAAGCGGACCTGAACGTTCTAAGAAGGTAAGTTAAAAGTCAGGCCTAAAAGCCAGCCTTACCTGAGTCAGGCAGTGAGTTGAGATCCGCACACAGCACCAGAGGGATAGAGTTGGGATCTGCTGTTGGGCTACTGGGCCTGCTCGAGGCTTTCTCCAGGATGTTTTTCAGTTCTGAGACGAACATCATGGTCTGGATGAGTTTCACATCTGAGTATTCGGGGTCCCAGTGCATGTGGGCATTGGCCACAATGAGCAGCTGCTTGTCCACGTGAAGCGATTTCATACCTGGACAAACAATGTTAGCAGTGAGAGGTTCTGTGTTCCTGCTTGTTCATACTCGGGGTGTAGCTCCTCAGGGCTCAGACACAGCAGCAGGTGGGTGTGTTTTTGTTGCTTAAACCTGCTGAAATGCCTGTAAATAGCCCAGGGAGCTCCTTCCAGCCTCCTCTGAAGCCATGAAAACCCCAGCCATGGAGACAGAGCAGGATGACAGAGCCATGGAGACCAAGCAGCTACCTGTGTTGGAATTGTCTGCTGCATCTAATCAAATTAATGAAAATGTGACAGTCAGTCAATCAAAAGAGAGGAAAAGATACCCGATAATCTCCCTCTTCCACATCAGTACATTAGCACTGACATCTAATCACTGGGGAGGGTGGAAGGAGTCAATCCAAGGGAGGAAAAGAGAGTTGAAAATAGAAGTTGAACATTGTTGCCAACTACTGGTAAGAGCAAATGTGTGTAAACACAGTGACCTTGGGAAAGCTGAGCTGCTCAAGCAGAAAGTAACAGAGTAAGTAAGCAGGGATAGAAGCCTGAAAGGAGAAAAGCAAATGCTGGGCCTCTTGCTGTGAGCACAACAGACCATGTCATCTCTGCCTGTCTGAGCCACCCATGGGCTGTGTTTGGCTGCACTACCAATGGGAACAGCATGGATTACCTAGGAATAACTCGTGCCTGTCTCTGGAGCTGAGTAGCAGTGAGGACACCACAGTCATACTCACTTGCTCCAAATAATTCCTTGTGCACCTCCAACACCACGGCGACCCCGATGTTGTCCTTGGTCATCACTCTGTTCAACATGGCTTCTGAGCCCTCCGAGTTGGCCATGGCCACCTGGTTGAACTCCACCGTGTGCTTCTGCACCAGAGTGAACCTGGGCAAGGAGGGGAGAAGCACAGTGAGCAACTGTGACACAGTCCCTGTGGCAGTGTCCCCATCTGAAAACCATCCCTATCTGCTCCCACAGGCTCCCTCTCTTCCAAACCACCGGACACAACCTGAGAGCTGCATTTTTCTTTTGCAGTGAAAACTCTGAGAGGCGGCTCAGGCTTTGGGAAGCTTCCATCCTAATGACTGGGAGCTGTTCTGAGGTTTAAGTGTGAATTTTGGAAGCTGCTGCTGCCCCTTACTTTTCTGTTTTGAAGAATATGGCGCAGCCATCCACATGCTTTTTCTCCTGCTCCGACATGATTTTGGCACGTGACTTTGGAGAAAAGAATCCGTCGTATCCCCGTTCTTTCAGGGCTGGCAGGAAAAGGGTGAAGTATTGCTCCGTTTCTACTTCCTGCAATTGTACACAAACACCTCAGGCTAAAGAAGTGAAGGAAACCCTTCCTTGTTACTGCCCAGGCTTGCAGGCAGAAAAGCTGCACAATCCATGTCCCTTCCTAGACCAATGGCCTGCTGGGAATGGATGTGCATTCCTGCATTTCCTGGAATCCCTCCCACAGGCAAAGTGCGAGGTGTATTTTGGATAGCAGCAGACCACACCTGGTGTGTTTTACACTGGAATATGGATATACAGCTTGCATTGGGAAGACCTGGAATTTGCTATTGAGCAGGTGACTATGGTGCTCCCAAGGGAACATTTAATCCTAAAGGTGGAGGTTCATGTTTGCTGTTTCTGATGGAAAATGCAGTTATGTTTTACTACCTGAAGACTGATGATGTCTGCATCACAGTTGACGATTTCTTCCATGATTCCCTTTTTCCTGTACTCCCAATTGAGTGCCCAGGACGGGCAGTAGCCATAGAGCTGCCGGGTGGCGTATTTATCACACAACACATTGTAACACATGACTGTAAATGAAGCTGCAAGGAGAGAGAGAGAAAAGGAAACGTTGTCAGCCTCTGGAGATTGTCTCTTTGGCTTGGACAAAGCCCAACGTGGAAAAGAAATGCCCGGCATCCCATTCAAATGGCAAAAATGGTATTTACAGCACAGCCATATGGTAATTTTTCTAGTACAAATGAACAAATTGCTGTTTTCACTCTGATCCAGGAAAATTAAGCCCAAGGTAAGTTTCCCAGTGTGTCACCTTGTGAACACAGATTTACCTGAGGGCAGAATTTGGTCTCGTTCTTTTAAAGTAATCCATGGCCTTGGAGGCAGCTGCTCTGGGTGAACTGCAAAAAATTAAACCAGTGATTAATTCAGAGTTTCTATTTGTAAGTTACAGTTCCTAAGTCAAAGTGATGACTGAACAATAATGTGTTTTGCATCCCCAACTCCCTGAGTCTTCAGGGGAGGCAAAAATCAAAAAATCATTTAAATGAGTAGCTCTAGTAAGAGAAAAAATGTCATTTGTAAGATTGGTGACTATTTCTGTCTCTTCTTCTCAGATTTAGAAGCACCACCGAAATGCTCCTGCACATTGAATAATCTGCTGAAGAAGGAGGGTAAATTCTGGCATGGTTCAGCCATCCCTTCTCCAAGAACCTTGCCCTGCATCCATCATTCCTGCAGTGCCTGAACCTGGGAGACATCAAGTGGCAAAGCAGAAGGCTCAGTTACAGAACCACAAAGCAGGACTCAGGTCAGGTACATGTTCTTAATGGCTTCCATGTTTCTTGGGCTAAATTTGACATTCTGCTTGCATTCAAATGATTATTTCTGGTGGGGAGAACCAAAATGGCTTCAGCAAGGCAGACTTTGCCCTTGGCTGGTAATTGAAGGGTTTCAAACAGAACAGAGACATCGTTTGGCTGTAACACAGGAGACCCTTAGACACTACAATCAGCCTCTTCCACTGGGGATGAGGGTGTGTTTTGGGATATGACTGGAGCCACCTGACAAAAACACTGTGTCAGGGAAGGAATAGTCTCCCTGCAGTGGTTCAGAGTCTTGTTTTAACAGCAAATGCTACTTTTAAATCCTTTTTGCACCAGATCCCTCGGGCTGTACCTGCTAGATTGTCAAGCATGTAGTTCAGTAGCTTTCGGGTTCCGTCTGGATCCTGGTAGAGGCTGAGAATATCTTGGGATAAAGGATTGCCTGTCAACAGCACAAAACAACAGCAGGGGGATCAGCTGCCTGCCTTTCTTGAGGCTTTCCACCCAAAGAAAATCTCCCAGAATGAGAACAGACAAATTAACTCAGCAGGTTGAAGGGTTTATTTCCCTGACTGCAGATTTGAAATGAGCTCCTAAGGAAGTTTAGCAGCATTAAGAAAGAGGAGCATTGTCCTCCCAACTCCCTGGTCATTTTTGCTACCAACTTAATGCTTAAAATAACCTGTAAGAAAACCTTGAGGTAACAGAGGAAGGTTTTGAGGCCAGCCCCCCTCAGGATTCCCAAGAACTCGTAGGAATATCGAATTGGGAAGAGCTTACCTTTCAAACCCAGGGTTTGCAGCTGGAAGAGCCGTCCAAGTTCATAAGGCAAAACCCGTAACAGATTGTTATTTAAAAGCAATTCCCTGCAGCAAATGCAAAAACACTCTGGGTGAGGATTACTGCAAAACAAACTCCTAAGTGCTGTACACTGCTCGTCCTCAAAGAGAACACTTTTCACCCTGAATTTTATTATGGAAAGATATGCCAATCTTCCCATGTCAAAGATTCATTGGGGGGGAAAAGCCACAAAGCCCAAGATGCAACCAGGGATGGAAACAGTCACATATCAACAATCAGTGAACCCAAAAGTAATTATTAGAACCAAAGCTCTGCACTAGCCTGGAGTTTTTCAGGATTATATGAAATAACAGGCACAGGAAACAAACTGAAACTCTCGGTCCCAATCCCACACCAGAGATTTGCTGGGAAGTGAACCAGAATAATTCCCCTCACCTGAGAGACACCATGTTTCCTAGTTCTGCTGGTAAACTTCTGAGTTTGTTGGATGACAGATCCAGGTAAACCAGATTGTGAAGCTTGGCAATATCAGGTGGAATGCGAGTAAGGTTGTTGTCATTGAGGTGCAGAGCAGTCAGGTGTGTCAGCGACCACAGCGATGTGCTTAAGCTCCGCACTCTCCCTGGAAGAGCAAAGCAAAGAGCTTAAACACCTCTTCAGTCTGGACCCCCTCTGGATCTGGAGTGGCCTGGGCACCAGCTGTGCTGGAATTTAAACCCCAACCAACTCACCCGAGATCTCTAGTTCAGCCCAGTGCGACTTCTTCCCGTTGGCCACCTCTTCCGCCGACATGATGGTGTAAATTCTGCGAGGATCTGGAGGATCATATTTTTCCTTTGGCATCCCTGTTAGTCTGAAACACCATCACAACTGTTACTGCACAGCATTCCTTCCTTTCTGTCCTGCCATGAGCTGACCTTTCCCAGGATAGCCTGCAACACCACAGGGTTTATGCACAATACCAGAGTTTATACCAGTTTACCAATAGCAATAGTAAATACCAGAGTTTATGCACAATAACCGTGGGGCTGCCAAGCAGTGCTCACACCTGGGCAGAATTCCAGGATGGAGAAGAGCATTTCATCCTAGGAAGTTGGGGTTTCTGCAGTCACCTGCTGGGTTTCCCAGTTTATCCCCCATAACCCACAGAGTTTTTTGCTGTGTGCAGAGCCTGCAGACAAGATCAGAAGCATTCTGCTGTTCCTGGATTGCTCCCTCCTGTAGCTTCCACAGGGAACCAAGGATTGAAGGGAAGGCTCTTAACTTCAGCTTACAAAGTCCCACTTCTCCACTGCACTGCACTCTAGTTCACTGCTCGAAATTGCAGTCTGAGGGGGAATTAGCTCAATTTTCCCATTAACTCTCCAGCTTTTGTGTTCTGTGCTTTTTCATCCTCGGGACCAGTGAAGACCTTTGTATTCCTAATGGCCCAGGAGCCACAAAAAGACCTCAGGTAAAGCTCTCATTTAGCTGTTCTGGGGCACAAAGGGCTCCAGCCCAGTGCAAAATGTGAATATCAGAAGCCTAAGGAAGAGCCTGGGCACGCCAAATTCATCCAACTGTCCTGACTGTCAGACAGGAGCTCTGATGTCCCATTTAAGAACCATCCACTTGCCAGGGGACACAGGGAGAGGTTTTATTCTATGCCTCCCTACGCTGTTGTGCTGAGCAGGACTCTGTGTGTGATTTAAAAACACCAGTTTGCTGTTGGCTGACCTTTTCCTCCCGAGACACACAAAATCCACGAGCCTTGATTTCATACAATTCCAAAGCAGCTGCTCCAGAGGATGCAGCTCTTCCCTCATACAGACTCTCCTCCAGCCAGCTGCAGTAGCTGTGAAGCTCTTCAAACAGCTCCAACTTGAATCTGAGGTAACAAGCTGAGGATTCTGTTCAACAAGTCCAGCTAACCCAAGATGCCACTTTTCCTCTCTGGGGTTCAAGTCCTGCAGTGTTCTCCAGCTGATGCTGACAGCCAGACCAGTGTTCTGGCACGGGGCAGGAGCTGGCAGGGCTGTCCCCTGCCAAGGGTCTCACTTACAGGGCTGCTGCTTCCTTCCCTGACCAGGGCCCAAGGGAACTGCAGGGTCATATGTGAGCCCCACATCTATTTATAGCCCCCTGTGATGTCCAGGTGAAGTCACACGGCCAGCAGAGCTATGGGATAAGAGGATTCTGTGCTCACACTGCCTGGCACGGGGCCATGAAGGGAACCAGTTACTTAAGCACAAGGGATTACACCTGGAATCCTTCTATCTTTGCTCCAGAACCCCAAAATCACAACAGCCTTTCACCCCCCCACATGAGCAGGCTGCGCTTTGGGATGCCAAATCTCTGGTGCTTGCATTTTGCTGGATTTATCTTTGCTCTCCAACTGCTGGTGTGAAAGTGGGGAGCACTCAAACAGACTCCTCGCAGCCACAAGAGCCCTATTCCACCTGCCCTTGCTGCTTCATCTGTCAGATCTCAAACTGATCTGTATCTCTACGGCACCTGGACCCAAGACACGGAAAACTTTGCTGTCCAAACCCAGGATTTGGGTGAGTGCTCTGTGATGAAGTCCTTAAAACCATGGTGCTGAGACCACCACCTGAGCCACCCCCTGCCCATCCACACCAGCCCAGAGATGCCTACTGACACCATCTGAAAGCTCCAGGAGTGCTCCCTGGCAGGGCACCCAAAGAAATGATGCTGAAATACAGAAGTGCTCTGCCATTGCAGAGCGATGTGTGGCCATCAGGGGCCTGCAGAGGAGTGAGCCCTGAGCTGGGAGGCAAAGGACATCACATTTTTCAGCTGTTAGTCACTTGAATATTGCTTTGAAATCGTGGTGAGTCAAACAGGCAGCAGTGTCATTGCCACAGTTACAGAAAGGGGAAAACAAACCTAAATCAAATGCACTTTTTTCTCCTCCTTCTTCATCACAGCAACATTGAGCAAGACTTGAAAGTCACCATGTGTAATTTTGTTCTTAGGCAAAAAATGGATTCTGCCCAACTCCTGCCATTCCTATCTCCCACTCTGCTTGTCCTGGAACTGAAACAATATCCAGAAATCCCAACCTGGTTTTGCTCAGTCTTCAGGGAGCTGCACTGAGTTCCCTGGATCTGTTAACTCCAAAATCCAATGTGCATCAGTGCAAATTTTGGCAGGCCTTTCTCCTAAAGGCTCCCCTTGGAAAACTTCTGAAGCTACTAAAACTTGCTCTCTGCTACTGATCCAGCCCCGATTTTGTGTAAATTAAACACAGAATCTCTTCCTCATTTTGTGTAAATTACAGAAAACCTGGAGATGAGGACATCAGTGCATTAGTAAGAACAATATTTATAAACTCTGGGGGTTCCTAATGGAACTCTGTGGGTCCAAAAAAACCCAGAGGGGACTGGCAGAGCAAGATTATTCAGTTGCAACCCTAAGTGTGGTCCTGGGTGAGCCTAAGCTGCTCTCTGAGGTGGATATAAAAAGGGCCAGGGGCAGGTACTGTGTTCCCACCAGTAGGTCTGTGCCTGCCTTTTCCTTGGACTTTTGGGGTTTTATGCTGTTTTATTTGCTGGGCTGTTTTTTAATGTATGTATGAGGCAGGCATGCAAATGACTATCATTTAATGTCTGGAGAAAAGAAATGAGTACTGGAACACTACTGAAGGTGTGAGGAGTGTCAGAGAGCAAAGGCTGAGTTACTGGGTTGCAGCAGAGGCTTTAATATGAAGAAATGTTTATTGGGCAGCAAACAACAGGAACTTCTGGGTTTCAGACACACAGTCCCTTCCCCAAAGGGTGCAGAAGATGCATTTGTTAAATTACAGTGCCCATAAGGTGTTTTGTTCAAGTTGTTTGATACCTCAGTGCCTAAGAGAGGAGGCAAGTGGAGAAAGAGCTGTGCCTGCCTCCTGCTGCAGCCCTGTGTTCATGGATGCTGGGCACAGCTCCACCCTCACCTGCAGCCCAGTGACATCCTTTGTGACTCCTTCCTTTTTCCCCCAGCCTCTGTACATGGGTGAGTCAAGCTGCCAAAGCATTTTGGAAGCAATCCAGCAGGCAGGCCTGAGTGGCTCTTCCTTCCTGTGAGCACAGCTGAGTGTCCATGCCCTCCCATCTGCTGATCCCTCCCAGCAATGAGCCACGCTGTCGGCTGGCAGGCATGCACGTGTGTACACACACATTGTCCAAGGCTGGGCAGCTGGGCTGGAAGCTGGGAACAGCACCCTTTGGATCTCTTCATCCCCATGGCCATTTTTGTGCTTGGGAATCAGGCCTGAGTGGCTGCAAAGGCTGCTTGTCTGCACTGCTCTGCTTTTAGGGGAGTGTGACCAAAGTCTCCCCATTTTGGCCTCCCCAAGGAGAAGAGAAGCACAGCCAATACCACAAACACAAAAACTGGATTTCCTCCTCTCTGGGGCAGGAAAACCAGGTGATTGTTCAAGGGTATGGGAAGGGGATTCAAAGAGACCTGCCAATACTGGGGTATGTACAGATGTGTCAGCTTAAGGTAAACTATTTGCTATATCCCTATATACAGCACCTAGTGTGTATAAATCAGCAAGAAAATATGGGAGAATGGGGAATTCTCATGGTCTTTGGTGTGGATCTGAGCTTTTGTCATGGTGCTTTCCTGCAGGACTGTGTCCAACCATCTCTGTGTACACTGCCTCTCCCAGGAATTCAAAGAGCACCCTGAGTCTGCCCTCCTAGGTACCGTGTCTTTCCAGCTCCTTAATCCAAATACCCTGACTGGGGATAGAGATTAGCAGGGAATCAAATGTAAATGCCTCATCATGTTTTTTTAATTGTAAAAACCCAAACAATTAAAAAAAAACATGTTTGAGGAGATCTGAAAGAATCCCTGAAGGAAATGTGACACAGAGCACAAGGAAATTCAAGTTGAGACTAGGGAAAGGTAAGAGGTAAGCAGGAACCTGCAGCTGGCAGTAAATTTAGTGGTGCTGAGGTCCTAGGGGGTTCCCAGGTTATCCCTCTGAGCCCAGAGAAGCACAGACAAGTCATAGAAGCAAACAGCAAAAGCCAAGGGGAGGAGTGGGAAGGGAGGGAACAAGCCGTATTTGATTAATTCCAGAGCCAACTGGCACTCACTTGATGGAAATGCTAATTGTCCCACTGACATACACCCACTAGTTATTCCCCTCATCTCCTCTAAATGAAGCAGTCTTTTCTTAAATCACAGGTAACACAAGCACATCCAGGTTTCCACCCTTCCTTTTCCTCCATGTCACACCCCCACTTACAGGACTAGCTGAACTATTTACTGCATGGAAATCCTACACAGCATTACACAGCTGCTTTTTATTGCTGTGCTTGGTTAAGAGTCAGTCCTCCCTCCAAAGGAACAGTTCCTCCCTGTTGGAAGCAGCCTGTTACTCTCAGGGTGTGCATGACAACTCCTTGAACACACATCAGATCTGCAGGTGCCTTTTACACTTGGTGCTTCCAGAGCAGCTCTTGGAGCAAGCACAGGGCAGGCTGCTCCCCAAAATAAGGCTCTGCTTACCAGAAATGCATGCAAGGGGCCACTGTAGGGCAAGAAGTGTTCCCAGCAGCCAGCCTGTAAATAAATGTCATCAGAAGCCCCCAAAGGGCTGCTTTAAGCAGTGTGCTTGTTTATTTACACAACTATCTTGCACTGTTTCAGAGAAATGACCCATTTGCAATGTTGCTCCATCCCCTGGGGAGTGCCGGGCTTCTAATGAGATCCAGGACAGAGTGGCTTAAAGGATTAGGAGCTGAAGTCACCAGGAGTCTGGGGAAGGAAGAAGCCAGTGCTGGATCAAGACAAAACACCATCCTGGGCTGTGGGCATGGCAGAGAAGCAGCCAAGGATGGCTGCAGCTCAAAGCAGGAGGTTTTCCTGGGACTGGGGAGACAGAAAACCCCAAAGAGCACGAGCACAGTGAGCTGGCAGTGCCTGGTGTGCCAGTGTCCCTCTGAGCCAGGAGGGGAAGGCTGCTCTACTGACAAGGCTGATCTGACACCCATGCAGTCACTCAAAATGATACAGAGCCTGCTCAGGCTGTGCTGAGAGCCAGCACTGTGCCTCACTCAACTCCTCAGGATCAATACCTGGAGAGGAGTCAGCTATTGACCTGGGTTTTGAGCAAAACTCCACAGGAATTATGAATCCATGCACACTGAGGTCTTCTCAATGAACCAAGCTTAAAATACAGCTGGAATCATCAATACCCTTTCATCCTTCAAAGCAAAGTTTGCGCTAGGAGAAAAGGAATGACATTATTTCCACGGCCAAGGTGTCATCTTCCCTTTTCAGTGGGAGACTACCAGCACTTCCACAAAATAAGCAAAGCCCAGCAACACTTCAGTTACTCTCCCTCAACAATCCAAAGAAAATGTGCCACCAAAAAAACTCAATTCAAACAGCTTTAGGGTTACAAGGCTTGCCTTGTTAAACCACAGGTAAGTCTGGATGAGTCAAAGCTCAAGATTTTAAAAGGAAGGAGCAGAAAAAGGGAAAAAAAAGCCAAAGGAAAAAGCACACACTGATAGTGGAAACTGTTTTGCAATCACTGGCACAATAAATGAGCCTTTTCAGACTGAACAGGCCCCAGGATGCTGCACAGTGCTCAGAGTAGCTGGGCTTGTATGCTCAGAGAAGAGAGAAGGGATCTGTTAAACCCCCACCCCCCCCAGTTTATAGGAATAAACCCTCTTCTCCAGAGGGTGTGTTTAAATGTACTTTGCATTTTTTAAAAAAGTTTGCCTAACAGCCTGAACAAAGCATATTATTTGAATATTGAAAGATAGTGCTTCTGTATCTGATTATCCCAGTCTTTCCCATGAGCATTTCCAACTTAAACTTCCAACCAGAATCCCACACTGGTTTGGGTTGGAAGGGACCTTTAAGCTCATCCAGTTCCACCTCTGCCATGGGCAGGGACACCTTCCACTGTCCCAGGCTGCTCCAGGCCCTGTCCAGCCTGGTCTTGGGCACTGCCAGGGATCCAGGGGCAGGCACAGCTTCCCTGGGTAACCTGCTCCTCAGCTTGTGTGGGCTCTGTTCAGCCATATTAAGGGATTTCACCTAAAGCCAGGGAATACCTTTGGCAAGTTTCGCTGTAGTTTTTCAAACAGGTTGGTTTTCTGGCATTTCTTAACATACTGGCAGGTGAGAGGTTAATTACAGAGCTCTCTGAAAGGAAGCTGAAGAAGACAAATGCAGTCCAAGGCCTGGTGCTACCTCCCCTGCTGTACAGAAGTGGAGAGTAAAGGAAGAGCACAGACACAGTGGGTAGGTCAGGAGGCAGGTAAGGATTCAGGAATGCTGGAGCCTTGTTGACAGCCTGAGGTTTTCAAGCAGGTAATTTTCCAGGCAGAAAATACTTGTGAGTTATGATCATCTCCCCACGTCCAGGGTTGTTTTGTTCAGACCTGCAGCTGCCATGAAATAAATGGCCAATGACTTAAAACTGAATTATTCCCCCTTTACCTGCACAGGAAGCACCTGGGGGTTCCTAGAGCAGGCAGAAAAACACCTAGTCTCAAACCTCCTGGTCTGTCCACAGGTCTCAAAATACCCCATAGATGTGCTTCTCTCATGCACTCCAAACATTCCTAGTTCTCTGGTGCACTCCACTGCTTCCCTGTCTTTTGCTCCAGACTGAGGAGGAGGAGGGGGAAGAGGCTCCTTGCACAGGTACAAACATGTCCCTGGAGACTGACCTGTTCCCAGTGGCAAGATGTGACTTGGATGGAGGAAAAAAAAAGGTAAGCCCAGCTCTTCCTGGCACCTGGGAATGTTCTGGTATGTGAGAAGTCATCTGGCCCTGCTTTCCTTTTGCTTTCTTAACCTTCCAGAACAAAAAGGGATTCAAGGAAAGGCGTTCACAAGTGGGAATTTTGCCTGGGCAGCCGTTCATCCTGTGCTAGCTCCTTCCCACTGCCAGGGCCAGTTGTAAATTAATGCAACACAAGAAGTAGAAATTGAATTTTGAGCTATAGGGGAAGCAGGAAGAGCAAAGGATATTCTCCACATGTCGAGGCTGACTCAGGATAAAGGACTTTTTTTTGGTCTCATACACCCCCCTTGTGATCTCACACAGGATGGGGATACCCAGCAAAGTATACAAAGTATGCTTTCTGCTTTCCCCTTTTCTCAGTTTTCCTGGGAGCATCCTATGGAGAAAAAAGAGCTACAAATCTGCAGAAGGAAGGCTTCAGCCCTCTCTTTAGATGGTCCATAATCCAGAGCCTTTTGAAAGTGCCTTTAGATTGATTTCTTAGGAAGGGAAAAAAAAACAAAAACCAAAACTAATTTGTGATTAGAAGGCACAAAGATGTTCACTCAGATGGAAGCATTCCTGAAAAGCAAGGGGAAAACCACCAAAAGCAATTCATTGAGCTGCCCTAAAGGGTAAACAGCAAACTTGAACACCAGCCACAAATCCTGATTATTATTAACAGCTTGACCAAAAGCTTATGGGTTTTGTACTTTCTTTTGTACTCCTGGAATCTGATGAACTTAAAAAAAATGTGTTTGACACCAGAGCAAGGAGGAGGCTGCCTCTGCAGCAACACAAGGCTAAACATTCCTCCCTCTCCTGCAGCCTGACGAGCTGCCTCAGCCCAGGAACTTTTTCTGCCTTTAAAAAATCATGTAAAATGTTTAATTGGGCCTTCACTTCCAGGCCATTGGAAGCAGCAGTGTGGAGAGCTGTTGACCTGGAGAGCTGATTGTGGAAGGGCCAGGATCAAGGAGCTTTGCTTTGCATTCCTGTTCCCAACACAGCCTCTGCAGAGTACAGGTGGGTGCAGAACCTGGGAAGGGGAAAGGCCCACGGGACAAGAGCTGCCTCCATAAAAATTCCTGCTGCTTCTGGCTGGGGGCACAAGAGGTTTCTCTTTATGCTTTGTTTAGGGTGTAAGGAATAATCCAAATTCAAATCAACAGGGATGGTGGCAGGGTGTTCTGAAGGATTTGTCTCTTCATGTCTGAAATTTCCCAACCCTCCAGCTGCAAGTGGGGGAACCCAAAACCAAACTCCTGCTAAAGGGAAAATTTTAATTTAGAACATGCACTTACACCCCAGCCTTCATAGCCTGCAAATCTGCATTTGGCGTCTCACAGCCCTTTTATTCACATTTTTTCTATCTTTCTCAGAAAAACTACCAAGCTCCTCCCCAGCCAGGCAAGCAGAATAGGGAAGACAGCACACCCCACCCAGGTGAATGCTGAGCATAAATGGTGCTGTGCAGTCCTAAACAGCACTAATGACTGCCCTCAGGAAATGCCAGAGCAGGGGTGAGCACACACCACCTACAAACTGTAGTTAAATTACTCCCAACAGCTCACTGGGCTTCTCTTCTCTCCCCTGGTGTGGGTACAGCTCCCAAAACCCCTGTGCTGGCTCACTGCACCTGACTTGGAGCTACAATTGCTTGGAGCTGCTTTTTGTTGGTCCTGGAGCATTTTTCTAAGTGCTGGTTGAACATCTCCCCCTCCAAGGGATAAAATGTGTTCCTCGTAAGACAGGACACAGAGCACTTCTGCCTGTCTTCAATTCTGTTTGCCATGACCACCTGCCCAGTTGCTTCCTGGTGGCAGCTGAACACTCCTAAAGCTACATCTCTGTAAGGAGATGTCCAAGAGACTGCAAAAATTGTTCTCCTAAACAGGATTGCAGGAAGATTTTCTTCCAGTGCTCCCTTTTACTCAGAGTAACTTCAGTTTGGTTTTTGTTTTGGGCGGAGTGTAGATTTTTTTTTTCTCCTTTTCAACTTGGAGAGAGGAATTTTCTCCCAAATAGCAGCCCCCCAGTCGGGCTCAGCACCTTGCCATTGGAGGTGGGTGTCACGTAGCCCTTTTGTGAATTTACTGAGCTGCCAGCAGAGCCAGTCAGCAAGTTCAGCTAAAGGCCTTCCACGGTGCTCTCCTCATCCAGCCCCGAGATCTGAAGGCACAAATGGGACCAGAAAATCCTCCGCATGTCAAGTTCTTTTTGCCCTTTCCTGCCAGACACTTCAGTTTACTTTAATTTGAACTTTTTGGGGTGGTCTTGTAGTGGGAAGTTTGATGACAGCCCCGAGGTGCACAAAAGACAGGAAAGGAGAGCAGCAGAATTCCAGAAATATTGTCACCACCTAGGGATCTTGATAAATAAACCTCCTTTTTTTGTTGTTTTTTGTTTTTAAATCATTACAGGTGAGATGGAGAAACTGCACAGACAAATCACTGGAAACCCAAAGAATTAATCAGAAGGTGAGATTACACCACACTGTCGCTGTAACAAGCACCCAAGCCTTGATTACAGCCTGCCATCAAGAGAACCACAGAATCTGGACAAAAAAAAATATTACAAGAGGCTTAGCATTTAATGCTCTAAAGCACAAAATCCGCAGCAAATCCTCCTGAATCTAAATATGCCTAAGACATATTTTAACTTATTTTTTTAAAGTTTTCACAAATGCCATCTTATGCTCCCAAAAAACTAAGCTCCACTGTTACTTTTGCTTTCTCAGTAGTCTGCAAATCAGGTTACAGTCCCATGCCTCGAGTGCCCTTTTGGCACTCCCCAAACCTCTTTCCACTAAACAGTAAGCAAGTAAAAAGTAAGCACTTATTTGGATTTATCTCCCCTTTTAAGCCCAAGTAACCCACAAGTGTCCAGCAGATTAGAGCTGATAAAAGCAGAATTTTTGGGGGTGATTCAAGAAAGTTTGCCTGGAAATTATGCAAGTTACTGATGGATAATTTTATCACCTAAAACCTTGGGGAGGGTTTTAATAAGAAGAAACACATCCCTCCATATGTGCACATTGGCTCAAACAAAAAAGCCAGTGGCTGCTGTGATCTACCTAACTCTAAGTTTTAATTCTTGGTGGTTTAGATTTAAATTAAGTAGAGGCTTACCCAGTGTGGAAATTAATTAATTTTTCTCCACTGGTGCTTTTTCATTCTCCTAATAGAGTCCACACACATACCTTGGGATTGCTT
Organism: Molothrus ater; assembly: GCF_012460135.2. Taxonomy (NCBI): domain Eukaryota; kingdom Metazoa; phylum Chordata; class Aves; order Passeriformes; family Icteridae; genus Molothrus; species Molothrus ater. The sequence continues at coordinate 10,508,218 of NC_050481.2, read as the reverse complement.
TCTGGCTTTTTTTCTCCCCGGACTGGTGTGAAAGCTAAACTTGGTCAAAACCACGGCTGTTAATGGGAAAAAACAAAATGCTCCTAGTTTCTCCCACGGAATGGAAGTTTTATCCCATGGAAAGAGAACAGCCAATAAGAGAGTTCCCACTGCAAATGTGATGGGGCTCCTACAGATTCTGGATGGGAAGAGGATGGTAAATACACCTGGAGCAGCCTTCCATTTCTCTTTCCTTCCTAGGCAGGCAGATCCATGCCAGAGCAGCTCCATCCCTGGAAGGAGCAGTGCTCCCAGGGCTGGGGAGAAGCACCCTCGAGGCAAGGCAAACAAGCTCTATCAGTGAGAGTGCACTTGTGCAGATAACTATGCTCCTCCTGCAGCTGGGCTGCTGCTGGCACAGCTCTGGCAGTCACGGGTCACACTCCGGCACGGCACACACAGAGCTGTGCCAGCAGGAGCTCGTCCTGCTGGGTGGGAAACTCCACAGCCACTGCAAAGTTCTGCCTTCTCCATGCTGCAGCCAGGGTGAGTTTGTCCAGAAGGCTGCTGGTGGGGAGTCTCAGACCTGACACATTAGGGACTGGCCCTCCAAGGGTGCCACAAAACTAAACTTTGCACAGGAACACCTATGGGCTGCTTACACTGAGTTTTGTCCTTCAGTTAAATGCACAAATGAAAGGAGAAAGAGTCCCTGTAGGAAGAGATAAAACGGAATAAATTAAATCGTGCTGTACTTCAGCACTCAGAGCAGCCCCCGCTTTTAATAGTAAGAAGGGAAGAAAACTGAAAGTGTTTAGCAGGGTTTGTTTAGCAGACAGCAGAGCACTGCAGAATTTCCACTGCTCTGTGAAATCCTACAGGCACACTGCAATGGGGCTTTTGGAGTCACCTCCAGTCACCTCGGGAGGAGATTTGGTGTCTGGGCTGGAGCTCAAACACAAGTTGTGTTGTGTTTGACACGATCCTGCAGGTTGGATCACTGTTCCAGAGCACGGAGCAGTGAGGTGCCAGCAGTGCACGCTATCCATCTGCTCCAGAGCCAAATTCTGCAGTCAGGCTGGAAACACCTCCCTTGGTGGGCAGGGAGCAGGGCTCCATTCAGGACACCAGGTCAGGCTGTGGCACAAAGCAAAATTCAGTGTCCTGCCAGCCTGGATCTGCTGGGAGGCACCACAGCCATGTCCATGGATGCTGCCCTCCGGGACAGGGAGTGTGGCAGGACCATTTCCCCGTTTTTCACAGAAATGAAATCCCTGGCAGGCCGTGCTCTGCCTTCACCAGAGCTCTCTGGCCCTCCAAACCGGGATACAGGATGATACAATGATTCTAGGAATTCCCTGGGTTGTGAGGAATAACGTGCAATTTTTTTTTTCTTTTTAAAAATAAGCACGTTGCCATAATTTTCATTATCAGCCATGTCTACACACCATGAACAACTCCTGGGTGGGTGTTTGCCCCTCTGGGTTAGCTCTGAGTTTTGTGGGGGAGCGTCACATTTTAATTGTAAAAAATTCCCTGCTTAACCAAGGCCGTGTAAAATCTTTATCAGCACGGCAACTCAGGAGAAGTTGTACCTCCCCAAAACAAATACTCAGCCAATTCAAAGTTTCCAAAAGGGCCTGATAAAAGCCACTGGTCTAAAGATTTCCAGAAGGTCAGATAAAATGTGGCATGGCTGGGAGCAACAGAGCCCTCCACCACCACATTGAGCAGGAGCACTTCAGTTTAACAAGGGAGCCCCAGACTGGAACCGAACGTTCAAGTGCGTGCTTTCATTTGCGAGCACCACGCCTGGGCTGGCAGCCCAGGTTTTACTGCAGGTGACACTCCTGTCACCCTCCTCCTCCCACGGAACTGCTGCGGACCACGGGGAAAAGGTGGCGAGACCAGCATCTCCCCAAAACACCCTAAGCCCTAAAGTACCCTCACCCCAAAGACACCGTCACCCCAAACACGCTGGCGGTCACCCACAGTGCCAGGCCGAGATGCCATCACGGCACGTGGTGGGGATTGGGGCCAAGCCTTGGCCCCGTGGCCGGGATTCGCTCCACGGCCACGCACCACCCTCCAGCCCCGGTCTCCTCATGGCTGGGATTAGTCCCGGGGCTGAGGTTCACCTCCAGGCTGGGATTCACCCCATAGCTGGGGCTCACCCCATGGCCGGGATTCACCCCATAGCTGGGGCTCACCCCATGGCCGGGGTTTACCCCGTGGCTGGGGCTCATCCCACGGCCGGGATCTGCCCCACGGCTGGGGTTCGTCCCACGGCTGGGGCTCACCTCACGGCCAGGGTTCACACCGGGGCCCGGCTTCACCCCACGACCGGGATTTGCCCCAGGGCCACGGCTCACCCCACGGCCGGGATCCGTCCCCCCGTGCCGGGAATCGGCCCCACGAGTACGGCTCTCCCCACGGCCGCCCCCCGCGGCTCCGAGGCGACCGCGGCATCCCCTCGGGCAGCTCCGGCTCCGGCCGCAGCGCGGCCGCGGCCTCCGGGGCTGCTCGGCGGTGCCGATCGCCATCTCCCCGCGGCGGGGGCTGCGCCCGCACCCCCCGCACCCGCGGCCTGGCCGCGCCGCTGCCAGCGGGGCCCGACATGGCGGCGGGGCCGCTCCCGCCCGCTCTCACCTGCATGCGGCGCGGCGGGGCGGCGGGGCCGGCGGCGGCGCGGCGGGGCGGGCGCACACGACATGCGGGCGGCGGCCCGCGGGCAGCGGGGACGGAGCCGCGGGGCCCGGGCGGCAGCGGCGGAGGCGAGGAGGAGGAAGGAGAGGAGGAGGAGCGGCGGCCGGGCCGCGCAGGGCGGAGGAGACGGGGGCGGGCGCGGGGAGGCGGCGGCGGGCGGTGCCGGGGCCGCGGCGGGGGGAGCGCGGGCACTCGCGGGGCCGTGTCAGCGATCACGGAGCGGCTCCGGCGGGGGCACGAAGGAACCCGCCGCCCCCTTTACCCCTTCCTTTCCCCCTGTTGTTCCCCCTTCGGTTTCACAGCCGCGGTGGGAGAAGGAAGGGACGCCTGGGAATGCGGGGCGAACGGCGGGGATTTGAGTGTGCGGGCATCTGCTCGGTGTCTGACCCCTCTGTTTCTCCTCCTCCAGGCAGTGGGGTTTTATTGGGCGCCCAAGTGTCGGTGGCACGGATCCTCGTGGGCAGCCGGAGCAGGGAAGTGCAGGTAAAAAAAAAAAAAATAGAAAGCACCAGGGAGTATCTGAGGAAGCAACAAGCGGTCGGGGGGAGCACAGGGAGGGACAAGAGATCAGGCTCTGGGGCTTTTAATTGGAATTTGCTTTCTGCTGCAGCTGCCCGAGGTCATGGTGGACCCAAGAAGTTCATTGATGGCCGGAGAGGGGGAAGGGCCTCAGCGACGGATCAGGGGCTGTTGGTAGGAAACAGACTTTGGGGAGAGTGAGGTGTTTGGGATGGGTGAACATTATCTGCGAGCCCGTGTTTCTCCAGAAATCCGTGCTCCATCCATGCTCCAGGCAGAGACCTGCTGGGTAAAAGGCCAGAGGCTCACAGGGGACTGAGGGACAGGGGACAATGCCAAGTGCCTGTCCAAAATAATTTCATTTTACCCCTGGAGCCTTAAAAAATGGCTGTCACTCCTCAGCTGAGGCATTTTAGCCGAGGAGCGTTCCTTTTCCTCCTGTCGCCCTCCCTCCTCCCCATGTCCATCCTTTCCCAGGACACTGAGCCAGGTGTTGGATTGGATGAACACAGTTTTGTTACAGTTTGTTTTAGACAGCCACCCTTGTCTGGTTTAATAATCCTTGCACACAGATCCATTGGGGAGTTTTAGGCAGCCACATATCCCTGATGTAAAAACACTTGGACACACACTGATTGGGGAAGACTAGGGGGTTGGAATGTTTTTAATCAAAAGCACATCAGTGTGGAATAGAAGCCCCCTTTAACCCTTACAGTTTGTGGTGTGGATCTGAACAGCTCAGGAGATGCAAGTGGATGTTTGTAAGTGGATGCTGCTCCAGGACAATGAATTAGGTGTCTCTTTTCCCACCCAATCCACAAGGGAGTAGGGGTGAGATGGCAGCCACAAAATCTCTTTTTGGAATTACACGTGGCTTGCAGCAGGCAATGTTCTCGCACACAGCCGTGGCTGAACAGGTGTCAACGCCCCCATGGCTGAGGGCCACGGCTCTGACTGCCCTCAGGAGCTGCCGCCATGTTGCTTCAGGGAAGGGGGACCAGTTCGGCCAGCAGCGCTACGAGATAACCCCGGGTTCCCCCTGAGGCCCCTCTGAGGCCGCTGAAGAAGCGAGCTGGAGGCTTTTGACCAGCCCTGGGCAATGGGCACCTCTCTCGGGGCAGCGGAACCCGCGCACCCGCGGAACGGCAAGCCCGGGCGCGGCGGGTTGGGGGGACGGCGCTAGATGGCACACCGCTAAAGAACCCGGGCCTGCGGGCCGCCGGAACGCTTCTTTTCGGCCCCGGGGAGAGAGTTCCGCAGGGAACAGTTCCGGTGGCGCACCAGGGCGGCTCGGCAAAATGGCGGCGCCCAGCGCCTGCTGTCTGTGGCGAGGTGAGGGGGCCGCGCTGAGGGAGCTGCGGGCGCTGCCGTGCTCTGCCGCGGCCCTGAGGGGCTGCAGGGGGGCCTGTCCGGGCGGGTCGGGGGTGCGGGCCGCCGCGGCGCATGTCTGAGGTGATGTTTGCTCTCTCCCCGCAGCGCTGGCCCCGCGGTGCGGCTGGGTCCTCCCCGGGCTGGAGCAGCGCCTCGCCGTCCCCGCCGCGGTGAGCCCCGCCACCGCCCGGCCCTACGCAGCCGCAGCAGCCAAGTAAGTGCGGGTCCGGCGTCCCGGGAGGTGTTGGGGGCTGTTTGGCGCGTTTGGTGTCCGGCGCGTTTGGTGTCCGCAGGGGTGGTCCGACAGCCAGCTGACCCTCAGAGGCTCCCGGAGAACAGCCTGCACTCGCAGGGAGTGTTTTCTGTGCTGATGGCACAGGGAAAGCTTGAGGCTGTGGTTTTGGGCTGTGCTTTTGCGGGGTGTTACAGGGTTGCATGTCAGAGTGAAAGCTGGTGAGCTTCTGGAGTTGGTTTGAAACCCTTCCCGTCTTTTAATTGGCTTTTTGTTGTTTAGTTTCCCATCTCTATAATAACACAGCGTGGCTGGGAGAAGCAAGAGTAGACAGGAGAATCAAGTGTTCTCAAGTGCTGCAGACTCTTTACAGAGGGATGGAGGGTCCAGTTATTATTTTAATATTGTTTTCCTTACCTGGAGACCCTCTGAAAATAGGGAGGAAAATGAGAATTGGGTGTTCAACTGAATGCAAAATGCCACGGAAGAGGAAGGAGAAAACCTTGCTTTATAAAATCAGAGTGCTGTGAAAATAAGATAACTGATGACCTCACAACGTGCCTGGGGTTTTTTTTGGTCTTAGAGCTGCCAAAAAAGATGCCAAGAGGAGCAGGCAGGAGAAGGCGAAGGAGGCAGCCAAGGAGAAGCCCCTCCCTCGGAGGCGGCCGCTGATGAGCAAGCCCGTGGACGACGTGTACCTGACGTGGCTCTACAGGAGACCCTCCTATGGGCTGGAGCAGGCCGTGGGCATGCTCAAGAGGTTCCAGGAGCTGGACTTCACCCACCCCAAGCAGTTTGTGTACATCAACGTCTTCCTGGACATGGCGCTGCAGAAGAAGGTGGGGAGGCAGTTCTGGCACTCCTGAAGGCTTTGGGGCTGCTCAGACTGAGGGCAGTCCCTCACCTTTGTTTGCATTTTCTTTTTTTCATTTTTAGGGAACCAACTCCCTGTGGTGATGTAATTTACACTCAAGTCATAATTTCTGTTTGTTTGCTTTAATATTTTTTATTCCTTTGCCAGAAAAAAGTGGATCCTTTCTCCAGCGGTGTTGCTCTCCCCCATCGCTTTACGGATGAGGTGAACAAGGTCTTGGTGTTCACAGAGGTGGGTGAGCCAGAATTCTTTAATTTTCATGGGGTTTTGATGCTCACAGAAGTGGGTGAACCAGAATTCCTTCGTTTTCATGGGGTTTTGGGGTTCCCAGAGGTGGGTGAGGCAGGGTTCCTTCACTTTCATGGGTTTCTGTGCTCACAGAAGTGGGTGAGCCAGAATTCCATAATTTTCACGGGGTTTTGTGCTCACAGAGGTGTTTAAGCCAGGGTTCCTCTGTTTTCATGGGGTTTTGGTGCTCACAGAGGTGGGTGAGCCAGGGTTCCTGTGCTTTAATGGGATTTTTGGTGTTCACAGAGGCGAGTGAGGCAGATTTCCTTCATTTCCATGGGTTTTGGTGTTCAGCACACTCTTGCAGCTGTCCTTTGCCAATTAATCATTTTATCTCTGTGAGATGATCCCAGAGGGCTGCCATGGGTTTATTTGGTGGCTCTTTGGACTGAATTCTTTGGAATTCTCTCCCTGAGCTCCACTGGCAGCAGACCAGCAGCAGCCTAATTGGCAGTCCAGCTGTTTTTAATTAATTTTTTCTCTCGACAGAATGAGCAGGAAGCTGAGGTAGCTCGAGAGCATGGGGCTGCCATCGTGGGAGGAGTTGAATTAATCAAATGGGTATGTATTTTTCTTAAAGAATTACAGAAAAATCCTAATTTAAATTGGAGACTGGAGGGGAGGAAGCATGATGTCCAGTGAGCTCTGGACTGGGAGGCAGAAGGCAGGGAGATGTGTTTCTGTGCTTGTACCCTTTTATAAACCAGCTTGAATGCAAGGAGTGGAACTGTGCTTGTTGCAGATCCTGGAGGATGAAATCCAGGCTGATTTCTACGTGGCTGTCCCTGCCATCATCCCCAAGTTAATCCCCCTGAGGAACAAGCTGAAAAAGAAGTACCCCAGCACCAGGAGAAGTAAGGAGCAGTTCTTGCTTACAACTGTTAGCAATTCCTGAGGGAGCTGGAGCCCTGGGGGTGCCCCTGGAATGGTTTTTGTCAGGATGTGCGGTTACTTTGGGAGTTAGGTTGTGGCTGCACCACTTGTCTTAGTCAAGGGAACTTTAGGGATCCATTTTTTCCTGCAACAGGCAAACCTGGGATAAGAACCCAGATGCATTTGGCTGCTAAGTGCCCTTATGCTTATTAATCCTGCTGAGTGGGGAAGGAGGGAACAGATTGTTTCTGTGATCTCCGTGAGGGCACCATTGTCCTGTCTGTGAAACTGCATTTTGGACTGGTGTTTGCTTTAATTAACAGATTGAACGATCTCTTTCCTGGTGTCACACCCATCTGTGCCAATAAGCATTGCTCAGACAGCTTCTTTTATTTTGTTTTTTAACAGATTCCCTGGGCAGTGACATTCCCAAAATGGTGCAGTTCTTCAGGGAATGTCACGAGTACTCGGTGGAGGATGAGAGTGTCATCAAGACAAGGATAGCCAGAGTAAGTTGTGTGTAGAGCTCTTACATTTTCTGCCCTGAGCAGAACTGTAGTATTCAAAAAGGGGAAAAAACCATCTCGTCAACTTCTTTCTCAAAGTTTTTCACCATTTTTTCACTAACCTCTGGAGAAAATACAACTCTTTGTTGTGTGACGTCTTCAGCTGGTTTTAACTTTTTGGGTTGTTGTTTTTGGGTTTTTTTTTGGTAAGGAATAAACTATGGGTTTGTAAGTCCATGGTCAAGATGCAGGAGAGTCAAAAAGTCTTTGCTTTAACCAAATAATTAAAGACTTCTAATTTTGATAACTGTAGTTCTGGACTAGAGTAGGAAGCAAGAACTGTTTGTGTTACCTGAAATAGAACATTAATTTTGGCTTATTTATTCATTTTTTGTGCCCTAAGCTCTGGTGGTTTTTTTTTTGTTTTCCTTCTGGTTTGCATCTTTGTAATCCTGCCTGATGTTTGGTGTTGCTCTAACTGAGGGTGGCACAGGTAGGAAGGGTAGGAAATGCCTGAAGCTTTGCCTGGCAGTGCTGGAGATAGATGAGTTTATTAATTCTCATTAGCTGCTCTGAGCTGTGCATGGGCATTCCAGGGGCTTCCTTGCCTGTATTTTTGTGGGTAGCTGGAATTCTGGACCTTGCTGTTGGAGGAGTCTGACTTAGTTAAGAAATAAGAAGGGAACTAAAGGATTTACTGTGGGAAGCTGCTTTGGAAGCTGGCAACTTCATTTGGGAGCCATTTTGGAGTGCTTGGAACCCTCTGAGTATGACCTGTCCTTGTCATGGAGCTGATGAGTTGGTTCTTTTGATGGATTTCATTCTGTTCAAGCTCCTGATGCCTCCAGTTCTAGGTGCTGATGCATTTTGTGGCCTTTGACAGCTCCTTCATTTTAATGAGGTTTTTGCAGAAGCACTTGTGTATATGTTGTTTTTTTAAGAGTTTTCAGCCCTTAAAGCTACATTGTTACGCAGCCCTGCGAATTTCATGTCCTGAGTGGAACTAGGGAGAAGAGTGAGCAAATCAGCATTTGGATAAGGCTGTTAATGGGATTTGTCACTCCTTCACAGGGAACGCACACAAAGGAAACCTACCCAAATGTAGAATAAACATCAACACCAGTGCTTTCAGATCCATTCACCTGGGCTCCAGGCATCATCACCATGACTAACTTGGCATTGTCCTTTTGCAGCTGGATATGCCCACTGAGCACATCATTGCCAACCTGAAAACAATTATCCAGGATATCTGCACCTTCAAGCCATCCAATTTTGGTAAGGTTTGTTCAGGCTGCAGCAAACCCAAGTGGGAGATGGGTGTTCTTTACTGGGTAGTCATGCAGTTATCTTGCTGCTCTCCAAGTATCTCTAAAGTTCCTGCTCCTCCACGGGAAAAGTTGATTCTTTGTTTCCTTTTTTTTTTAATGTTAATTCCTTAGCCGAAGGAATAATCAAGTCAGCTTTAAGCAGAGGGCATCTGCTTAGCTGGAGAGGAAATGGTGATTCATGAAATAATTTTAGGCAAGGAGCTTTGTGTAAGCTAAAATCCCATTTTTTTGTGTTGATACTTGCTTAATGTCTGCCAGAAGAATGATCTTGCTTCTCTCCCAGTGATGCTGCTCACAGTAGCTGCAGAGACCAGACCATAAAAAGCCTTGAGAAGCCCAAATAAAAACTATAAGGGGTTGCCTGACTTGAAATATAAAGTAGGTGCAGAAAGGAATGCTTTGGTTTTATTATTTTTTAAATGAATTTAAATCGATGTACATCAGCCCAGTTTAGTGAGGATTAGCTTTTCTGCTCTGAGCAGCTTTTCTACTGATTTGGAGTGTTAAGCCTGATTCTGGTGGTGTTTGTTTACTGCCTTGATGGCAAGGGGTGGAGTGACCAGTTGGGTGGTGCCTCTTGTGTTCCTAGATCCCATTGTGCAGAGGCTGGTTATCAGATCCTCCACCAGTGAAGGCTTGCTGCTGAGCCTCGATGGAATCCTACCTCAGGTGGAGAAAGCAGAGGAAAAAGAAGAAGAAGAAGATGCAGCTGATAAGGATGAGCAAAAACCTGTCCAGGAATCCATTAGTACCTGATGTCTTCTCCTTGTGGGCATGGTGCTCCAGCTGGAGAAGCAGACGTGAAGTATCACTCAAATCATGCTCTGTGAGAACAAAAAATAAATGCAGCTTGTGGGTTTCATGTCAAAATTGGGTGTGACGTTGTCATGAGCAGGAGCCTGTTGTCAGAACCCAGCAAATGTTTTCCCCTAAGGAAGAATCTGACGTGTTTTGTGAGGGGAGTGAGCATGCACCTTGCTCCCGTGTTTTCTGGAATACCAGCTGCGGACCCGGCTCTTTCCCGCTATTTTCCGCTTTCTTTCCAGGAGGTGGCGCTCCCGCCCTTCCCTCCTGTGCAGGCGTTGGAATTTCCTGGAATTTCTCCTGAAGTGTTTTTTTTGGGGCGGGTTCTGTTGCTGAACGCGCGTTCGTAAAGCTGCACTCCGAAATGTAAGATGGTCCCAGAAAGGATTGGCTGTTTACCACAGGGATGAGCTGGTCCAGATCTGGAAAGGTTTAAATCATTCCTATTACTGGAGGTAGGCCTCCTTTTTCCAAGAGCTTACTGGGATCTGGCTGTATGGGAGTTCCTTTAGCTCCCATCGGAAGCATTTGGCTGCTGTCAGTCAGGGTGACCAATTCCTGCCAGGCCACGCTCATTATTTTTGGTTGTGTGGGGTGCTTTGCTCAGAGTTTGATCCAAAAATTCCCTTTGAGGAGTGTATAGGAAGGTTTCACACTGACTTAATAGACTTTGCATGTTGCAAGTGGGAAAAGCAATGCCACTGCCCTGGGATATCTTTATTGCTTAGGAATTACACATGTAAGGGATATTATGAGGCATTCCAGTGGTTGTGTGTTGTTTGTGACCCAAAATTTGAATGTGAGTTACCTGTTGGTGTAGAAAAGCAAAGCCTGTGGTATTATCTGAATAGATTTCTCTTTTCTCTGTTCTTCTGGCTTATTTCGAAGACTTCACTTGTCCATTTTGGGAAAAGATAAAAGGCCTGCTGTCTTTGATGGGTGGATTTAAAAAAAACCCGATGCTTAAGCATAAATGCACAGGTGAGCTTAAATCAGAAGCTCTCAGACTGCTGAGTGTGCTCTCAGAGAATAAAAGCATGGAATAACAAAGGTTCCTGCAGGGATCTGCACTTGGAAAATCCCAGATTTCCCAAGCAATCTGGGCCTCTGGAGGTCAGGTGGGCAAGAGAAGGAGCTGGTGGGCTCAGCAAGTGTTCAGGTGCAGTTCTGAACTCGTGCTACTGATTGCTGAAGGAATAATGCCCCTGGTGTGTGCCATGCTGAAACAGTGCCGTACAAGCTGTTGAGTGCCTTGGGACTTCTTTTTATCCTGGAATGCTGGATTGGCACAGGGAGGGGAGAGATGGAAGGGATGATCAACATGAGATGGTTCCTCTGTAATGAGCAGAGTCCCCAGCCAGGCAGAGTGGGACTTGTACATGTGGTTCTTGGGCCAAGGTGCCTTAGAAATCCCTTTATTGTCACACTGAGCGCGACTGCAGTGGCACTACTGGCTTCTGGAAGTGACTGTGGGATGGAGGGAGGCAGTGCTGCAGCACCTTTAGCATCTGCAGGCAGATGATGTATGATGGCTTTTAGGTTTGTTTTATCTGGACCTGCTGTTAGTTTAACTAAGGAGAAGAGCTGGGATTCAAGCTTAGTGAAACAGAAACATTTGCCCAAAGAAGGAAGAAGTTGTCCTGGGAGCCTGTGTGCAGCTGTGGGGAGTGCAGGGCTGACACTCAGCCTCAACCTGGACTTGTAGGGAATTAGTGGCACTCCAAAAAACCTGGAATCCCTGTGGGTCAAGCTGAGTTCATGGGAGTTGTGCCACGGCTGGAGGAGCAGGGCAGGGATGTTCCAGCTGCCACCAGGGCTGACAGGTTTTTAGTGCTGAGATGGGTGTTCTGAGTGATTAAATAGGATTTTGTTATCCATGTTCTGCAATACCACTGGTCTTGCCAGACTCTGGGAGAGAGGCTAATGCTGTAGCCAAAACTCTGTCCATGTGGGAATAGTTGGATTGACTGAAATAGGACAGAGGAGGGAAAAAAGCTTTTGAGGCTGACAGAAAACACTGTTAGGGATAAACATAATTCTCCAAGCAGTTATTTCTGTCGATACCTCAGCTTGCAGGTGTCTAGAGGCTTCATCCCACCAGGACACGAAGGCAGAAGTGTCAGCATGTCTCCTGCTTGGAAAACAAGAGGAAAATGCCAGTCTTCCCAAATTGCCAGGTACTGGGAGATGCTGGGTGAAGGTCACATGTGGTAACACTGCCATGCTGCGTTGTTTTTGTGGGCTAATCTCATGGATTTTAAAAAGGATTATTAATAAAATTGTAAAAAACCCAGTTAAAAGCTGGAAAAACATTTTAGTGTCAGGGATTCTGGAAGTGGGGAATGCACATGACAACAACTTCACTTGGCAGAGATGGATCCTTCTCAGAGCCATGTTTGTCCAGCTGTTCTGTGCAAGTCTGAGCCAGCACGTGGCCAACTCTCTGGGAACACAAGGTATGTCTGGCTCCAATCTCTTCAGCCAGGGATTTGCTAAGTGGAGGAATGGCTCTTTCACACCAACTTGCAGAAAACTGACCTCTGCCTAGAGATTTGGTAAAAGGGAGGCTAAAAGAGGTTAATTTCTACAACCCTAGTGACTTTTTGTGCCATCATTTCAAAGATCTGTGGCAGCAGCTGACAGCTGCATCAGTGCTTTGCAAGTTGTACCCTTCATACCCTTCAAGCTTTCAGCCTTTGAACTATCTCATATTTCTCCTGAGAGAGTCTGAAGCTTATTTGATAATTTTATTTGCTGCTAATGTGTAAGACTCAAAACAGAAGTGCTGCTTTTGTGTTCAATAGGATGTGAAGGACAAAACTTTAGCAAACTTTGAATTTGTGAAAATTTCGAGTCTTTTGCACTGAGTGTTAAACTTAAGAAATGCTGGAAATGAGTGTTTGCTAGAGGGAAAATCTGAAAAATCTAAGTTATGGGTCTGGAGCTCTCCTGACTTTTAAGAGGGTCTTTGGAGTAGTGTTCTGGGAAAAGTAGGAAGGAAGGTAGAAATAGGGAGGAGTAAGCAGTAGCTGAACTAGGGAAACAAGTTGTCAAAGCCTAAAGATTAAGAACAAAAATGGTTAAAAAATGGACTGGACACATTTATATGAAATTCTTGAACTCTATTCTTGGCTTTAATTATTTTTACCTGTTCTATATGAAGTTGTTGAACACTCTGTGTGCTTGATTTTAATTATTTGCACCTGTTCTTTCTTGCTGGTGTTTCTTTGAGTTTGGTCAAGTTGTCCAGAGTTTCACCTGAGGAATTAGAAGGGATCTGGGGCTTGTGTGTTTTTTGCTGTGGGAATTCCGGCACAGTGATTAAAGGCATACAGTCCTGAGGAGGAAAAAAAACCCCAAAAAATCATTAGGAAGTGAATCAAAAGTGAGCAGATGGAGTGACCGTGGGGAATTGTTATCAAATTGAGCTGCCATCGCTGCATTTAATCAGGTAAGCAGGAGATGAAGGCAGCAGCAGCAGCCCAGCCCTGTGCAACCGACTGCTGTGTGGGAACTGGGGTACTGCTATGAAGCAGGAGCACTGAAATTGGCAGGGGGAAAAAAAAAACCAACAACATTTCATTCACAGACTAGTAAAACTCACTTTCCGAGTTCATTTTAATTTGGGGCTTGGAATGGCTGTAACTTCAAATTAGGACTCTTTTTCTTTATCCTGTGACTTGTAGGAGCCAAATGTTCATTTGGAAACGTTGGCTCTGAGATGTGTTGAGTGTGCAGTGCTGGAGGAAGCTTTTCTGAATGGACGTGGTACTGTGTGTGTGCAAGCCAAGAAGAAATGGACATGGAAATAGACCAGGCTTTGCTATTTCTTGTTATAATCCTACAACCCAAACTGACACCCAAAACACAGCAAATCAGAAGCTTCCAACCCGGGTGAGAGGGTGACCTCTCCCTTCCAGCCACCGGGATGGATCGAGTCACTGGGGTCAGGTCCAACACAAACACGTTTGCCTTGCCTAATCCTGGCACTGCTGCGGCTGGGACGGGCTGCGGGATCACCGGGGACTGCTCCATCCCCAGGTAGCCGGTGTGAGGGGGAGGAGAAGCCGGAATCCTCTGCCCCCCCGGCACCTTGTGCCGGGGAGTAGGAAGGGGAGGAGGAGGAGAGGCTCGGGTGCCGGGAGGAAGGAGGGCGCAGCGCTGCCCGGGGCGGGGCGGGGGGCGGGCGGGCTGCGGCGCGGAGCTGCCCCTTTGTCTGCGGGCGAAGTTTGGCGGCGGGGCGGGGGCCGAGGCGCTGCCCCGGCACCTGCCGCGGGCCCAGCGGGCACTCCCCGCTCGCTGCTCGCCGCCAGGGGCCATGGGCGCCCCGAGCGCCGCCGGGGCCACCGTGCTGCTGCTGCTGCTCCGAGCCGCTCTGGCCGATGCCGCCTCAGGTGAGTCCCGCGCCGAGCGCGTCCCGGTCCCGCGGGCGGGGGATCCCTGAGGGGAAAGCCAGCTCTGGGCGCCTTTTCCCCTGGCACACGGGACGGCTCTGCCTCCCTGCCTCCCTGATCGCGCTGCCGGCCCGGGCGGGGGTCCGCCTCCTCCCCCCGCCATTTTGGCGGCTCCTCCACAGGCGAGGTGAGGGGCACCGGGCGAAGCCGTGCTCGGCTGGCGGGCACGGGGGAACGCCAGTCCCGCTCCGGGCTGCCCCTCACGGCGGGCGGGAGGGAAGGCGGCGGCGCTCGGCCGTGCCCAGGTGAGGGGGGATGCAGGGTGTGAGGGCCGGGGCGGGCAGTGGCAGCCGCAGCCCTCAGGCAGCCCGCGGGTGGCGGGGCCGTGGGGAGCGGAGCGCTCGGGAATGCGGCGCTGGGAGCCGGGAAGGGCCGGGAAAGCGTGAGGGGAGCCGGCAGCAGCCCTGCTCCGCTCATTGCGGCTGGAGCCAACTTGGGAGCGCTCGGGGACGCACACCGGGATTTGTCTCGGGGTGCTGGACTCGTGGCTAGCGCAAGGTTGTGCCGTGCTGATGTTTGGAGTTTGGGGGTGCGGGTTGGACGCGTTCGTGCTCCTGGGTGGTTTTCCAGCCTGTCCTTTGGCTGTAGGTTGTTTGTTTCTGAAGTGGCAGTCTCCCCGAGTCCTGCTCCCACCGTAATTCCCGATTTTAAGTGCTGCTATTCCTAGTGAACAGCAGCGGTTCAAACCAGCGATTTGCGTGCGAGCTGAGGCGCTGCTAGGTGTGGGTTTGGACATTTGCTACCCAGTGGTAACTCGTTGGGTAGCTCCGACGGACCTCACTTTTTCTGATTTGAGAGCTTTTATTTTTGGTAAATTACGCTACCAACAACTTGCATCCAAGATGTCCCCCACAAAAATACCACAGCAATAAGTCTGGGGGTTTCCTTCTTGGGTGCTTCAGTATGTGCAAGTCATAATTTGCAGAATGCTTTTCGGTTGTGCTTTGCAACAGGTGGTGATCACACCTGGGGCTTTGAGTTTCATGGAAAATCAGGGTCACTGTTGCATGGCAACCTTAATTAATTAATGTGTGTGGTGTGTTTGGCTCACCCATAACTGGGGACAAAAGTAAAATTTATTTGTAACTAAGGATTGTCCAAGTCCTGCTGAGCTGGGTTGTATCTTAGTCTCCCTTGGTAACTTGTCAAGGAGGGAGCTGTGTCTTTGCCCTTTGTGGCGAAGAAGGATCAGAGTTGGTGAATTTGCTTTATATTCCTACATGGTCCCTATTCCCTGCTCTTGCCCCAGAGGGGATGAGCACACTGGTATTTTAAGGAACTCTAGCTGTCAGTGAGCTAAAAATGAAAGGCAGCCAGCCCTGGAGGGGTAAAACAGATAGGTTGTGCTGGTCTTAACTAAATGATGTTAAATTTTTGGGGTTTTTCCCCCCCCCCACCCCATGCCTCCCAATAATGTGTGACCTTGTGTTTTGCACTGAATTTTGAGGTGGAGCTGGATGATGAACCTTGAAATTATTTTCTCTTGCCAAAAGAACAGCTATTTGCTGAATTTGAGAGAAATGTGGCTGGGCTCCTGTGGCTCATCTTCTTGGCAAGGGAAAATAATTCCCGGGGGTGCCTCCACAGCCACTTGCAGCTGAGCTGAAGACGAGCTCAAAGGAGGAGCTTTTGATTCCAAGAAGTGTAGCTCCCAGGTTTTCTGTACAGATTGGTCTAATCTGCATTTCTCAGAAAACTCCACTCTTTGGCAGGAAAATTCTGACTTTTCTGGGTGGTCCCTCGAGGCAGCCTTTCCGTGGTCTCTTTCCCTTTCATCCCGGAGCTCCTTGGGTTGTTTCGGATTGTGCATTCCCCTCACTCTTTTGGGAGACAGATCATGTGCAGTTGCTCTAGGGCGACCATTTCCCAGAAAATTGATAGAAGAGCTGTCATTCAGCTTATTCCTGGTTTTACTTCCTAACCTCTTATTTGATTATTGGGGTGAAATATGTGAATATATTTGAATATATTGGTTGGGCCCCTGTCCCTGCCTGGGACAAGCTTTCTCTCAGTCAGCAAGGCCAGGACAGCTGAAGCAGGAGGAGCCCTGTGAGCCTGTCCTATTGTCCATGCAGGAGTGGTTTAGGAATGAGGATTCACACTGGCTCTTCTCACACTGTTATTTTGGCAGGTCCCCTCTTTTCTCCCTGCCTTTTTGAGATGGCCAGAGGTCCTTCCCTTACCCAGAGGTTGCCCAGCTGCCCCAAAACTGTATTTTTTTGTGGCTGCCCAGTTCAGAGCAGGCTCACTGGAGGATGTATTGCTGCTCTTACTCATTCCTAACCTGATTTTTTTTTTCCTGCTCCCTCAGGTGCCTGTGTTTCCCACGGCTTCTTATTTGAGGTAGGTGAGCTCGAACGTGTCATGCTGGGGAAGGGTTGGAGAGGGTGCTGTTCAATGAACTTGACTCCAATTCCTGCTTTTTGTCACCCCTGTGTAGGCTGCAGGTCTGGCAGCTTCCAGTCTGCTGGGGAACACACATCCCTCTCCTTGGAGAGGTTGGGAATTCTCCCTGTGCCTTTGGACCCAGCCAGTCTAACTGGGTGAAAAGATGTGAGAGATTTCTGGGGTGTTGGAAGCCACAGATGTGCAGTGCTGGGCAGGATGGAGGTGGTGCTTTGTAAAACATGAGTGAAATGCCAGGATATGTTCTTTCTATGTATTTCTTTCCCTGAATTAATGAGCTGTAATGACAGCAGCTTAACACTTTTTGCCCTCAGCTGGTCACGGTGAGTCTGGTGTACCCTGACTGATCCTTACAAACCCAACACATTTTCTTTTCTGGTGCCTCTAGAAATGTAATCCGTGAGTGACTCGGTACAAGAATCGGAGTTTTTAAGTATTCATGAACAGTGTTTCGCTCGGTAACACTGGTCTGCCTTGCTCTGGCACTACTCTGGGCTAAAAGGAGGTGCCTGAGCTACTTTGTGTCTCTGGAATGCTTCTAAATGTGTTTGTTCCTCTTCCTGATGCACTGTGGAGGGTCCTGGCAGCCCCCAGTAGAAACCTGTAGTGACTTTTTATTGTGTTTTAAACGGTGGTTGGAAACACTGTTTCCTTCCAGTGTCTGGTTAGGATTTTTGTCCGTGTCTGGCGCAGAGGAGGATGATGAGAGGGATGGAGCACCCATTCCATGGGGAGAGGCTGAGAGAGTTGGGATTGTCCAGCCTGGAGAGGAGAAGCCTTGGGGTCGCCCTTACCTGAAAGGAGCATGAAGGAGAGATGGAGAGAGGCTGTTTCAAAGGGATGGGGTGACAGGACAGAGGGGAATGAATGGATTCAAACCAACAGAGAGGGGGGGTTCGGATTGGATATTGGGAAGGAATTCTTGGCTGTGGGGGGGTGAGGCCCTGGCACAGGCTGCCCAGAGAAGCTGTGGCTGCCCCTGGATCCTGGAAGTGTCCAAGGCCAGGAGCTTAAAGCACCCTGGGGTTGGGGGAGGTGTCCCTGCCCATGGCAGGAGTGGCATTGGATGAGCTTTAGGCGCCTGCCAAGCCATTGTGTGATTGCATGTGGAAGTGGCCGTTGGTGAGCTGCTCTTGGGTGATTGTGGGAATGCTGTTTGCTGCAGAAGTCTCTGAAGTCACCTGGAAAACCCTTGGTGCATAAATCAAACCTTGAAGTGCAGCGATGCAGGCACTGCAGGGTTGCTGCAATTGTTAATGCTGCACAAGTCCTGCCTCTTGCTTGGCTGACTTAGCTCCAGGGTCAGCTGGTGTTTGTGGCTTTGCTCTGAGGGAAAACACTTCCCTGAGCATGATTCCCAGCTGAGCTGCTTGGTGTTCCTCCCTCTGGCTTCCCCTGTCAGCGAGCTTTCAGCTCCCTTTACTTAGAAAGAGGAAAATCCACTTTATTTGTTCTTAGCTGCAGGCCATGAGGAGACACACTGATGTCACTCTGGAAGTCAGGGTGTGTGGGAGGTGTGGAGCAAATCCAAAAAGCTGGAGTCTTTCTGCCAGCTAGTTTGTGCCAAGGGGGAGGGGAAGGACAGGGCTGTGCCTTGAGGTGATTTGAATGGTGAGTGTGACTTGAAAAATGAGTTTGTGTCTGGTAGAGGTTGCAGCACAGAAGGACAAGTCCAGCTGAGCAACATCAATTTCTATTTTGTCCTCTTTAAAACATGGATGTTATCTGTGGCACCAGCTGCTGGTAGTGCACCTAGGGATGGGTTTCTGGGCTGGATTGTTTTGGAAGTTTCCTGAGACACAAATGGGCTGCTTGGTTTTAACACCAGAAAGCACTAAAGAAGCATTTTTTTGAAAGAAAATGTTTGTAGTCTTTGGGTCAAAAATTGTGAAGAGAATAAAAAGCCTTAGCTTAATTGTACTTGTGCTTCTACCAAAAATTTTGCTTTCTTTTGTAACATCTCTGTGCATTTTGTTGTCAGAAGTTTAAACAAATCCTGATTTTATGCTTTTTAAATCAGATTTCTGTTTCTAGCAGTAGTTTGTGCTGGACAGAATGAGAGTGGAAAGGTAATAAATAAAAAATGCTGGGGGTCTCTTCTCCCCCAAATTTCCAATCTCCTATTCCAGAGAGCTTCTACTCCGAATAAATTCAGTGACCTTTAAAATAAATGTTAGTCAGTGCAAAGCACTTCTGGTTAGGGAATATGTCAAATTAGCAGTGGAAAATGGGCTTCATTTTAATTTCTTTAGAAAGGTAAGAAGTTACTACTGAAAAATGAGATCAGAATTGAATATTTCAGTTGAAAGGTTTGCTTGTTAACTCTTACAATGGTGAAGATATTTTTGTTTATAAATTATGTGATTTAAATGGCACTACTTAGCCTGGGGCTGCATCCTCTGGATGTACATGAATGTTTTGCAGTTAAGATTTATGAATACAGTAATGCAATGCCTCTCATGGAGCAAATCCCATCTGCTTGTGGGTTTCAGAAAGCTGGGATCAACTGAGGGTGAAAAATAAAAGTGATTTTTGAATCAAGTCTGTGCTCTATGTGTGTCCCTTCTTTGTGTTCCTTGAAAACAGCAGTGAAATACAGAGGGATGGGCATAGGCTCTTGATTTCATGGTATGAGGTAAAAGAACCTTAGATGTAAGAGTTTTCCTCTGAGGATGAAGTGAGGTTTTCCCTTCATCAGCAAATGAAGGGGACAGAGGAAGACATTTTCATACAAAATAATATTTCTGTTTTATCTTAGTGGGTCTAAATGTCACCTCCTTGCCCAACCAAATGCACCCTCATGCAGCAGCAGCATCTCTCCATTCCCCCTGAGCCTGGAGCTGGGCAGGGGTTCAGATCCACAGCCCTGCTGTCTGGGAGCAGCAGTGGAACCTGGAGAGCCACATCCCTTTTCCATGAGGTGTCTAGGCAGGGCTGAGGCCCTTCCCTGCACCAGGCACACTTGCCCTGCTGCCAGAGGAGCATCCAGCCACTGTCTGCTCACCCTGAGGTGATTTATCTCACCAGGTATTCCACAGTGGGCTGCAGGTGCATGGGATTCATCACCCCCTTCCCTCCCCTCCAACCTCTCTGAGCATCTGGACGTGTCTGTGTTTTTTCTTAGTTCCTTCACTGCTCACAAGTTGTTCTTTCTCCTTCTTTTTCTTCTTTTTGGATCTTGTATTCCAGTAGTCCGGAGCCCAGCAGTGAGGTTGTGCCCCTCTTCAGTTGTCTGTGCATGTCTTTGGCCCCCCCTGCCAGGTACAGGCAAGGTTTTTTTTGGCAAGAAGGGACTTTTAAAAAGACTCCTCTTTGCTTTGGATAGGAGGAATTCATAAATCTGGAGAAATTCATAAACTGCAGAAGAATTCTGGGAGTTGTGGGGCTTTTGAGCTTTAATCTGACACTATGGTCTGTTCTCCTTGGAGCTCTGAGTGTCTGCTAGCTGTGATGTTCTCCTCCAGAGGCCTTTCTTCTCCATCCTGCTGGGTGCAAGACTCATATGCCTTAATCTTCTCTGTGTTGGTTGTGGGAGTCATCTGGCATCAGCTTTATTTGGAGATCAGGGTCTGTACAAGAGCTGCCTTCTTCCACCTTTTCCATCTGTCTTGGTTTGGAAAGACAGGAGTCTGCTAAGGAAGGCAGAAGCCTCCCCTGAAATGGAGAATGTAAACCCTCCCCACCCTTCTGAATTGCTGTAAATTTTAAATTAAGGGGCTCTCAGGCAAAAATATGGGAGCAGGAAATAACAGTTCTTTAATAGGGAAGAAAAAAATAAAAGGATAAAATAAACAATGCAGTACACTAGAACAACGCTGCCAGAGTCAGAACCCAACCTGACACCCTGTGGGGTGTTGGTGGCAGTCCCATTGGAATTGTGGCTGCAGCCCTCCTGGAGTGTCAGGTGTGGTTCTGCTGGAGCAGGGGGTCCTGTAGAGAAGGATGTGTTCTTCCTCCGAAGATCCAGTGGAAGAAGAGGCAGCTGCTCTTCCTCTGGGGAATCCAGTGGAGAAGGCTGTGCTGGTGTCTCAAAACCTCTGGATTCTATCTGGGTAGCAATGCTTGGCTCCTCCCTCTGGGCGGAGCATCTCACAATGGGATGTTATAGTTCTTATCAGTCATGCAGTGACATTCAATAGTCTGTTATCAGCAGATGTCCTCTCCCGAGGGAGCAGTGATTGTGGTCACTCAGAGAGAGAGATAAAGCAAACTGTCCTCTTGACAAAAGACAACTGCCATACAGATGGTAATAGGATGCATCTTGCCTTGCAATCTGGAACACCATCCCAGTGAGCTCCTGGGACAGCAGCTGTTGGTGCACGGGCACTGACTGAAGTAGATGATGCACATTTAATAGCACAGTGCTGGGAGCTGTGGGCCAGAGCCTTGGCAGGAGATAGCAGCTTTCCCGTGGTTTCATTCAGCAAGACAAGAATTCAGCAAGTACCCAGCATTTAGACTTTTTCCAAGTCATTGTGCTTTCCATCTTTCAGGATCCATTTGAGCAGCTCTGTTTATCACACCTTATAATTCATCATTTACTTCTTCTTCTTAATTCCCCACCATACAAAATGCCTTTTTCCTTTGCAGGGTCTCTTCCTCATTCCTTCCCTTTCCTCAACCCCTTCAAAACCTTGGTCAGGATTCCCATTAGCATCTTCTCATTAGAGGAGGGGTTGCAGTGTCCAACTAATTGGTAAGAGAAATTTTAGAACTTTGCTGTACATTTTCAGTGACTTCCAAAGAGCTTAGGGACACTGCAACATGGCTGAGGGAAGTGGATGCAACATGGCTGAGGGAAGTGGATGCCCACTTGGCTGACAAATTGAACATCTGGAGTGAAGAAATTAAAAGGAACTGAATGTCTTCTCAGGCTTTTGAAATAGATTGTTGGTGGTTTAATCCATCGTAAACCTTAGGCAAAACTGGACTACTGTGTCTGGACAGTGGTCCCATGTGGAATTTCTCATCTCTAGGGTGGTTTCATTGTGTTCCTGTTTCCCTTTCTTTTTTCCCCTTGAATAATCCCCATCAAAAATGCCATGATAGTTAAATTAGCTCGTTCAGTGTTGTCCAGGATAAATCATTCCCTGTGCCTTTTCAGCAGACATTACCTCTCCATTGTTGCTGTTTTAACCACTGAATTCACCTGAGGTACTCCTTGACACTTTCAGGAAGACAAAAACTCCCAAATCTGAAGTTATTCCCAGCTGGGTGCATTGATTTTATGTCAGCCACACAGTGCTCTGAGGTTGGTGATGCCAGGATGCCAATATTTCTGCCAGGTATATTGAATAGCTCCCAGTAGGAATGCAGGCAGCAGGCTTGCCTGGGAAGGCTGCTGTATTTCTCCTTGTGCTGTGGTTTATTGCTCAGCCACAGATTAAGGAGGCCCTTTAGGAAAAAAGACTTGATTTTGTAATCTTTGTATCTACTCCAGAGTCATTCTGTAATGAATCCTCTCACTAACCCCAGGAGCACAGCAGCCAAAGGATCTTAATATTACCAGCTGCTGTGCTGCAGCTAAGGAGAGTCCCAGGATCTGTGTTTCTGAGGATCAGCCAGGGGGAAAAAATCCTCTCCCTCCTCCCCCAAAAGATAAATCCTGAACATGATTTATCTTCTTCCCAGATTAATTTGAATAATTTAAAGCCAGATGTTTTGTTACTCAAAAAAAAAAAAAAGTTTCCTAACCTGCTTTGCTCGTGTTTTATGGAGATGAAAATGAAACTTCTTGCAGGCTGAAAACTGGGAAATTTTAGTTTAAGTATAATACAGTTTTGGAGACATCTACAGGAGCTGAAAGATTGCAAAGATAAGAAACTTTGAACCCTTTGGTTATCAAACTAGAAATCTTGTTTCTAACAGAATGGCTCTCCTTGAAAATCTGAAACTTTTCCTTTCCTGGGACTTCACCTGTTGTCCTGCCTGAATAGATTTGGTTATGGTCATGTGGGATTAATTCCTGTTGGGTGCTCAGCCAGCTCAAGACTGACATGCCATACATCAGGTGTCGTGGTTCATGGCTATTTATGTGTTCAGAGGAAACACAGGGTTGGTTGTTTAATTGTGAAAAGCTCCTGCTGCTGGAGACACAGTTGTCATTACTGACATGCCAGGAGACAGTTCTGAGTTAGTGGATGCTGTAAATCCTTTTATGCATCGAGCCTGGAAAAGTGGTTCCAGGGGAAAACATGAGCAAACTTGTTAGCAATTTCTTTCCCACATTTTTTTGCACTTTTATGGATTCTTCTGTGTATGTGAAAAGCCTGATTTTCTTGAGTGCCTAAGGAATTCTCAGTGTTGCAGAGTAGAAGTAACTTGCTATGCTTTTATTGCAGTGGGTTAAATTTTTGTTGTTATTTTAAAAAATCAGAATTCTAAGAGTGTTCCATTTTGAAATCCCGGGTTTGGTTTTAAATTGAAGGCACTTAAAAATTGCATTTACTCTTTTCTGTCTTGATTTCTCTGTGAAATTGTGAGACCATTGTGGTTATGGAAAGGGAACCCTCAAAGTGTCTCAATCTGCTGTTAAATGGAAATATTCCAAACCAAAGACGAATTATGTGCTTCCATGGAGTGACATGATTTATTTAAAACAAAAATTCCCTCAATGAAACAATAAACTTAATGAAAACCTGTTTAAATTTTAATGAAATCCTTAGGACAAAGCAAAGTCGAATATGTTACTTCCAAGGACGTTGGGAGACTTCATATTAGATAAAGTGGAACCAATTGAGATACAGTTGATTAAAAATTGAGGAGAATTTGTCCCAGAATTTAGGCTTTAAAGCCTTGTTACCTAAGAGGAGTCTGGCCATGACTGCAGGGCAGTGTTTTGCAGTATTCTTTTTTTATTTCCATGTTGTAATTTTACTTTCTGAGAGGTTTTTGGAGGCTTGAATGCAATCCAGGGAGGGATGCTATGGATGTGTGGTGTGTGATTAACAGGTGTATCTGTGGTGGCACAGGATAACTGAGACCCATCAGCATGGGAAAAGCAGAATGGATTTTAAAGCCATTTACCTCTGTAACGTTGGGGGTTCCTTTTCTGTCTGGTCCCTTAATACTTTGATTTTTCTGAGCAGACTTAATTAATTAAACAGTGGTCCTGCTGTTTGTTTTGGAAGGTGATGTGGCTTTAACCACCATGTGTACATCCTGCTGTGCACCTCAGAGTTCCTCTAGTCACAGGATCCTTTGCAGGGGGCTTCAGAAGGATTTGCTGGCTTTAGAAGAGTGGTAAGGCTTCACTCTTTGGAGAGGAGTGTGCTGGAGTTACCACAGATCCTTTCCTCTCCTCTGACCTCGTTTTGTGGGGGAAGATCTAAGCTCACAAGATATAAGACTGTCAGTTCTTCTTCTTGCTTCAGGCAGAGAAATATCTATCTGTGAGATCAGAGGCAAACCTCTTGAAATCCCTAGGAAAAGGCATGATCCATGATACACTGCAGCCTAGGAGGGAGCTGTGCAGTTCAGCTGCTTGTTCTGCTGGGATCAGCAGCCTGTGTTGCCCACTTATCCCCTTGGATGGCATTTCTGTCTGGGCAGAGCTACCTGTGGGCACCTGGTGTGTCCAGGCTGCCAGGAGCACTGATTTGTGACATGGAGCCCTCTCATCACCAGTTTGTGAATGATTATGGTGATGCTGATTTCCCTCATTAAAATAGGAAGTATTAGTAGCAAGAATAAACTGGGTATGATGCTCTCTAAGCAAAATGTTTTTGCTGGTCTTTCACTGCTTATCAGGAAGCAGTGCTTGATGCTGTTGAGCCTGTGGCTTTGTGAAGAAAATGCAGGATTGGAATCTAGCACAGGGAACCTGCAGTTTGTTCACGTGTGATGGTTTCCCTCCTTTTAGTTTAGCATGGGAACAGGCATTTTGTTCTGCAGGTCTACCTGATGTGATCTTCAAGGTCAAATCTTCTCCTCAGCATCCTGTTTATACAGATGCCTTCATTAGCTTCTGCAAATAGCTGCTAAATCCACATGTTCAGGCCGAGGAGATGATAATTCCTCATCTGGCAGCCTCAGTAAGTAACCTTCTTGTTAAAATCAGCTGTAGGGCTACGTAAAAGGTTCTGTGAGGTCTCTACACTCAATATTTTTAGTGCATTCTGCATGGTGCCAGCGTGTTTCTAACCTTACTGAAGTCATTTCATGCTTCTGTAATTCATTGGGTTTTTAGTTTATTTATAGATGCTATTTTATCAAGCGCTGCAGTAGAAATGATGAGAGCATCTGGTGAAATCCATCACATCTCATGCAACAACCTCTGAAAAAATAACCTTGGTAATCAAGCCTTTCCCCCTTTGGATGGTTCCACTAATGTTTTAAAGGCTTTAGATATTTAATGTCACTGGGGTGCCCTAAGTGTCACTTTCTGTGACATCAGCTAGCAGTGACACCTGAAACAGCAGAGCCACCTTTCAGCTGGCATCCAGACCCTCAACTATGACCATGTGGAAACCACAAAGCTCTGATTTGCTGGGATTCCTCTTGGGAAACCTCCCTGAGGTGGTGTTGGCAGCAGCATCTGTGTGGGGTGATAGAGCAGGGTTGTGCCAGGAGTGTTGGGCAGGCCAGAGAAATGAGAAATATTCCCCTGTGCTGGCAGGGAGAGCTGTTCCCCTGCTGCATCTTCCAGTCTCTGGAAAGTGATGCCTGAGTTATTTAGGTGGGGATTGCAGCCCTGCCAGCCTGCAGCCTTGCAGAGAAGCTGGAGGGGAGGCTCATGGAAACATGATCAACACGTTTCTATTTGGGGAGCCCGCATTCCTGGGCTCCTGTGAGTGCTGCAGCTGCTTTGATGTCAGTGGAGCTGGGCACTTTCCCAGCTGAGCACTTGACCCTGGTGCTGGCAGTCAGCCTTCCAGGCACTGAGCTCATTTCATGAAGCAGGGCTGCAGGCTGGCCACAGCCTTGCCAGTTGGTGTTTTCCAGAGAGAGCATGGATTTGCCTTCTCATTTCCTTTCAAGGGATTTGCAGCAAGCCCAGCTGTGCCCTGTCTCTTTTTCGTACCTTGTCTTGGCCCTATATGTGAAATTTTGGCTCTTGTGAGCCAAGCTCTCACCTACACACATAAAAAATGATTTGGCCTTGGATCTGGAAGTTTACAGAGGAAGCTGGCTTTGGGGGATGAGGTAAAGGTGGGATGGAGATTCCCTTCACATGGCTGCCTTTAGACACCCTAATGCTCAGCTGCCCTGGATGGGAATGCAGTTCCTTGTGTGCAGTTCCTCCTGTGCTTCTGGACCACTTCTGTGAGGGGCAGCGTGCTCTGGCATCCAGAGGCTGCAGTCCAGGCTGGAATACCAGAGGTGTTGGGGGGTTGGCAAGGTCTTTGCTGCACCCATTGTGGCGTCCTGGGTGTGGCTACAGTGTCCAGGTGATGTTCTCATGGCTGAGCTGGGCAGTAGGGGCTGTGCTTTGTGCTCTGTGCATGTTCCTGCAGTAATTCCAGCAGAGTTACTCTTACTCCAGTCAAACAGGATTATCCTTGCCCTCCCAGGCACTTGGAGTGCTGGAAATCCATCCCTGCTTTGCCTCTGGCTTCCCTGGGAGCAGCTCCCGGCTGTAGTTTGTGTTCCTGTCTCTGTTTCCTGGCAAGGCTCTTGCTGTGGCTGCTGAGAAGTCAAATGGGGTTTTTTTTCCCCTCTTTGCACAGTCAGTTTGGTCACTGTGAAGGTGATGATCCCTACGTGTCTGAAGGAGTTGCAAAATGGTATTGTAGGATTCCAACCAAAACTGCGTTTCTCTCTTGCCTCCCCTCATTTCCCCTTTCTCCTAGTCACCACTTGACACAGACTTCCAGAGGGTTTTCTGATGAGCTTTTGGCCGCCTTGTGTTCCAAATGCTGCTTTATTGACCCTGTTGTCAATGTGGGGACCTCAAAATGAGAGCAGTGCAGTGGGACTGGTGTGCAGGAATCTTTTGGTATCCTCTACACAGAGAGTAAATTTTCAATTTTATCAGTGACAAGGGTTCTTTCTATAGAGTGTTTTCCCTGGCATTTCAATGTGAGCATGTTAATGAATAAATAAAAGTTCCTGCAGGCATCTTACTTTTTTTTTCTTTTCTTTTTTTTTTTTTTTTTGCATTGTACTTTTAAATAGCTGCACTTACAGGAGCCTGTTTCCAATTTCATCTGATTTTTTACAGGCCTAGGGAAAGAAAAAACCTTTCCTGTGGACTTTACACTTCCAGAGTTTAAGTCCTGTAGGCCAAGATCAGCAAGGGGCAACCACCCTGGCCCTTTGAAGTGTTAAAAGCAGGTGTGCACCTCCTGTATCCAACTTTGGGCAAGGTGTACCCTTAAAAAAAATGGCAACTTGGAAGCTGAACTAAGCAGTGGTTGATTGTATTTCTGTGCCCTTGGGTTTGCTGGAGGTTTGTTTTCTGCCAGATGTTTTGCTGTTTATTTTGTGCATACTACATCTGAAGGGTCGCTGTAGGTAAGGCAGTATTTTGGGTAGTTCCTTGGAATAGCATTAAAAAAAAAAAAACCAACCAAAAAAACCTGCAGAATCTACCAAGCAGAAGAGGCTGTGCATCAAGGGGTTTGTTTGTTTTCAAAATACGTTTTTTTGAAAGTTTTTGATTCAGGATTTAGGGCAGCTGTGATAAACCTGTAAACCTGTCACCTTTGCTGGGGTTTTAGATGAAGGTATTTGGGAGGGAAAAAAGCCCTTCTGGTGTGTCTTGGATCTTAATTTTCCATCTTAATTTCCTCGGAGCAGGACATGTCCCAGCCCCAAGGAGAGGAAGAGGTTCAGAAGCTCAGGACTTGCTCCTCGTTGTCTGTCTATACCAGATTTGTGCACAAAACAAACACAAAGCTGGATTTGCTTTGGGAAGCAGTGATTTATGGTGTGGAGTCACTAAACATGTTTGCACATGAGTCCTTTGGGCATGCATAACAGCTTAGCTGGGGAACCTACCACAGAAGCATTCATTCCTTCTTATCTTGCCCTAGAGGCCAGGGCCAGTGCTGTTTTTGTTTCTGGTCCCAAAGAACTGGCTGCGGGCAGGGGTGAATTAGAGGGGAGTCTCCAGGCTTTCTGAAAGGGGGAAAAAGAGCTACACTTCAGTATTTTTTACAACCCCCCGCCCCCACATTATGATATATTACATCTGAATACAAGATACAAATATCCTGGCTTGTACTGGAAATAATGGAACAGCAGGACCAGAGCAGGGACTGTCCCTGTGTGCTGGCCACTGGTGAGGCACCACCTTGCACCCTTGGGGACAATTTTGGGCTCCTGGCTCCAAGGAAGACACAGAGGGGCTGGGACATGTCCAGGGAACAGAATGGATCTTGGAGCACAGGTCTGATGAGGAGCAGTTGAGGGGGAAAATAGGAGGTTCAGGGGGGACCTTCTTGGTCCTACAACTCCCTGACAGGAGGTGAGAATGACAGGACAAGAGTAAATAGCCTCAAATTGTACCAGGGGTGTTTCCATTGAATTTTAGGGGAAATTTCTTCAGTGAAACAGTGGCCAGTCATGGAAACAACCTGCCCAGTGCAGTGGAGGAGTCCCCATCGTGGAGGGGTTTAAAAGCCCTATGGATGTGGCACCTGGGGACTTGGGTTAGTGGTGGCCTTGGCAGAGCTGGGTTGATGGTTGGACTCCATGGTCTTGAAGGTCTTTTCCACCCTGAGGGATTCCATGGTTCTGTGATTCTGGGAAGCATTCGGGGGCTCCTGGTGTGTTCAGACTTGAGTGTTAAGGTGTGATAAAATTCCTCTGTGAGTATTAGGGGCTTACAGTTCAGGGGGAGCAGTGTTACATGAGCTGGGTGTTTGGCACTGCTGTCACAGCTGGTAGAACATTAGTCTGATTTTTCACTATTCATTTGTGCTGAGCTGTGGGGGGGATGCACAGGGATGGAAGAGATCCAGAAGAGGGTCATGATTCCTCATTACAAAGGACTTGAGCTCTGTCTGCACCAGTTCTCAAAGGGAAAGTTAAGGAGTAATTTGTAGAATGCTACAGAGGGAACAGAAATTATTATAAATAAACCTCTTCTATCCATAAGAGAATGGAGGAGCCAGAAAATGAAAGCTAGATTAATTCAGCCTAGGAACTAGGTAGACTTTTAATGTGGAGATTGGAAATCGTTGGAACTGTTTCCTGGTGTGTGCTATGAATTATTCTGTATCACTAGAAATCTTTAAATCATGGTTGGCTTTTTTCCCCCCCTGAAAGTTACTCTTTTGTTAAATTGCAGTTTTTGGCCCAGAGTCAAGAACTAATTTATTTATTGGCAGAGTCAAGCAGCACAGCCCCCCTGCATTGCAAACCAGGCAGTTTTGGGGTGGGATCTGTGGAAGTGCAGTGGCACAGGGACAGCCTTGTGGGGAAGGTGCAGTGTTCATCTCTCCTGCCTTTTTTTCACATCACAACTAAGTGGAAGCTGAGGGAACTCTGTCTTGCTCCATTGATACTCCTTGTGTGTGAGTGGAAGGTAAAGCCCCCTCCTGCCCCAGGATTAAAAGCTGTGTCTTGCTTGCACGTAACTCTTGCTGAATAACAGCAATATGCACAGAAATGGCGAAATCACTGTGTGCTACTTTATTCCTTGCTCTGGGAAAAGGGAAAGGAAGGAGGCAAAGGCGTCCTTCCCACCTGCTGGTAACATCCAGCTGATTTACACCCTGTCCCTGTGGCTCTTGTTCTCCGCCAGCTGGGCTGAGTGGCCAAATGAATGCCTGGGAGTTATGATGGCATAAAACTGATGGGAGACCGGAATTATGGAGGGCATAAGCCTGTTCCACATTAGAAACCAAGGCTGCAGGAACAAGCTGTGCAGCGCCCTGGCTCCTGGGAGGATTAATTACAGATGGTGGCTGTGGCAGCTAAATCAAGTGCCTCTAATTTTGTGTAAACTTCATTAAACAAATGCTGAAGCAGGGCTGTAATCTGTGCCAAATGGGATAGGATGACGAGAGTAGAAAAGGAAAATACTCTGTGGGAAGTTAAAAACAAGAATCCTCAGTGTCTAAATCCACTGAAGCAATTTCTTCTACCTCTTGTGCTTTAGTGGTAGAATTTTAAACCACAAGCTTTTAAACTTATTATCTGGTAAAGCCTTGGTAGCTTGAATTAATAACAACTTTCTGCTAATGCCTTGCTGAATTCCTCTTAGTCAGCAAATCCTGGTTTATCTGATACGCTCAATCCTTCCTGATATTCTGCCACCACGTGCATTTGGCCATTTCTTTTCCAATTGTGGCAATGGCAGAGGAGGAAGCACTGACCACCAGCTTGGCTGTGGCCGCTGTGGTTGCTGGACTGATGTGGTGCAGGGATTATGGGAGCCCTGGATTCTCATTTTGGCTGCAGGTTTGTGTTTTAATCTGAAAGTTAAGAGCTTCTGCATGTTGATGTAATATTCCAAGCAATGTTATCTGATTTAAAGTCCGAGAAATGCAAGTTCATCCAGCTGTCACCTGTGATGTGCACAGTTTCATTCTGCTCTGAATCGCAGGGACTCGTGTGCTGCTGCAGAAAGGGGTGCTGGCATTCCCCTGCCTCCCTCAGAGGAGGCAGCAGCCTGGATCAGGGAAAGGTGAATAAATCTCTGCTGACTTAGCAAGTGAAAATCTGCTCAGCAGAGAGCCCCACGGATGGCAGCGCTGGGGCTGGGAATCAGGGCATGGAGGAGGGCTGCTCTGGGGAAAGAGTCCATGACATAATCCCACAGTGGGATTAATTCATTGGCAACCTGTGATTTCACCCCTGGCAGCTCAGGTATTGACGTGGTGAGGGACTGAAAGGCCACTTAAATGAACTGAGCTTTTCCAGACAGGGAGAATTGACTGGGGAGGAAAAGCCAAGAGTCTACTTTGAAGTGCTTTTGGTGGCCAGTGACAGAGTTTTTGTGCTTGTTTAGTTCAGCTGTTTGTTTGAAGTTGGACAGTTGGGGTTGTGTTAGACATTTGTCACTACAGACACTCTCAGTGTGACCCTGTGCCTGGCTGAACAATCAAGTGGATAGTAGCTTGTCCTTAAAGGAACTACAGGAGATCTAATACCCAAGGGAGTGCTTTTTTAAACTATTATTTTCTCTCAAAATAATATTTTTTGAATTATTTCCCCTGCTGTCTCTCTATCCTCTCCCAGATCCCTGTCCATGTAGGGTGCTTTAAGGTGACTTGGGCAGCTCCTTCAAGATCAGGAGCCTAAAGTCAGGCTGTGGATTTAGAGATCCTGCCTGTGATTTGATTCTTTCCTCTGCTGTTTTAGTTGTGTGGTGGCTCCACAGGACTTGTGAATGGTCAGCTGAACACGGGACTTTTGGAGAGGAGCACTGAACACTTTGATGCATAAATTTAGGCTGAGGAGCTTGACTTAGCTGGTTTGGAAAATGCTGACTTGAAAATGTAATCTTTCTCTTGCAGTTTAGGGGGGCTTAAAAGGAAACCAGTCTTGCCCAGTGTCTCTTTTTGATGTAGGAAGCAAGTTAAAAAGTTGTACCATTTAAATGAAGGTAGATTTCAAGCAGCAAAAATATTTCAACTTTTATGTTGGCATTAAGTCAGTTTTGGTTTTGAAATGCATTTTTAAGTCTTCTCTAAGGGATCCAGGACTAAAAGCCTGGCCCTGCACTGCCCTGCAGGTAAGTGCTCAGAGGAATTGCTTTTGGTTACCCACGGTTTAGATGCAGCTGAAGAGAAATATTTTGGCCTTTGGGCTTCATCAGATAACACAGCACAGGCTCTGTGATCAGTGGGAACAGCACATGTTCTTAGAGGAAGTGCTGGAATTTTTATATTCGTCATAAAATGCTGCAAAATGTCTTTTTCTTTTCCTTTCCAAGCTGTTCTGCTAAAGGGAATCCTCATTCCTCCTCTAAAGCTGCTCCTTGCAGTAGGAAAAGCAACACAACAACCAAATGTTCTTCGCTCCCTTGTCCTTGGGAGCAGCTCAGGAGTGCACGTGTGTTTTGTGCTCAGGGTGATTAATGCTGAGGAGTTTTACAGAGTTGATGAGTGCAGTGTCAATGGGATCTCTGCCAACTTGTTTTTCAGGAAGGAGGGATGTGGCTTTCCTCAAACTGGGAGTTGGGCAAGCAGCCAATGGGGTACCAAAAATAAGAAAATCGTGCAAGTCCAGACCCAGCCGAATTGCAAAAGGCTTTGAATGGGCCTGCCTGGACAATCCTGGAGCCACAATGATGGAAAGGTCTTAATTGCTTTTTTTTAAAGAAGCATGTCCAATTCTGACAGTCCAGAAGTCCACATGGGCAGGGGGGAGGAAGGACTGATAGATCCATATGTGCAAACATTTAGTAATTGCATTTATTTTTTGGATGCTTTATACCTAAAATGAGGGGAAATTGGAATTAAAAAGTAGTTTACTGCTGGGTAACACCTGTACATTTCTATTTACCAAGGCATTTATTTTGTGTGTGAGATCTGTGTCAAGCCTGGGAAATACTTTTCTGCAGGTGCCTTGAAAAGGAACATTCCTGAAACAGTCTTGGGTTTGTGTTCATCTATTTCACCCCATTTACTTCCTGCTAATTGCTGCTGCTTGGATTTATCTGTATCACTGTGAGTTTGCTTGTTTGGATTTATCTGTTGTTTGGATTTATCTGTATCACTGTGAGTTGTCCTTGCTCAGGAAAGGTATTTTCCAAGAAGAGCATTTTTATGTATTGAGGATAATTAGTTTATTTGTTTCTCCTTGAGGCGTCTGTTAAGTATATTTTCTTTTTTAAAAAAAAATCATTATTTTTAAGTCTTCTTAGCCCTGTTGTGGTGCACTGATGGGAAGTGTAAAAAAAACCCTATAAATCATGGATCCTTTGGGAGGATTTCCAAAAAAATCTCATGTCAGGACAGTTGGGTGGTGCTTTGGAGCCGGGTCTTTTTTTTTCCTCCCTTTAAAAAAAGACTACAGTAGGTTTTCTGGCCTTCTGGGTAATCCTTGTCCTAATTTGCATCCCTCTTACCTGCCTCGGTCTACGTGAAGCTCCAAAATGCCTCTAATTAGGGAAAACGTGGAAATGAAAAGCAATTAAAAAAGAGTTGTTTCTAATGAGGCTTTGACACTGATGCTGGTGCTGAGGGTGAGTTTCCAGGAAGGTGGAATTGCACGGGGAGCAGTGACTGACATCCAGGGTTTGATGGATCTGGTTAGCCACTGGAACACATTTTGCTGCTTTGGGCAACACTGAATTTACTGTTGACTCTGCCTTATTTTTTGCCAGCTCTACCTGGAGGGAGGCAACAAGCCATAGCTGCTTGGAAAAAGCAGCCTGGGAAGCCCCGGAATTGCTGCTTGGCCGGGGATAAAGGGCTTGCTGCAGAGTTGGGCTGGCCTGTGGCAGCGTGAGCAGTGTCCTTTCAGCGGGGTTTGATGGAGAGATGTTCCTGCAGCTTCTCCTTTCTTTCCCTACCCAGGGCCCAGCGCCCTGGGATGGAATTCCAGGTGCCCGTTTGGCACTGACAGACAGGAATGGGAATGAGCACGGCTCAGCAGCTGTGCCTGGCTCTTAATTGCAGGTTCCTACAAGAAAATGGCTGTTGGATGCGGTGTAAAGGAATGAAATCCTAATGGCCCGAGCAGATGATAGAAAAGGCCTGTGACAACTGGATGGATAGTAATGGTTCCCTCAGTCACTGGAGATGTGAACAGGCACTTCACACCCCATTTTCCCTGCTTTAACTCCGCTCCTAACAGAAGGATGGGCTGCCTTGAATTTAAGCAGATGTGAAGCGGCAAGGAGGGGAGAGGAAGCCTGTGCTTGCTCATGTGTCTGTAAAATGCTGAACACACAAAGATGGGGTAATTGAGACAAGCCAAATGTTTATACAAGGGCATTTCTAGTGCACCCATCCTTAGCAGGACCGGAGTTCAACTTGCCTGCGGGAGAGGATGAAATGAGACCAGAGACTTGTTTTATTTTGTTTATCTGCAGGAGAATCAAAGCAGGGCAAGGGACAGCTTTGATGCAGGTCAGACGTGGGTTTTGTTAAGTGCAGGGTTTGGTTTGGATTCATTAGCCGGCTGCAGAGGGAGGAGACCTCACCCGGACGAACACCAGCAGGAATAATTGCTTTGCTGGGAGAGGAAGAAAATCTAACAGTGGAGTCAGGGTGGGTTTCTGCTGACTTGGCTGCACTGCAGCATTTGGGCAGTGAGGAACCATGGCTTTATTTCTGGATTGCCCAGTGGCAAGGTACTGAAATGGCCTTCTGCCTTTAGCTGGTCCCTTTTAAAGAATTTATTGTGGAGCATCTCCTCTTACTCCTTTTTACAGTCTTTCTCTCGGGTTTTTGTGAAGGGACATACTTCTCCTGATGAGGAAGGTGGTTTTGCTCACTGTCATAAATTCCTTCCGGGCTAATAGCTCTTGGATGAGTTTCAGTGTGGCACCCTGCTCATGCCCAGAACAGCCAGGGTTCTCAAGTTGGCAGCAAATGTTCCTGGCTCCCACAGACAGAGATTTTGGAGAGATCAAGCAAGTTCCGTTATCCTACACAAGCAAATTATTGGTGCTTAATACTTGTGTTGAAAAAATTGCGAACAAAGGGCATATCACAGCCAAAACTTGCACAGGTTTCGGCTGCTCCTGGCTGTGTGATCAAAGTGCTTTGGGGGGATCAAAGATCACTCCACCCTCTTAATGGGGGTTTGGCTCTAGGGCTGGAATTGCCATTCGAGGGGACACTTGTATCCCAATGGGACTTAGACCTGTGACCGTGCAGGGGTAGAGCTGACACTGCCAGCTCGTTTTGTGAAGGTCACCAAGCCGGAGTGGCCATCATTCATTAACAGCTTTCTGAAACAGAAAGCTCTGCTTTCCTGCCAGTTTCCTGAGAGGTTCCCTGCTCTCTTCTTCCTTGGAATTCGTGCAGTTTGCTGTTACACTGGAGCAGTGGACAAAGCATGAGTACTGTGTGTGACAGGCTGCTCCTCCTAGGACTTCCATCTTGCATAAATCACTTCTCTTATGCCTCTCTATAAAATTTAAATGACATCTGAAAGGAAGGGACTTGCCAGCCCCGTCCAGCTGAAATATTCAAGTTGTTTTGCATTACATTGGTATTGCTCAAATCAGAATCTCAGCCTTTGGGATGGGACTTGTGACCACCTAAAAATTAGGGCACAGCATCCACAGGAGAGATTTTGGAGAGAAAATGTGATATTGTTTCTTACCCTAAGGGTGTGTGGGCTTTTGATTTTCTTCTGGTATCGCACTGGCTGCTGTGTCTTTTCATTGAAAGCAATAATTGCTTGCGGTCCTTGGGTTTTGGGTCAGCAAAAAGGGCAGGTTTGGGTCTACTTTACATTCTGGTCCATGAAGAAATTGTCCCTTGTCTAAAGTGATTTTCCTTCAAACTGTTAGGTCTAGAAAGCAAGTGTTTTTTTGAGACAAGGTGGTTCACTGGAATACTTCACCCTGTTTTTCCTCAGAGGTATTTCAAAGCACCAGTAAAATGTCATCTCCTTTCAGAGTCTCTTTATGTTCTGGGAAGGTTTAAAAACTTAAATATTGAAAGAGAAGCAAAAAATTGTAAAGAGATTTGAATGATGAGATGGTAACACAATGGCAAAATTTGGTCAATGCCACAATGGCACAGTGGTGAAGCTGGTGAAGTTTTGGGAAGTTACAGCAATTAGCAGAGCCCGCCCCCAAAACAAGCAGGGAAAGGTGAATGATATGAAAGGGGCTGAATATTAAGAATGTAATGGATGATGTCTGTAAGAAGTGGAAAAATATCAGGGAGAAGAAAGGAGAAATGACAGGAAAGAAGGACATTCTAGGAAGATGTAGAGAATGCTTCCCTCCCCTGTAGGGAAAGCATTTTGAAATAACTCCTGCCATCACGGATTTTCTGAAGGTCCTTGGTGCTTTCCCAAATCAGCCCTTTGCCAGGCGTGGGGATTTCAGTTCTCTGCCCTGAGTGCACGTAGCAGGGCTGCTGGGGGTCATGGCAGGAGGCTGGATTAACATTCCCAGCAGGCTCTGGGGTTTGGTTAGTCTCTGTGATCTTTCCTTATCCCCTGCTATGTGGGGGGAACCATGTGCTGATGATTCCGAGCAGGTGATGTGGCTGGAGGGGATTATTGGAAATACAACTCCCTCTTCTTTCCCATGGCCACAGCTTGGAGGTCCATCAAGGAGCCTGGGGGCCTGTCTGCTGTCCTTCTGCCCCAGGTTTTCCTCCTTTTTCCTCCTGGAGATAGAGATGCTCACTTTAGCATGGCAACACGAGGAAAACCCCATCCTTTCCCTGCCATCGTGGATGACATTTTCCTTACACCTGCAGACCCAAGATGGAAATGCAGCTGTGATCATGTCTGGATAAGCTTGCTACAAAACCTCCAGTGGGGTGGCTACTCCTTGTTCCTGAGAGGAGAGCTCTCTTTAGGTACAAACCTCTATTTTTCCAGTGCAGATGCTGGGGTGGGGAAGGTGGGGTGGACACGACAGGACTTGTGCACGTAGCTCATGGGCACTTCAGTCTCACTGTGCTCTGTCTGCAGATGTGGGAGTGGTGCCCAGGTTAATCATCCAGGCAAGGGGAGGGAAAAACATCCATGGGTTGGCTTCTTTTCAAGTCAAGTGTGCTCCGAGCTAGGCTCTGAAATTCTGCCTCTCTCTGTTCCTCATCGTGGGGAGGGAAAGTTCTGCACATTAACAGGGGGTGATGCAATTCTTTCTGCCTTTGTACATCCTCATTTCCAAGAACACAGTGTCTTGGCTGTCTCAGTGTCTCAGCCCTGTGGGAGCTGTTATGGGCTGAGGGATTTGGGATTTCCCTGGAGCAATCTGCTTTTGCAGGGAGGGCCCTGACTGTCCTGAGGCTTTCATCAAACATCTTCCACTGGCCTCTTGAAGGTGAGGGGAAGCTGGAGGATCTTTAGCGTGCTGTGTTAAAAAGAGCTGCAGGCTTGCTTTCCTCTTTGTTTTTAGGAGCCTCCCCTCAGTGTGAGGCTCTCTGGTGTGTGTTTTGAGGAGAGGATGCTGGATGGCTGCAATTCCTGCTGGGTTTGGCTGCTGTTTTAGCAGGTTTGTCCTGGAAGGTGATAATGCAGCCACTTCCCACTCACCTGTCACTGCACATCCTCTGTTCAACATCCCCTTGTGCAAGGACTTCTGTGTTTTCCTAGAAATAGGAAACAG
Source organism: Molothrus ater (assembly GCF_012460135.2). Classification (NCBI taxonomy): domain Eukaryota; kingdom Metazoa; phylum Chordata; class Aves; order Passeriformes; family Icteridae; genus Molothrus; species Molothrus ater. The sequence continues at coordinate 10,471,732 of NC_050481.2, read as the reverse complement.
CCATAAATGACATCAGTGATCTAAAGCTCAGCCATTTCCAGCCCCTTGCCATGGGCAGGGACACCTTCCACTAGACCAGGTTGCTCCAAGTCCCATCCAACCTGGCTTTGAACACTTCCAGGGCTGGGGCAGGGACAGCTGTAGTTCCCAGAAGCTGAAGGTTGCATTCCTAGCAGGACTTAAGCAGCTGTCAGGTGGATTCCAAGTGCAATATTTACTGCACTGTAGAAAAGAACACTGAAATACTTTGTGTTCCCATGCTCCTGAAAAATGGGCTATCTCACCAGGGCTGCACATGATGGCAGTTTCTTTCCAGAGCCTGAAACAACATTCCTCATGGCCCTGAGAGGGGAACATCAGGCGTAAGGTGAAGGCTGTGTTTTGGGGCAGGCTCTCCTCTGGGTTGGTGCAGTGCAGGAGCTGTGGCTGAGCCAGGCACCACTGACCCAGGCAGCCAGGGATGTTACCCTGCAGGCAGGAAGGGAGGGAGCCTGCTGCCAGCTTCACTCTGGTGACCCACATTGCTTTCCTTTTTTTCTTTTTAAGATAAAAGTAACTAAAGATGCAGGGAAGAATGTGGCCTCTGGAGGTCAAATGAAATGATGGATGCAGGTGTTTGGAAAAGCCATCCATCCATGCTGGTGTGCACAGACCTCTGGGAAGGGTGCCAGTGCAGAGGAGTGGAAGAGCTGTGCAGGAAAGAAAGTTAATTCATAGTATCCAATCTCCCAGCTCAGTTTTTTTATTTTGCTGAGGGGGAAAAAAAGAGGGAAAGGGGAGGAAGGAAAAATACAGTAGAGTATTTTTCTAAATCCCCTACTCTTTTTTGGTATCAGGTTGTGCTTTGTTTACGTGCTGCTGGTTTTGAAAGCCTAGGGAGTAACAGGTAGGGAGACACCTGAAAGTGTTGGAAGCACCAAGGCCTTGCTGATGGGAATTCCCACCACTAAGATCTTCAGGAGAGATGGGTGTACTGAAACCAGGACTGTGATTGGAGCTGCTCTAAGTACTTGTAGTTCTGGGAATGTTCCTTTGTGCTTTGCTGCAATGTTCTTAGAAGTAAGTCTTGTGCAGCAAGGGGGATTACCCTGCTTTTGCTCTGGAGGGCTTCTTCCTTAGAACTGAGTTGATCCCTGCAATCAGATGGATCCCATTCATCCCTGGTGTGGGATTGCTGTAGCTCTAGGAAGGTGCCAGGCTGGTGATGGCATCAGCTACAGTCATGGCACAGAGGGGGTTAAGGTGGGGAAAGGAGAGTGTGGAATCATCTCCCAGGTTTTACAGCTGTGTTACAGGGGAACCTCTCCCTCTCCATCCAGGGCTTTTCCTTCCTGACCCATTCAGTAGAGAGGACACTTCCCTCAGGAGTGTTTCCTGTGCCACTTCTCCTAAATCTCTGCATTCTTCAGGGAAGCTGTGAATCGTTCAGGGAACAGGCAAGCCCTCAAGTGTGGGACTCTTCTACTTTGAGACCTTCTCCAAGTAGATGCAGATGAATAAAAACTTAAAACCCAAGGATCCTGCAGGAACCTGGAGTTAAAGGCATTGTGATATGTTTCTGAAGCCATGTAGAACTGCATGAACAAAATGTTGAAAAATGGGATTTCCTTCTTTGAGGAGGTAAAAAAAATAAAATTAAAAATACCTAAGCTACGTAGTGGTCAATTTGTTTCACATCATCTTCAAGAAGGAAGAGAAGGAGATTGCAAGGAAGAGTTCTGCCATATCACAGTGTCATGATTAAATTTGTAATGAGGCAGCAATTATTTCTAACCAAGCGTGAAGCAGCCTAACAGGAATTGGCTCACACCATGTCAGGGAGCAATCTTCAGCCTGGCAAATATCCATGGCATGGAGAGGGATGTGAGCAGAGCCCTGTGCTCCTCCTCTCACTGAATCTGTGTGGACAGTGATCCCTGAGGCTTCATGTGAGCCAGAAAACACATTACCAAGCACTGCTGCAAGCTTATTAAAGAGGGAGAGTTAAAATGGTTAACAAAAGCACTTTCTCAGGTATTACCTGGTGTACCCAGCCCATTCTTGCTGCCTCAGGATGGAGGGAAGATGCATTTTCTTCCTCAGCCTGAACTTAAGGGATGCATATGCTTTGCCTCTGCTAAATATTTCATGGAGCAGCTTCTGTAGATTAAGACATCACTACAGTGAAGGAGCCAAGTGCTTTGATATAAAACTGTCCCTGTTTTACACGATGAGCACTGGAGAGATTTAGGAACCCCCCAGTCTGCTTTCAAGAGTCTAAATAAATGCTTCTGCATGTGCTCCCGCTTAGCCTTGCTGCTGCAGCCCCCATGACGGGCTTGCTGTGTAAATTGTTCCAAGATTTATTCTGAGAGAGATGTTCAGTACTGAGAAGGGGGTGAGAGACAAAAATTCATGTGCAGGAGCTCTAGAGGTTATGGCAATCTTGGTCCTTGAGCTTGCTTCTCCTGTGGACAGTCAAATTTTGGAAAATCAGTTTTTCTGTAGAAGGGTAAAGGGAACAAATTGGAGAGATGCTCCAGGTATGGATCATGGTAATTTCCAGAGCACCTCCTGACTTCTCCCTGGCACTGTGTTGGAAATCAGGTCCAGATTCATGGTGGTGTGCATTGAAAAAATAAATATGCTTTAGAGAGGATTACAGGGCTTCAATTTTAAATAAATATTTTTTTTTGCCATGACCTTACACACAGTGCTTCTGAATAATGAAAGCAAAAGGAACTGTTCCAACATGAGCTCAGAGACATGTGCAATTTGTTTCCTGCTGAATGCTGCCACTTAGCAATGGATAATATGATTTATTTCTGACTGATGGCCAATCGTGCTAATTAATAGACTGGTACTTCTCCTGGTGAGGCCAACCCATGCTCTGTTTATCTGTCCATCTTTTATCTGCCTCATGGGAGGGAGTTTCAATGCCTCACAGAGCTGCTTTTTATGCCTTCTTCTGTGGAAAGCCATGGTTTGTGATTAATCTGACCAGCCTTTCCAGCCCTGGAATTACTTTTTCCTCCCCTGCACCTTCTGGCCATGGCTGCTTCCCTGTTGGTGTTATTCCACAAGTTTTGCCTCCTCTCCCTCAGTCTGCTCACCACTCTTGGACAGGATAAGCTTTTGTAGCCCTGGCATTTTCATTTCATAGAGAGAGGGGCAATTAGCTGTAGTTCTCCTCATCTGTTTGGTGGGCTTTTGTTGTCACTGTAAAAAAATAATGATAATTTTTAAAGCACGTGTGACCCAGTGAATGCCAAGGACTGTGCTGCTTAACTTCTTCCCTCCTTCCCCCCCTGCTGTCCCTCTTGATCCCGATGAACTTGATCCCACTTCACAGCACTGAAGCACACAAACACATCTATCATCTTTGCCCTCTTCAGGATGTTTTGAGCCTGATTTTGTTTTTTGGGCCTGTAGTTTCTATGTGCCAGAGTCAATTAATTGACTCATTTGTAAGAGAAGGCAGCAAGGAGCATGTGTTTGAGTCAAGCACTGAGATGTCACCCACTTTCTGCTGCCATTATTTCCATTTGGTTTTGGACATTCAACATGTCACCTTGTTGAATCTCAGCAGCTCCCAGTGAACCAGAGCAATACTGGAAACAATTCTGGAGGACGTGAGGACACTCTGCACATTTCCTTGTTCTACAGGCTTTTCTTCATCATTTTTGCTCTTTAGTGAAGCCTTTGCTCTCCAAGATTAATGACTGTGCAGGGGTCCTCTTTCCCTTTGGAAGGGAAGGGAGAACCACTTTATTAATCTGCTGCCCAGGGAGCTGAGATGAAAGATAAGGACATAAAGGGCTGTATTTTCTGGGGGCTGGAAGGGACATTACTGTCCTTGGACCCACAGTGACAACAGTAGGATTTGAGGTGTATAATTCCTTGCTTGGAAAGGACACTTCCCTAAATATCCAGCCTGGAACTGGAGATAGCTCTACATTTGCTGACATGGCTCGCAGAATTGCTCAGGAGTGGATTGTTGCCTTCAAGAAGTAGAATTAGAGTTACCTTTCACCTGGTGCAGAGCTTCTGAGGGCCATGACTGGTACTGAAGGAAATTTCCTTCCTCTGCTGAATCAGCTGCAAGGATTTTCATGGCCTGATGGGATTTTTTTTTTTTTTTTTTTTTTTTTTTTTTTTTTTTTTTTTTTTTTTTGTTATTGTTGTTACAAAAGGGATAAAAGGGTTAGTCTGTCTTGTTCACTCTGCCCTGGCTGAGATGATGCAGTTGACATGGCAGCATTTGTCCCCCCATAACCTGCATTTCTAATTGAAATCCCCCATCCCCCTGGCAGTCTCACTTCACCATTTGACACATCTGTCACTGGCTGTTGGCTGCTGGTGTCCTGGTGGCTCTCCCAGGTTCAAGTTTGGAGCAAGCAGCATCACTTGAAGGGGACAGAACATCCAGAGCATCACAGAGCAGAGATGGGCACCCCTGCTGCTCCAGAAGTAGCCATTATGCTGTAATAAATGCTATCATTAAAGCTGTGATCTAGTTTAGATTAAATTAATCCTTTGCCTCTCTTCTTTTCCACAGCTGTTCAGTAAAGCACTTTGGGTTTGACATCCATTAACAGTTTGATATCCACTCAGAAGTCATTTTGGGGGCAGGATGTTTGAAATTTGCCAGTTGGCAGGTTAGGTGCTACTTGGGCAAAGGGGAGAAAAACCAGTAGGAGGACCCCAAATGTTATTCCTGCATGCTGAGGAGAATTTCTGGTGTGTGCTGTTCATCAAAACACACAACTGGGCATGGAAAAAAATCTGCAGCATAAGAAGATGATAAGAAAATAGTAATTGTTTTAGTTATCTAGTCCATTATAGATTGATTTAATGTGAGAATAAAGTTTGCAAAGAGGCTGCAAGTTGTTTTGGGTAAATCTAATAGTGGCAAATCAAAAGACATTAACCTTTCTACAGGAACACTGCTGCTCCCAAAATATTGAACAAAGAGCTCTGTGTGCTGATTTAAATCCTGGTTAGAACCAATAATTTGAAACCATAGTTTTACATAGTGCATTTGGTTCATTTGGAGCCCTTTCCTGGTGTCTGTGTGAAAGATAGGATGAAGATTACAACAGTACCTAAGTATTTGAAGAATATTTTGGAATATCATATCCCTAAAATATCTCAGGGCTGGTGGGAAATGTTATTTTTAGACTCTTGATTTTTACGAGGTACAACTGGTGAAAGATTTTCACAGTTGGAAAACGTGGCAGACTGTTGAACTGTGAAAACAGTACCTTGTTTTACTTTATGTAACTTCTTAATTCCCTGACTGGAAGAAGGGGAGAGCTGGTTCCCATTCCTGGAACAGTGTGTTCGTGTTGCTGTGCTGTTAATCAAGCCCTGTGCTTTACCTTAGCTGCTCTGTGCTCTCCTAGGACATAGGACTGAAGCTGTTTCCACTGAGAGGAGCTGAATTTCCGTGAGATTCCCGAGCCCTGTTGTTCCCGTGTTGCTCTCTGGCTGTGGGCACTCTGGAACTAGCCCATTAAAACCCCCTTGTCAAGGAATTTCTATTATCTGCCAGCAGATACCAGATCTAAAAAACACACTCAGCAGAGCAACAGCTCCCCGTTGCCAGAGATAAAACATCAAATCCAAACCCAGTGAACATTGGGAATCCTTTATGTGTCTCTGAATTGCTTTCATCTCCTCATTGCTCCACTAATGGGTATCCCCATAGACCATGCAGTGCTCTCTGTGCTTCCCCCTCCTTGGGGCTTCTCCTGCCAATTTTCTGGCATTGTCAGGTAATGGAAGTGGAAATGACAAATGAAAGCGGTGCTACCAGGGCTCCTCGCCTGGCAGCCGGTGGGTGATGCTGGTAATTGTTACCAAAAGTGTAATTGCTCCAGGCTCTGCCTGCCGTTTCAACAGAGCAGCCTGGAATTCCTCCTCTGAGACACTCGATCCCTGCCTGTTCTCAGTTGTCTCTGGCACAGGAACGACTTGGAAGGTAAATCCCACCTGGCACTCGGACTTGGACCTCCCTCTCGGGGGTTTCTCCCCGTGGTTTCTCTCCCAGGGGTTTCTCAGCTCCCTGCTCCCCAAAGCAGAGTCTGGGGCAGAGCAGCCTCTGAGAGAGTTAACCACAGAATCCCAGAATAGCTGGGGGTGGAAGGGAGCTCTGCAGGTCACCCAGTCCAACCCCCCAGCCCAGGCAGGGTCACCTGGAACAGGTGACACAGGGATGGGTCTGGGTGAGTTTCGTCCCTGGGCAGCTGTTCCAGTGCTCTGCCACTCTCATGGAAAGAAGCTCTTCCTCATGGTGAGGTGGGACTCCTTGTGTTTTAGTTTATGGCTTCTGCTTCTTCTCCTGTCACTGGGCACACCAAAAATTGGCACACCTTGGAGATACTTGTATGGATTGATGAGATCCCCTCTCAGTCTTCTCCAGGCTAACCAGGCCCAGCTCCCACAGTCTCTCCTCGTGGGAGAGGTGTTCCAGACCCCTCATCACCATCAGGTGATTGGTGGGGTACAGGACAAGCAGCAACCCCCTCGTTTTTGCTGTGACAGCACAAATCGGCAGCTCAACCCCTGGCTGGCACAAAGGCTGCAGCTGTGCTCTGCTGCCTTCACCCTGCTTAGCAACTGCAGCGATGCCAGCAGCCCAGTGACCGGCTTCACAGGTCCTGCATGCTGCAGGGGACACCCCAGCACCCAAGGACATTTTAGGCATGGACTGGATGTTTCCAGGGAGCCATAAGAGGATGCAAACCAGCTGTTGTGTGCTTCTTATTTCCCCTGTCGCTGCACCAGAATAGCTCACACATTGTTATCTGGTGTGACAATATCCTGAATAAATTACTGAGGCTTTTCACATATTAATAGCAGACTGGTTATTTGTGATTTGTTGGGTGGGGTGGGTTGTTTTTGTTGTTGAGGTCGAGGAGGGACAGGTGCAGTTGTCTGAAGTTCCGATCGCCAGTTGAAAAAGCAGTGGTCCAAGAGATTTAGGTCTTTCTGTGCTCTGGTTAATGTGACAGGGTGACAGCAGCAAACCAGGAGCACTCACAGCTGCTCTGGGCTCCGTTTGCTCCATGTCTGCTCTTTGTAGCTTTTTCTTTGCTTTTACTGCTTGTTGTGTTCTTGCCTCCTTCTTTTATCTTTTCTAAATCCTCATCAGTATTCTCCAAACCCAGGACACTGTGCTCATGTGTCTCCAGTTTTATCTCATTTTGTCTTGGTCTGGCTATCTGCAGGCTCAAAAGGTTTGGGAGCATTTCTTGGTTTTTTGGCCCCTGTTCTGCAGGCTTGCCCAAGTAATGTAGATGTATCTCTTCTTGCAGCGTGGTGTTTTAAAATTCAGTTGAATTAGGTATCGTTTCTTCTTTTGATGTAGGGAAATCCAGGGAATTAATAAATTATAATGGCACTGCTTGGCGTTTAAGGAATCCTTTCCATCTTCAAAGCACTCTCTGCATGGTATTTCATTATTTATACTGTTAATTATATTAGTACTGGTAAGGAAAAAGCCCCTGAAATTGTCATTGAGAAAAATACACTCTCAACAGGATAGGAATCCAGCACTTAGATTGCAGCAGATAATTTGTCCACTGAGGTGCAGGGCCTTGGAGAAGATGCCAGGCAGGTTTCCAGCAGTTCTTTGGGTGTCTACTGCAAAGTCTTGCTCTATATTTGGAACTGTATTGCCTGGGAGCTTTGAGGTGTACTTGTGCCTGCTGGGTGAGCACCAACAAAGCCTCACAACAGGACAGGTGGGATCCAGACTTTCTGAATTGGACACTTTAGGTCTGCTGCCAGGAATCCTAAGCTAAATGTTGAATTGTCCAAAGACCTGGACACTGAGACCCGTGAAGTGCTTGGAAGACTCTCATATCCCAACAGATCAGGTGGTACTTTCCTGACTATTAACTAGATAATGAATTTTTTAAAACTCTGCAGGGAAGTGTTGGTTTTGATCCTGTACCTGGCAAAAGGAATTTAGAAGCAGCTGATTTGAGCCCACAGACAGGAGTCAGCCTGCTTGGGCAATGATAGAAACCAGGGGAGGAAGAAGAGCAAAGAGGGGTTTTCTTACCACAAACCTGAGTATTTAAGTCTCAAAATGTGAATAAGGGTGGCTCTGTGCTGACATTGTGCCATGAGGCTCCTTTGGTTATTATTCCACGGTGAAAATTATTTTCCTTTTTTAAAAGTTTTACTAAGCAGGAGAGATCAGAGATGAAGGTTTAGGAGAACCAAAGGATGGAGCACTGAGTCTGTCCCCTCCCTTCCCACTCCTGGTTACCCTGTGGCTGCCTTCCCTGCCAGCTTTCCAGCACAGAGCTCTGCTGAAGCCAGCAGGATGAGTTAACTCCAGTGTGTGTGTTAGCTACAGCTTGGCACACACATCACTTAACCTTCATTTCTTCCCTAACTGCACCATCAATCTGCTGGCAGAGATGGTGTCAGGGTTTCTGTTCTGCAGCCCTATGTGAGCCAGGGGAGAGCCAGCTGTGTTCCTGAGCAGGAATTACCATCCCTCTTTGCCTTGCCCAGGGGCTGTGCACCTTCTAAGGTCAGCATTGCCACTGATGTGGGAGAAATGCTTTTGGAAAGCAGGGCAGAGACCCAAGGATTTTTTTTTTTTTCAATATTTTTTGGCCATCCCACTATTTGCAGATTGATGTTCTTGAAGTGCCTGAGCAAGTGGTCTGGTTTTTCAGGATATTTTTTCTCTCATTAAGTGTCCTAATGGGCCTTTAAGGCACATTTCAGTATTTTATCATTATGCTTAACAGTTTTAGTAGTTAGCTGTAAATGTGCTCGTGGCAGTCAACTGTTAATCATCCTTCCAAAGTCCTGCTTAGCACTGTGAGTATATTGAGGTAAATCGCTACATGGTGTAAATGAACAGCAAGGTCTGGTCTCCTTAAAAAAGAGGCTGGATGACTGGGCTAGGGGCTGTCCATCCTACCCAGAACATCCTGTGTGGTGCCAGTTTAGCCCAGTGTTTGTCTATACAACAGGGACAGGGATTGTCTAGCTGCAAACAGTGTTTCAGCTGAGAAACTGATCCTCCTCTTCCCCTTTTCTTGTGGAGGCAGCGTGGGATCGTGACCTCAGCGGGGAGGGAATGGAAGGGGTCAAGCACGGCTGGTGGAAACCCTTGTGAATTAGCTGTGGGTGTTCCAGCTGGGTGCAATGATGGAGTGGTGGTGACAGCTGTTTCCAGATGTGTCAGGCTCTCTGCTTGGCCAGAGTCTCCTCCGTGGTGTTTGGGAATACACGTGCCCAGGTAGAGCAAACCCCAGGAGTGGCTTTGCCTCAAAGCTACCTCTGCTGCCTCAGCACCACCTGGGATCCACCCTGCAGTGTGGCCAGTGTGAGCCTGATCACAGGGAAGTTTTCCAGAGATGTTGTACTCACCTGGGGCTCTTGGAGGTTGGATTGTGTTGCTGTTGGAGCTGATGACTGGCCCTGCATGGCCTTGTCTTTCAGCTGTGTTTTGGAAGCTGTTGAGTGACAAGTGCCAACACAGGGCCTGAGAAGCGTGTGGGAGGGAGGGGGCTCTGTTGCAGTCCGTCTCTGTGGAGCTATTTGAGATGTGCTGTCAAGACAGGACGTGCCCTGTGCTGCATGGGCCTGGTTTCTAACTTCCTTTGCAGAATAACACCTCCTGGAAGCCGGATTCCTGCCAAGACTGCCGGTGCCGGAGCGGTGTTGTCACCTGCCAGCCTACAGTCTGCAGAGCCCCTCAGTGTGACTTCCAGAAGGTAAGGGCTGAGTTCCTGTGGCTGCCCAGAGCCAGGCACGGGCTCTGAGTCCCTGTACTCCTCCTTGGAGTGACAACACGTGGTGTGGGAAGCCTTTGTCCCCTTGCCTGCAGCCAGAGGCTGGGTGTTGGAGCAGCTTGATCCCAAAGGAAGCCCATGAACTGGGCTGCAGCCTCCCAGCATGAGCCCCCCTTCTTTTGGAGGTGGGGCTGGGGCTCCCTGGGAGGTGCAGATGGGCACTTTCCACTCTGCTGAGCAACAACAGAGCTGAGATTGTCTGTCCTCCAGTTTCTTCTTCCTCGTGATGGTTGCTGAGCTTTCCTTGTCTCCTGCTTGTCTTTGTCTGGATCTTCATTAATTGGCCATGGGACTGGTCTTGCATTAACATCTGGATTGCTGGGGTAGAGTGCACAAATAGCAGTGAAAAAGAGTGTTTTAAAGAGGCTGTCAGGATAATTATATGGCTTTGTGAAGCAGGTTAAAATGTTTCCCAATATGACAGCACTAATGAGGAAATAATTTTGATTCTTACTGGTTTTCCCCATTATTATTGCTGTGTATTGATTAAAGCTAGACTGAACTAGTAGGAATTTTTGTGCTAAAGAGGAGGGAGATCAAGTGCTGTCATGGCACATGTAATAATGAGTGCACTAGATAAAATTATAAAAATCAGATAAATGAAAAGGTAGCTACTTTAAAGCTCATAAAGGGAAATAGGTTTATAGTGTCAAGTGAATCTGTGTGACTCCTTGACATGGGCAATCTCCAAGATAAAATGTTTAAGTGTTCCAAAAACATCTGGTCATTTAAACATTGAAAAGGATCACCAAGGATCTCAGAAGAAAAAAATCCTTTCATGCTTCAAGGCTAAACCACCAACAGAAAAGCAAGGTCAGAAATCATCATCTTTCTCTATGGTTTATTTCTTATCTACTCATTATGAGATTTATGCAAATATGGCCGATCTTATTTCAGCAACATCTGTCCCATGTTTCTCAGTGGCCTTTCAGTGAAGAACCTTGAGTTTTGTTTTTTATTCTTTAAAAACTGGTTCACCTGAAGAATTCCCAACTGTACTCTTGGGGGTGTAAATTCCGCTGTTATTTTGAGGGCACAATGTCAAACACACAAAGTGCTGTGCCACCTCTCAGCAAGGCAATGTAGTGTAGCAGCATTCTGTATTTCACCTGAAACCTTTCCTTTCTGAGCTAAGAGGACCAGGTCCAGCCAGGCCTCATGGCTTCACTTGCATTTTAGAGTCCCTGTTTGATGTCAGCTGTTTATTGAAATCCTGTCTCTTTTCAGGGAGAAGTGCTCCAAATAGCCTCCAACAAGTGCTGCCCCCAGTGTGCCTCCCGAGCTGAAGGATTCTGCCAGCACGAGGGACAGATCCACAGCGTGAGTGCCCTGTCCACTGTCTCAGCAGGGACCATCCTTACCTGGTTTTAGCTCCCTGTTTGCTGCAGCCAGTGGAGGCTACTGAGCTGGTGTGCAGGAGAAGGATGGATCTCTGCATGTATATCCTGTCACTGCCAGAGAGTGGAATTTAGCAGGAGTTTGGTCAGCAGGGTTTGCAGTTGCTGAGCAGTTGTGTGTCCTGCGTGGCTTAATGGGAGAAATTTCCCCACTTATTCCTTCCCTTTGCTGTTTCTGTGCTTGGCTGAAGCAGTGCAGTAACATCAGAAGGGGAGCAAAACACAGAGAGATTGACATCTTAGCTGTGCTCAGAGGAGCTTTCCTCTCAGCAGCCACCTATGCTGCCAGAGATTGATTGCTGCTCTGCCACCTGGGTTCTGTGTTCTGTAATCCTGAATCATTCACAGAGCAGGTTCTGGGATGTAGCTTCACCCAGGGGGGCTGAAAGGCCAAAACAATCAGAATAAGTGTCTGGAGATGAGGAAAAAAATCAAGATTCATGGGTAGTAGTTAATGAATCATGTCAAACAACTGGCAAATGTAGAAAAATGGCTTAACAGCAAACTCAAGTCCTATGTGTGGTCTCTCACAGACTTTTCTGTTTGACAAGAGGCAAGTCAGGTCCAAGTCTCAAGAAATATGCTAAAATGCCCAGACATATTTGCAGGGCTGTGCATATTGGAGGGCTGTGCTCTCCACACCTGAGATGGATGTTGAAACCCTCTGTTCCAGCATGAGGCATGGCCAGCATGAAGCTGGTACAAGCTAAACAAAAGCTGGAACAGGAGGGGTAGCACACCCATCCTCTTCTCATGTTTCTTTGGGCCTGTCATTTGGTGGCACTATGTTTTATCATAATACATTAAATTTCTTCATGTGCTATCTCTGCATTTTCCTGTGCTGTTCTCCTGCTGCAGCTTTTGTCTTTTGGCTCTTTTTGAGCCTGTTCTTTGGACAGGCATCCCCACAAAAAAGATATGGATGTATTCGTACCTCAATTGCATTTCACATCCCAGTCCTGCTGCCATGTGGTCAGAAAACCACTTTTTATCAGTGCCAAGCCTCATCCTGGAGAGAGGAGGAACTTGAAAAGGGACAAGGCTTATTTCTAGCTCTCACTGTGCCCTTGGTTGTGTTGTGTGCAGCACGGCACGCAGTGGGCCAGCTCGGGATGTGTACGGTGCTCCTGTGCCCATGGGAAGGTGACCTGCAGCCCCAGGACCTGCCCAGCCCGCACCTGTGGCCGAGGGGAGCTGCAGGACACTGCCCAGGGCTCCTGCTGTCCCAGATGTGTGGGCCCTGGTGGTGAGTACTGTCTGAGCTCAGAACCTCCTTTTAGCCCCAAATCTGGAAAGCTTTTCTGTTCTTGTGCAGTTTTGTTGGGGACACACTGGAGGCATGTCTTGTAATTCCCTTTCTCTCCTGCTGCCATCTTTACATTTTTAATGGCTTCACCCATGGGCCAAGAGGTGGGGGCAAGCTTTAAGCAGGGAGCAGATGTGCCTAATGTTGTCCTCCTTTTGGAGATTAAAATTGGGAAAGACACCTCAGGTATTTCCTGTGCACTTGGACTGCAAGTTCCAGAAATGCTTCTTCAGCTGTTGGGTGCCTTTCCTTGTAGAGTCCCAGTGGGAGTAGTGCATCCAGAGCTCTTAACTCACAAACCCCTTGGAAACTGGGGGAATTGTTGCCCTCTTAACCTGCTTTGGCAAACTGCAGTTTGGAATTCTGAGATGCACAGGAGCTGTGTTTTAACTATGGGTGACAGAAAGCGATGAAAGGGCATTGGAAAATAAACCTCCTCCTTGTTTTCCTGTCCCTAAGAGCCTTGCTCCTTTGATGGCCACGTGTTCCAGGATGGAGAGGGCTGGAGCCTGGGTCGGTGCTCCAGGTGTGTCTGCAGGGATGGTGCAGCTCAGTGCTCCACAGCTTCCTGCCAGCCTCTGCTCTGCAGCCAGGTCAGGACCCTCCAGCCTTCTGGGAATGTTCCTCAGCACCTCCTTTTCTGTGGGCAGCATGCATTTCTCATGCTGGGGAACAAATTAGCAAGCAAAGCTTCTGGGTGACAAGTGGGTGGTTTGGAAAAGAGATATTTGACCTGCAGAAATGGTGTGGAGTGATGGTGAAGCCTGTGTGTCTGTTCCCTAATACTTTCTTTCCCCATCATTTCATTTTTATCATCCCCTTACTGGTTAATTAGGCAAAAATTCTGTCTAAAGCAACTGCTTTTTGTTTTCCACTCAAAAAAAATTGATTTGGAGTTGATCAGGAAGTGTTTTTATTTCTGTTGAGTGAAGGAATGAAAACACAAGATTTATAATGGGGTTTAACTTTACAAATTTCAATGTTTGGTTTGCAGCTGGAAAGCTTGATCTGCAGATCTTGTTACTGTTTTTTTTGTACAAGAACTCTAGAAGTGCATTTGAGAGTAGTCAACTTGGATTAAATTCCCCTTTTGCCTTCAGAAATGCAAGGCAATTTGAGCTGAAAGAAAAGTCTCAGAGCAGTGTTCCTTCTGTCTGTTTGTGTTTAGAAAACAACAAAACTGGGAAGAGGAGTTAGGCAAGCTCATGGTTTTAGTCCAGTTAGGAGAACAGGGAAACTGCTGTCTCCACGGTCTTTGCTGTGGACAAGTGATGAGTTTTTAGCATTTATGCAGGGATCACCACAGCCAAAACCCTACAAGACTCTACAGAGCATTAACACAGGGTTAGGAAAAGCAGCAAACTGTTCACAGTACTCCAGACTCTGGGCAAATCACTCAGATTTTGGAATTCTTGTTGTTGTGTTGAAGGGTGTGACTGTGCTCTTTGGATGTTTTTCATGGGGCCCATTGTACCCTGGTTTTGGGCCCCTTGGTGTACTCCTTTGCAGCAGCATGCCTGGAACTGGTTCCCTGGAAATCCTTGTCTCTGACCTTGACTTTATGTTTTAGGGACTGCCATTTTCCAAGTATTTTTGATATATCCAATGATGAATCCAGGAGCTCCCTGAATGAGAACACTTCACTGAGAAAATCAAAAGCAGTACTCACAAACCTTTTTCTCTGTTGATGCTTTCCCAGCTTTCTGTTACTGGACAGATGTTTGGACAATTAACACTTTTTTTTTGGTCGATGAAACCCCACCTGTTAGAGAGTGTGTGTGTGTTAATTGTGTTTTGCTTTGTCCTGAGATATTCCACTAGTATTCATTTACTAAGTACTCTACATTAAAAGGAATTTATGCCTGCTTTAGATCCCTCCTTTCCCACTCCAAGTGGACTGGCGTTACCTGCTGAGCCATTGCACTAATGTTTAATCAGCTAATCATTAGGATCTAATTTATGGAATCAGGAGTGACTGCGTTGTTGCTGGGATGTATTTGAGAGTAATTGGGTGGCAGCATCCAAGTTAATGCAGCAGAAAGCCAGTTCTGATGGTGTTCCAGGCATTTCCTACCAAGGACATGTCCCACTGGAAGGGACATTAGCAGGATGTGCAAAGAACCTGTTCTGATCTCAGCCAAACCAAAGATTTTCTTGCATGGGCCTTTATCTCTGTCCCTTCCTTTGTTCTCCACTCCACAAAAGCCAAGACAAAAATTCTCCCAGGATTAAACTCTCATCTTCCATCTTTCTGATAACTTTGCTCTTCCCTAGGAGCTGAGGGGGAAGAATACCAAAAATTCCTGTTGCATGCCACCAAAATACACAAAGAAGGTCTTTTAACTCTGCTGGGAAATTTTGCTTGGTAACTTTTGTGAAAAGTCTTCCACTGTTTCTTTGGGAGATCAGGGTTTGACTGATGAACAGTGCTATTCCCAGCTGTAGGATGTACATGGACTGGGAGCTGTGGAATTAGCCAGGTTTTGGATGGTTGGAGTTGAGGCACACAGGAAAAGTAATACTGGTGTGAAGTGCCAGCATTTTCCAACATGATTTAAATCCATCATAAAAAACAATTGAAATTGGAAAAATCCAGTTTTAAGCATAATTTAGCATTTGCACAGACAGTATGGATAGATTTAACTAAAACAGTGCAGATGCCTGAGAGGTGGTGAGTGTAAATCACACCTTCAAAACCTCAAAATGTGGCAATTCCAGAAAAAAACTTCTCTCATCCAGCTCCTGCTTTATTGTGCTTCCCTGCACAGCTGTATAATTATTTTTTCCTCTGTATACCTGAATGTAAGCACTTTATGTCATGTGTATGAATTTATCTGCATCTCTCCATGTATTCACACCTCAGTTGCCATCTAAATAAGCCCAGAAAATGAGGTGGAGAAACCATCTTTAAAGCCTTTTATTCTGCTCCTGTGCTGCTTTTTGGGCCAAAATGAAGCCCTGAGTGGCAGAGGGTTATCCCATGGATGCTAAATGCCTGGAATTCCAAGCAATAATGTTCATGCTTTCTTTTCCTTGTCTCTGCCTGCTGTTTAGGAGGAAGTCATGGTTCTGCCTCCTGGAAAATGCTGCCCAGAATGTGTCCCCAAGCCCTGCTCAGTGTCGGGAAGAACATTCCAGGTGACTTGTGACAAACCACACCAAAACCACTCCCAATTTTTAGCACATCTCTCTTTCCCTTTTCCCCAGCCTCTGACTTTTTGCCAGCACTGATAGCTTACTGCAAACACTGCTCTTTTCCCTCCTGGCAAGGCAGGAGAGCTGAAAGAAATCAGGACTTGATAAGAATTTGCTGGCCAAAGCAGATGAGGCGCTTTCTTTCCACAATTGTTTTGAAGGAGGAAAGCAGAAAGCACTGGTGGTCAAAGTATTTATAGCTTTCATTGTGTCATCTGGAATTAATTGAGTGCATTATTTAATGAATGTGGGATTTTCTGTCAATGAGGTTTTTTTTGGCTAATAATAGTATTTTAGGCCTCCCCAATGCCACTAGCTTGCAATTAATGAGAAATACACACCCACAGTATGATCGAGACCTCAGCCCCTCTTCTTCCTGTTTGCTGAGCATGTAGAGATCAGCATTTTTTAAGGAAAGTTTATTATCTGATACAGACATGCAGAAGGAGCCATCATATTCCATAAGCAGCTCAGGTTTCTGAAAGGAATTTGGTTGTTTTCCAAGAGTGTTTAACAGCTCTATCCATGTTCTTTTTCAACAGCACGGAGAGCAGTGGCAAAAAAATGCCTGCATTACATGTGTGTGTCAGAGAGGGGAAGTCAGGTGTCTGAGGGAGACCTGTGGCTCTGTCACCTGTGAGGAGGTACTGAAAAATCACCCACTCTGACAGCCCAGCTGCACTTCTGCTGTGCCAGGGGCCTCAGAGAGCCCTGCTCACTGCTGGGTGCTGTTTCCAGGGGCAGAGCAAGGTGCAGCGTCCTGGGAAGTGCTGTGAGGAGTGTGTGTCTTCCAAAGGGAGCTGCTCAGATGGTGGCACCATCAGGTACCACGGGGAGATGTGGAACAGCACCCTCTGTGACTTCTGCATGTGCCAGGAGGGAGAAGTCACCTGCCAGGGAGCTGAGTGTGCCAAAGTGGAGTGTGCCAAGGTGAGAAAGGCTTTCTTCTCAAGGCTTGGTATTTTATTTTTTCCCCTCCCTTTTTCTTGTTTCTCAGCTTGAGGCACTCGAAGAACCAGCCCTTGTTTTGTGCAATCCCCTCAAAAATATTTCACAGAGAAGGAGAGCAAACCTGGAATTTCCCATGCAAGTTTGCACAGTGGGCTTCCACTGTGAAGCAAATCCAGTTAATTTAACTTGGATTCTCTCCCATGCTGTGTCTGTCTGCTGTAGTGGAGGGTCAGACACACAGGGGATTCAGTGGTGATCACTGGACTTACCAGGAGCTGAACACGGGGAAAATGTGCAGGTCAGAGATGGTTAAAAGCCTAAGAAATGTTCCTTTTATCCTCATTCTGTGTGCTGCAGTGGCCTTCAGGAAGGTAGTTGGATATGGAAGTCAGTGTTCTACTTTTCTTCAGTTTTTCCATGTCACTCTCAGCATGGAAGTGAGGCTGGCAAGGTGTTTTATTCCCAGTGCTTTTTACTCCAAAACTAATACCGTCCCTGCCAGGTTACATTATATTTGCTCTGCAGTGGATGTGCAAAATGCATTAGATAGGGTTGAGTGCTTCCCCCACATGCTTTGAATTGGCTTTTTTTGCAGTGGGATAAGACTTCTGTGTTGTCTGTCACTGCACAGGCTGAGAGGATTGGGATTGGTCATCCTGGAGAAGAGAATGCTTTGGGGTGACCTAATTGTAGTTTCCAGTACCTGAGGGGCTCCAAGAAACATAGAGAGACTTTTTGCAAGGGTCTGGAGTGACACAATAAGAGGTCATGGCTTCACACTGACAGAAAGTAGGTTTAAATTGGATATTGGGAACAAATCCTTCCTGTGAGGGTGGTGAGGCCCTGGCACAGGTTGCCCACAGAAGCTGTGGCTGCCCCATTCCTGGAAGTATCCAAGACCACTTGTCCCTTCCAGCCCAAACCTTTCTGTGTGTTTCTGTGATCTGTTTCAATTGGTGGGTTCTTACCTGTTTTATACCCACTGCTCCACAGTGTCAGTGAGGAAAAGGGAAAGAATTGTGGCCTCCTGGGTTTTCTGCTTCAGTGGAGATGCTCTTCTGGTGACCCTGCCTGTGTGTGCTAACTCTTGAGCAGCAGCACCCTTGTGGTGTGTCTGAGGTCCAGCCAAAACCCAGCATAATGGTTTCACTGGATTAGCTTGTTCTAATGAGTGTTCAAAGGAGTTAAAACCCACACGTGGGCTCCTAAATGGGACACAAAAGGGTGCATCAAGGCATAAAAGTGGATGTTCACCTGTGCTTGTGTCTTTGAAAGAGCCAAAATGCACTGAGTGTGGGACCCAAAGTCACCCCTGGTGTGGTGCAGCTGCTGATCACAGGAGCCGAAACTGCTCAGAGAGATTTTGCTGGATGAAAAGTCGTGGTTGCCATAAAATCGCATGCAGCTGTCTGAGCAAGCTGCCTGCGTGCTCCTGGCTGTAAATTGGATCATTTACACTAATGATGATGGCCTGCTGTCATGGCTCAGTGGGGAGGATTAGTTAATATTCATGCTCACATCTTGGGTACTGACAAAAAAAATCCACTGTTCAGAAAAGCCAGGGGTGTCTTCCAGAACAACAGCTGGAGATGTTAACGTGTAGGGTTCAAAACCCCTCAAGTCATGTTCAGTCCTGGTTTGCCTCAGTAGTGCAAGGTGTGCATTAATTAATTACAAGAAAATGTTTGCTCAGAAAGCAAATGCCATGTTTTCTTTCTCCTTTGTATTTTCGTTCTAAAGTTGCAGATCTGTTTACTCAGGCATCTGCCTCAAGAAACCAGAGCCAGTGTGAAGCCAGGAGCTCTTGGATTTCTCTCCTCACAAGGCACTATTAATTTCCTGGTCACATCCTCCTACTGGAAGTGTAATGAAGCCACAGATAGGAACTGCAAGAGGTTCAGCTCCAAACCCTTTCAAACAAACTCGCCCAGCAAAGTGTCTGTGGTGATTCTGACCTGATCCTCAAAAAGCCATTTTCAGCAGGCTGTGAGCATGTTCTCCACCTGGAATATGATCAATCTCTCTGCAGCAAAGCCACAAGTTATCTCTCACAGCCTCTCCCTTTTCTGAGCCTTGGCAGAGCAGCATAGCTGCATTTTTCTGGGGCTAGGCAAGCCGTGTTCCATGGATAGCTGCTCCCAGTTCTATAGCCTCTGTTTATGGATGTGGGTGGGGATGGCAGAGTTTACAGTACACAGCAGTGACATGAGATCCAAACCCTGCCAAAGGCATTTTGGAGTAATTGAAGAGCAGAGATGTATAGAAGCAGCAGGGAGAGATTTGGGCTGTGTGTGGTCCTCGGAGACTAGGAACCAGGTGGTTTTTCCTCTGTTCCCCTGCTGAGGAATGCACCAGGGATGCCAGAGTGTGGCCTGGCTTAGGTGTTCTTCCTTGGTGACCCTAGCAATGACCAGTGCTGCTGCTGCCCTGTCTATGTCTTTAATAATTCCCACACAAAGATTGAGTGTGCCAGTGTGGCACAGGGAAAATGATCCTGGAACAAACACCCAATTGGCATAAATCAGAAAAACTTACTGGTAATCTTGGAAACCAAAGCTGTTTCTTGTGAGCTGTGTCCTGGTTCCCTGGGAAAAAGAAATCTCTCTCTTTTCTAAATATTCAGCTTCCACTTGGGCACAAAGAGTAGTAGTGAATTGGGGCACTTTATTCCTTTCTCCTGCCGCTAAATTCTTATCTTCAAACTGAAGTTATTTAAGTGGAATCTGCGGAGCTGTACACTTGTGACAAAGAACAGGCTTTTTCCATCTGGGATAAATAGAGCATGAGCTTTGAAATTCTCTTGGGGAAGTAAAAGTAGAACATTGAAAAGGAAGGTAAGCCTCTATGCATTGAAGTCCTAAGGTTGGCCTGGTGAAATCCCAGTGATCCATGGTAAAAAGGGGGTGTATTTTTCTGTGGGATTTGGGGATGAGGTAATGGCCTTAGCGCTGAATTCCGAGGCCTTTCCTGGGGTTTATTCTGCAGCTGCAATATTGGCCAAGAACGTTTTCCAACCTCTGCCTACAGAGGTGAAGTGGGATAGGGAGAAGATAAGGTGAAATTAGATATTGGAGATTGCATTCCAGGGCAAGAGCTGTTCTGCCTCGGCATTCCACAGTGGTTTTGGCAGTGTTGATTCCGTTGGAATTGCTACAACCTTTCTCTTCTTCACAGGGTGAAGAATTAATTCACTTAGAGGGGAAGTGCTGTCCTGAATGTATCTCCAGCCATAGTGACTGTGTTTACAAAGAGTATACCAAAGCTGTGAGTACCCTTGTACAGGATTGCAGCAGGGTATAGTGAGTTCTGCTTACAAAGGTTTGGAGGGGCTGGCTCTCCCCCTCTGGCTCTGAGAAGGATATTATTTGCAAGTGTGGTAGCAAAATAATCATTAATACAGTCTGCAGATTGCTTTTGCAGTTTGCAGAAACACTTGTGTGCATCTGCTGCAGAATTTCAGTTTTCCTTGGTCTCCTCTGTGCAGCTCAATCAATCATTTTCCTTTAATATTTAATATCCCTACTCAGAGGTTTCCTGCACATTTCATAATGATAGTTGATTTTAATCCTATCAAGCAGAAGCTGCAGAGCTGGGGCAGTCTGTAGCTTTCTACCAATGTATCCCACTGATTATAATCTTTTCTGCAGCAGGAGCCCATTATTAATATTTTCAAGGAACTTCCCTCTGAAGTTAAAGAGAAAAGAGGGAACATTGATTATCTCGGTTTAAATATTCCAGTAGTGGACTTTTCATTGCCCTCACTGATGAGGGCTGGAGCTGATAGCTGCTCCTTGCCAACAAAAGTGGGAAATGAGAAATTTAATGTTGTATGGGGCTATTTTTTTCGATGCTGAGCCTTTCTTTGCTCAGATCCCTTTCTCTGTCCTAGGTGAGGTAAAACACTGAGGTGTGAGTTTTTTTCCAGTTGGTCCTTTCTGAAAGAGAAACTGGCAGAAAAGCTTTGTGAGCGTTTGAAATGCCTGCTGTCTCTTTTATGTACCGTTTCACCCGCCTGCCTGGCAAAGGAGGCTTCCTGAAGGCATGTTCCTCCCGCAGGACGGGCAGAGCTGGGCAGAGGGGCCGTGCCGGGAGTGTGAGTGCCGGGATGCGACGGTGACCTGCTTCCAGCGCTCCTGCCCACCCTGCCCGCGGGGCAGCCGGCCCCAGGAGGCCAAGGGACACTGCTGCCCCCGCTGCCAGCCAGGTACAGAGCCAGGGCAGCCCTTGCCTGCTTCTGGAACCCCTGCAGCCCTCCTTCCCCCTTCACCACTCTTATCTAGCCCCCAGTCTGCAGTTGCTGATTAACTCTATAGTTTAGCTCTTAGATAAGTTTGATGCTCCCAGTGACTTCCCCTGAAGCGTTTTGTCTTTTTTCTTCTGCTGCTCCTTTCTTGAATCCCAGCATGAGTTTTGGAGTTTATAGGCTCCTGATTATTTCTTGGGAGTGGGAAGAAGAAAGACTGCACACACTGTTAATGCCACAAGCTCACCTGAGGCTGACTGGCTGCCAGTTAATAATTGTTTGGAAAGACTAGCCTAGCCTTGGCTTATATGATAATTTTGCCTATAAATTCCTTTTTCTCCAGGATATTGTCACTCCCCTGGATTTACATTTCATGGTTGGGAGGCTTTAGCTGTGGGTTGCTCGTTCTTTTTGGTAGCTCTTCTTGTTGCAGTCACATAACTTTGGTTTTATCAGGGTGCTCCAGTTAATGCTTTATCTCAGTAAAAAAGAAAATAGCTTCACAGTTTAATTGTGCTGGAGTGCCCAGGCACATTTGCCATCTTCTTGTTTTAAAGCTTGTTATTTGCTGCATGCTAATGGAAATGCAAAGCACTAGAGATAGAAAAGTGAAGGAAACAGGCTTTAGAAAGTTCTGATGGAATTGTCCTGGATTTTTGAGATGGAACAGCATCTGCATAGGCTGCTGAGGAAGGGATAGATGATACAGTATTCTCAGCACCTCTACCTTCTCCTTATCAAGAATTGCCTCTGTCTGTTATCCTTGAAAAAGTTGGTCATTTAGCTTCCATCATGGTAACATTTTGGAAAACCCAAGCTTTGGAGTCGTGGTATTGGACATCCAGAGCCAAGCCTGCATTTTTTGTTTCCTGAAATGTAACTGACCATTTCCCTCACCCAAACCTACTCTTTTCCCTCTGTGTTTTTTCTGTCTTGCAGTGGTGGGGGGATGAGAAACAAATGCAAAGTGCAGCCTGCAGCAGTTCGATCTGTGAGCCCAGAACACCAGCCCCTGCTGCATCTGCTTCCATAAAGCCAGCAAAAATTGATTGCTGCTTCTCAGAGATGTGCTGGAGGGAAGCTGGCAGAGAGAACCCACTCCTTTTCAGCCAAGGGAAAGCAAAAAGCCCTGGGCACTGCTGTATTTATGTTAAAACCAGCAAGTATTCCCTCTCACTGAGAACCTTTGGCTTGGAGCCTCGCTGAGAACACTTGGCTGGGAGCAGAGGGGCTTTTTTTGTAGCTAGAGAAAAATTGTTCTGTTCTGAATTTCTCCATGTACCTGTGACCAGGAGATCCTTCTGTGGTGCTGTGGCATCAAGGTTTTTATGTAGGGGGAGCAGTCTGCCAGCTGTGCTCTGACCTGGCATGGACACAGAGTCATGACTTACTGCAGGGTTTGGCTTTAGGAATCTCAAATTCAGGTTGCTTTGGGCCATTAATTCCTGATGACTTACAATTTCACTGCTGAGAAACCATGTGGACAGTGAATACCCCTTTAATCAATTGCCTAGAAAATCTGGGTCTTTATAATGGCTTCTCACATACTGAATAGAGCAATAAAACATTTAGCCGCTTTGAAATAATCTAGTGTATAAAAACCCACTCCAAAGCTAGCACACCTTGCACCACCCAGGGAAAAAAGCCGTGAATTTCACTCCGGTTTCGGAGTTGCTTTGGTTTGCTCCTTCCTGGCTGCCAACAGTGCTCTGTGTGTTGCCCCTGTGCCAGGTGAGTGCCACCCAGACTGTGTGAGCTGCTCCCAGGCCTCTGATCACTGTGACTCCTGCCGGGACCCCAGGAAGCTGCTGCAGGACGGGCGCTGTGTGGAGATGTGTGGAAGAGGCTTCTACCTCCATGGGGGGGCCTGCCTGGGTGAGTTCTGCAAGGGGCTGGACCCCCCTCCTCTGCTGCATGCTGTGCTTTGGGCTGTGGGATCCCATGGGCTCATCCTGAAGAGATTGGGAAAGCATCCAGGCACGTGCTGTGCTGTAACCATGAGACTTTGGGAGGTTTCAGATGGAAGCAGAAGCAAGTTCTGGAACTCTTGAGCTAAAATGAGGCAAAATAATCTCATTTTGTCAGACGGGGGGGGGGGTCCTTCTGCATCAGGGATTTGGGATTGATTTTCCTTCTCTCTTTCCTTTCTCCTGGCAGCCTGCAATGAAACCTGCTCAGCCTGCAGCAATGGATTTGAGTGCTCCTCATGCCAGGCACCCCTGCTGCTGAAGGACGGGCAGTGTGTGCCTTCCTGTGGGGAGGGCTACGTCCAGGATCAGGTCCTCTGCACAGGTACCTCCAAGGACAAGGGGCTTCAGCCCTCTGGGATGGCAAAGCAGCAGGCAAAACTTTACCTGGGCTATGAGAACCCTCTCTCTTGAGGCATCTGCTGTTGACATAGGTGTTAATGTTCACCCTTGATTAAAGGAAGGAGTGAGTGAACAGAGAAACCAAGCCATGCAGGGTAACATTGATCACTGCTTGGGGAAATATTTGTGACAATTCCTCAGTGGATCAGTTCTGTTGTGTGATTCTTTGACTTGAGTGCAGACTGCCTGCAAGTGCTCAGGATATGGTACTTTGAGGTGTATAGAAAATTGCCTGGAGGGGTGGGGGATTGATAGAACTCAGGAAATACTTTCTGGGGAAGTTTCCTGCTTGGTTTTGCCATTCATTCAGTCCATACCATGTGCTCTTCCTAGAAGTGCACTGAGCTCGCTGCTCTCAGGAAGCATTCTTACAAAGTAAATTGGTAATTCTATAAAACACGGAGTGGTGTCTAAATCCTTTATCTTAGTAGTTGGAAAGACTGAGAGTAAGATTGGAAAGTTAGCTTTCTCTTTGATGGGACTCTGACAGTGCTTTTATGAGCTTCCCCTGCTCATCTGAAATACTTTAAACTCTTCCCAAAGTGTAAAGCAGCTGCTTTTTCATCATGGCAGTTTAATTGTTTTCTCTAAAATTAACACTTTTCTCATCTTCATGTTGGCCTTTTTAGAAGGCTTCTAATTATTTCTGCAGCTCTTATTCAGCAGAGGGGTGGAGCAAATGCTTAACTTCTGAGCCATCGCTTTAATTTCTTTGGAGCTAACCCTCTTCTCAGAGTTAAATACAGGCTGAGGGCTTCTGGCACATTTCAGGGCAAAGCACTTTAGAGGGTTAGTCCAGCTTCCTTTTCTGAAGTGGCTTCCCTTGAAGAGCTGACTACTTGTTTCAGGTTGTGAAAGTCTGAAAAACCTCTGTCCTCCAGCAGCCACTACAGCCCAGGGCATCATTGTGGATGTATAAACAGACAAGAGAGACCCAGTCCAAAAGAATTTGTAGGCTTAAGTATCAAATAATCTTCTCCTTCATTTGGTTTTATTTTATCATTTCCTTTCCACCTGCTGGTGGTGGTTTAATTGGCAGTGTCCATGCACTGCTGAAGGGGTAGGGAAAGGCTAATGTTTCATTTTATTGCTGGTTTGTAGATTACTGATTGTACACTCCATCCAAATTTGCAGTCACGCATGCTTGTGGCTGAATGTTGCTGGGAAAATTTGTTCCTCTTTCCTCAAGGGAATTGAACCAATTTGCTTTAGTTCTGCCTGGCTGCATTTTCTGCATAAAGTCCAACCAGTGGAGAAAGTCTTAAGTTTCAGATGCTGTCTGTAAAAAAATGGCCATTCAATCTTTTCCTTGTATCCTCTTTATTGCTGCAAATCTCTAATCAGATTGTCAAGATGGGCCTCAGACTGCTCCAAAAGATTTTCCTCATAATGGTTTTAACATCTACAATAAGCATGTTCCAAAAGCACAGAAAGGATGAACTAGACTGTGTTAATTGCTGTAGCTCCAGTAAACTCCCTCTTGAGGAATTTGCTCTGGACTTGAAAGAGACTTAACACCAGGTTTCTTGCTCTAGCCGCTTGTTGGAACACTGTTGTCTGCATTGTAGAAAAACACAGTGAATTAGCCTTTCCTTTTGTTCATGTTTTATAACAGCTGGTTTAATTGAGTCTCTTTTGAATTTTTGATTACAGTTGTTTGATCTCTGCCCTATTTGAATCCTGCACTGGGGTTGTTTCCTGCCCCCATCCCTCCACTTGCTTTTGTGAAGAATTAAAACCATTAAGAGAAAGTAGAATTGAGAATAAAAGGTAATAAGTTCAGTTATGTAGCAGTGGATTTAAAGTTCATGGTTGAGTTCGTGTCAGGCAGAGTGGTGGGTTCTCCCTTGGCAGAAACAGAACTCCCTCACCAAAGGCAAAGCAAAGAGAAGCAAAAATAAACTATGTTAGCATGGTAGAATGGAAGGGCTCGAAGGACTCACAGTGTTCAATGCTCTCACTGCATTTTTTTTACTTAATTATTTATGTTTTCAGGATTATTCAAAAGCCCAGGCAGAACTGGAGTGTACCTGCTTTCATCTCCCAAAATGCCAATGTTGAAGTGTGTAACTTGACACTAACAGACCCTGCTCGCTCTGGAGCAAAGCACTTGGATTCCTGCTGCCTACATGTTCCTTTTTCCTGCTGTCCCTGGGCTGTGGAGGATCCTCCAGGATCCAGCACAGCTGAGCTGAGCTTGCCCAGCTCCCAGAGAGGAGTGCAGGGCAGAGGTGGCACAGATCCATGGGACCCCAAAGCCCAGCAGTGCCTTCTGTGTTCTTACTGGAATACCACTGGCATTGCCCTGCTGCTGTGGTCAGACCTGGGAGGGTTTCAGATGTTTGCAGAAGTTGGTGAGCAACAAAAGAATCCCCTACAAATCCCAACTGGGAATAGCCAGGGGGGTGGAATTAGCTTCCTGGCTGTGCAGTCACTTCTGTTGTTTATTTTCACACGGCCACTTGGTTGCTGCAGGCAAAGATGTTTGAGCTGACAGTGGCTCATGGAATGCTTCCATTTCTCCCGTTCTTTCTGTGGAGCTGGTGCCTGGCTGCTTGGGTGAGGAGCAGCTGCTGAGCCTGGCAGGGATCCAGTGCTGAGGGAGCCAGGGATTCTGGAGTTAGGGTGTGTAATCACAGAATCAGGGAATCACAGAATGGTTTGGGTTGGAAGAGACTGTAAAGATTATTGTGTTCCAACTCCTCTGCTGTGGACACTTTTCTCTATCCCAGGTTGTTCAGAGCTCCATCCAATCTGGCCTTAAACACTTCCAGGGATGGGGCAGCCACAGCTTCTCTGGGCAACCTGTGCCACAGCCTCACCCCCTCACAGGGCTTTGCCAAGGGCCAGCAAGAGCCAACTGGTAACTGTTTAAAAACACAGCCAGGCTGCCAGCAGGGAAAAGTGTCTCCTGGAAAGGAGCAGCACCTCTAGGGAGGAATTGAGAACTTTGCAAATGACTGTGAATGTTCAGATGTGCTGACATACTGAGGCAGGTTAACAGGCAGGGGTCCCAGCTGTGCAGTGGAAGTCTGCAATTAAAGGATCCAAGTCCTGGCACCCACTCTTAAAAAAACATGTTGAAAGTTAGAGTGAGCTCAGAGAGGAGCAACACAGGTCTGGAAGGTGAAGTGAGGACATTTCACTGCTTAGAAATTTACAGCATGAACTCGTACTCTGCAGTCAACTTTGAGAAATCATCCAAGCTGGAATGAGATGCAGGTTTTGTATCAGCAAGGGAAATTATCGACTGGAGCAGGAAACTGTGCTCAAGCTCTGCCTTGGGATGGGATGGTTGGTGTTTGGTGTCTTGGGATTGTGAGGGGAGGATCCTACCCAGTACAGGATGCCCAGGGTCCTTTTGAGACACCTCTCACATTGGGGTGCTCAGGAAGGCAAGGAGCCACAGCATTCCGGAAAGATCAGGAAGGAGGTGGAGGGAAAGAAGATGCAGGAGGGTGAGAAGGAGGAGAGCAAGCAGCTAATCAGGACAAGGAAAGGGAAAATAAACCAGGGTGGAAGTGTGGAGAAGGAGCATCCAGAATGCCCACGGACCAAGGGCATGAGCTCAAATGTCCTGTGTCTTGCCCCCTGAACACTCCCTGTTCTAACCCCAAGTGTTCAGTTTCCTCTGTGTGAGATGGAGCTGATAGCTCTCCCCTGCCTAGGGCAGCAGGGAAATCCCCTGGGATGGGATGCTGTGCCCCTCTCTGCCATACGACTAGTGTATAATGCACTCTCAGTGCTGTGGATGAGCTGCTGTGCCTGCAGGTCCCTGCATTGCACTGATGCTGCTCACACATGAGTTTTTCTTGGGTGGCTGCAACACTCAGGGCAGTGTTGGCAGGGCAAACATCAAGAAGTTCCCTTTTCTCCCACCTGCCACGGACTGGGAGCACAAGCATTGGAACATAGTTGGGTGTAATTGAGGAAAAGAAAAACCAACCTTAACAGCTTCAAGAACTGTAATTTGCACCGTTCCCGTAATACTGGTAGCAGAGGATTTGATAGGAGTCTGTGTCCCATATTTTCCCCAGGAATTACTCAGGCTGAGCACGTGAGGTTTCCTCATAAGTCAGTTCCTTCTGCACCTGGAAGGACAGGAGGAGTTGTTTCTAGAAGCAGGCTGGCTTGTTTTTCTTTCTGCCAAACCTTGACTGCAGCACAATTCTGTGTTTGTGCCTGGAGCTTGGTTACTGTCAGCAGCCACCCCGAGCATCTGAGTTTTAAGGAGCCTCTGATGGGATCTCTTCCTGTTTCCCTTTGTGCTCCAGGGACTTTAGAGTGTTCCAGCACTCCTCCTGGGGTGGGAACAGCTACACCATCTTGTCTGTGCTGCTGCCACATTCCAAAACATGCAAAACGCAGCTTGGAGTTGTCCTGCTGGGATGGCTTGGATGAAAGATTCCAACCTAAGAGCAGCAGTGGGTTGTGTTGGTTATTTTTCATCTTCTGTAGCAGTGAAAGCCTGAGCACACCTGAGAAGAAGTGCAGTGGTGCAGGCCCTGGGCTGTAAGGAGCTGCTTGGAAGGAGGTTGTCGGCTAATCCTGCACTTTTCTCCCCTGCAGCCTGCCATGAGTCCTGCTCCTCGTGCTGGGGAGCTGCTGAGAGCCACTGCCTGTCCTGCAGGGACCCATCACACGTGCTCCAAGCTGGACTCTGCCTGGCCAGCTGTGCCCAGGGGTTCTTCCCAAAGGATGGTGTCTGCACTGGTAAATACCTGTGAGAGGAGTGCTCTGCACAAGCAGCAATCAATATTTCATTTTGCTGTGCAGCAGCTGGGGGTTTATTCATGTCTGACAAGCCAGCTGCACCCTGAGCATTCATAGGGGATGAGGGAAGCTGCTGTTTGTTTGTGAGATTATTAATTCATTTACACTAATCAGATGCTGAAAGGTTTGAGGGGTTTTTCCTTGCTGAACAGCTTGAAAAACTGGGCTGTTTCTGAGGGCTTGACAAATCCATTTGTCTGTGGAAAGAAAAATGGCCTTTGCTAGCAGCTTTCTGTAAATTTAATTATAATTCAGCATCACAGTAACTAATACCTGCACAGCAGATGTGCCTTGGGAAATGGGAAGGTTTGCTGGGAAAAAGGGGGAAGAGGTGGCTAGAGGGGATTAAAAGACATAAGTCAAAGAGATCCTGAAAGGGAGAAAAAAGATCTCAAATAAGGAATCTGGCATTTGCTACATGGATTCTAGTCTAATCTGGATTGCTGTTGGCAGCAACCTCCAGCTGCTGGGAGGACTGTCCATGGTCAGTCAGGGCTTGTTTGGCTTCAGGCGTGTGGCTCACACAGGTGTGTCTGGGCTACAGCTTGATAGAGAGAGCTTAAAAGCTGGAACGTGGTGGCAAAATTGTTGGTATTTGTGCTTATTCTCAAGGACCAGGTTCCCCTTCATTTTGGTCAGTGTCTGTACCAGGCAGCTTTATTCACTTATGTTTTAAGTGTGCAGGCTTGAAATCTTACAGCTGAAAATAATTTAAGCTGAAAAGGAAATTTAACTTAGGTTTGGTTCTTATTGCCAGTGGTTTCTCAAAACCTCATAGCTGTTCCTTGAAGCCTCTGGGAGTCAGATCTTTCACCAAAAACCATGCATTTTGATACCCAGCTGGAGAGCTGCTTTGTCTAGTGAAAAGAAACAGAAATTGGTTAAGTAAAATGCCTGACTCTTCTAAAACTCCAGCATCATATTGCCTTAGGAAAGCCAGAGTTCCATGGACAACAGGTCAGTTCACTTCAGAGCTGATTGCCTGGGGTAATATGGACCACAGGAATTGATAAGAAAAATTATCATGCTTGAGTTAAGCTGCATTTTCCCACTTTGAAGAGAAGGTGGAGGGGGGAAATTACCATTTTTTGAAATCACCTTTTCCCCCCGCTTCCTTTCTGAACAGTCTGGTAACTGCTGCTTGTGAAAATTTATGGGGTGCTTTCCATCCATGGGGAGAGGCTGATGGCTCTGCTGTTCTTCTTCTCGTGGCAGCTTGTGGCCAGTTCTGTGAGAGATGCTCTCCAGAGGCAGGCAGGTGTGTGAGCTGTGCTGCAGGGAAGCTGCTGCACCAGGGGAAGTGCCTCCACAGTGCCCACACGGACATTTCCTGAGCAGCACTGGAAGGTGCACAGGTAAGAGGGGTATTTTTGCCCTTTCCTAAGCTCTCAGGGCACCCCCCTTGTGTTGTCTGCTCTTCCTCAGTCGTGGGGAAGGAATTTTGAGGGCACAGAAATGGGAGTGCGGACAGGGAATTTGACTTTTTTTGTTGTTTTCTTTGGTTCACTTGTGATGGATTGTCTCAAATAACCTCTCTTCCTTGCCAAACATGCTGAGGTACACATCCAAAACATCGTGTGAGCCAGAGTAATTACTGGTAGTACTTATTAATACATGGGCACTTCTGCTCTCATTAGTTCACCTAGCTGAGTCTGGCTCCAGCTGGGAGTTTTCCACAGCTGGAGAAGGCTGTAGTCAGCAGCAGCGCCACTCTGAAGGAGTAGAAATGGGATGTTTCAGCTCTGTGTTCTCTGTTTCTCTGTCAGCTTGTCACGCTTCATGCTCCACGTGCCAGGGACCTCTGGCCACTCACTGCACCTCCTGTTCCTTCCCTCTGGCCCTGCGCCAGGGCCAGTGCCTGGAAAGCTGTGGAGAGGGCTTTTACCAGGATCACAACATCTGCAAGGGTAAGCTCTGCGCTTGGGATAAGTTCCCCAGCTGCTGTAAACCAGGTTTTGTTTTTCCTGTATCCTGTGCTGAACCAGTCAATGCTTAATTCCTGCCTTTCCTGCTGATTGTTTTCTGCTTTGAAAAAAGTGAATTTTCCCACATACTTTCTGATTTCACATCCCCAGGATTTAGTAATTTCTGGGACTTTTTTTTTTTCCCTTCTCTGTGTACATTGCTGAAATAAATGTACGTTGCTCCCAGGTTTTTCTCAACACGACTTAAGAGGTGGGTGAAATTCCACATATACCTGGTATGAAATTCCATATATACCTAGTATGAAATTCCACACACATCTGGCAGATTTGCAAAGATGGAGGTCATCTTTGCAGTAGTGGGAAAAGCAAAAATTGGAAAGGTGAATTTCTGTTTTGTGTGAATTGTGAATTTCACACAAAGGGCTTTTCTCCTGTCATTTCTTGCTGTCCCTCCTAATGAGATTGAACTCACTGTTGCAGTTCCAGAAATTAAAGGAGAATTGGCTGTCTGTGGCCCAGGGCTGCAGTTTTTTTTTGTTCACCAGCTTTACTCAGGAAAAGAGCTGCTCCTTGGGGGCGGGGGAGAACAATGTCAAAGTATTTTTCTTAAGTCCCTGTTCTGTTGTAGAGAGCAGCACCACATGCTGCTGAGACTGGTCTGTTGGGTCTCTGGGAAGCTGTCCATTGTCCTTCTCCCTGGGAAAGCTGTGGCTCTGATGGCTCTGTCCCCCTGTGCCCAGGTTGCCACCCATCCTGCCGCTCCTGCACCGGCCCGGGGACCGCGCAGTGCCTGCAGTGCCGGGAACCCCAGGATGTCCTGCAGCCTCACCTGCCTGGGGAAGGAGCTCTCCATGGCCTTTGCCTCCCCCTCTGCCCATCCCATTTCCATGTGGACAGCACAGGAGTCTGCAGAGGTGAGAAGAGCTGGTCAGAGCCCTGGGGTTTGGGTGTTATCGGGGAGCTTGTAGAGCATTTGATTTGTACAGCCCTGTGCTTGCCTCGTGCCTGCCATGAGTGTTTAAACTCTGTAACTTTCAAAATGACACATCCTAGTGCTTTTGAGGGAAAATGTAATCTACATAAGACTCCTGACTAAAAGACTCAGGTACTTTCTTTTTGAATGCCTCTGTTCAAGCCTGCACAGCTCAGCTCCTTTCCATTGAAGCTGAGTACGTGATTTTTAGCACTGACTTACTTTGAAGCAGGATCAACCCTTAAATCCTTTTGAAAAAAGACTGAGCTTTCTCCTTCTTAGCCCTTGGAGCAGGTCAAGACATCCCACAGCAGTCTTTTCTTTTGAGGAAGCTCTTCTGCTACATGCCCTGCAGGACAGCTGCCATTTCAGCCACTCTCCTGAAATACCAACTAGGAAGCTTTTCCATGAAGGCTGGAGTTTGGAAAAGGGAGTAATGGGATGTACACTGGGGATGTGTGTGGTATCCCACCAGTCAGAGAGATAGTGACTGAAGTAAAGTAGTAGTAATAACAATAGTAACAACTCTACAGGTGGCTATTTCTTCCTGTTAGGAAAAAACTATCTGTAAAAGTGGACATAATTTAAAATCCAGGGTTTTTTGTTTTATAGTGCTTTGAAAAGCAAACCCACAACATTGTGCAGAACAGAAGCATGTTCATATGTAGGCAAAATACTGGTTTTGTAGAGTCATAGAATGGCCTGGGTTGGAAGGGAACCCTAAAGATCTCCCTGGCTGCCAGCTAAGTGTAATTGTATAAATTACTTTATTTCATTTAATTTCCTCTGTCCAGCCCTGTGTAGTTGTATAAATTACTTTATTTCATTTAATTTCCTCTGTCCAGCCCTGTGTCTTGTCTCCCCAGAGTCCAGAGGTCTGCGTTCAACTCATACAGTGGAACCTGTGGCCTCCAGCCACTCTAATAAGTATAAGGTTTTTGGCTAGTGAGTTTATGTATTTATTTAATCAGATGGCTTAGCTGAAGATAGATCGGTTTAGGGCCAGTTCCAGGAAAGAAATGCAGTTTTTAACTGCACTCCTCCTTCTTGCTGGGCCATCCTTGTGGTGAGTGTTTGTTTCAGGTGGTCAGTCCACCTCTGTGGGTGTTTGCTCCAGAATGGATGATAATTGTGCAGAGATAGGAAACCCTGCCTGGAGTGGCTGCAGGGTGATAACAGAAGGTGACTTCAGCAGCCGGTGAGTTTGCAGAACCCCAGAGCTCTTCCAGGGAGGACAAGAGCATCACATGGTGTTGGGCAGCTCAGCTTTGCATTTCAGCAATGAACTGTGTGGGTGCAAAGAGATATTAAATCTGCAGCTGTCTCTGCATGCCCCTTATCTTCAGGAACTGCTCTCTACTTTGCACTCCTTCCTACCTCTCCCAAGCATATTTTGAGGCAGTAAGGAGCAAAATAAGGCAGAATTAACGTGGCTTTCTGTGTGTTCTTGTGTCTCCCTGTGCTGCAGAGTGCCACTCCTCCTGTGCAGGCTGCGTGGGGAATTCCTCCCAGGACTGCACGGCTTGCCTGGCTCCTCGCGTGCTGCTGTTGGGCAGATGCCTCCCCTCGTGTCCTGAGGGGCTCTTCAGCCACAGGAACCGCTGCTCCCGTGAGTGCACCTGCAATTACAGAGGCTGTAATTTCTCTGAGGGTGTTTAGGTATTTTCAGTCCAATTTCAGGGAATGGAATCTCCTCCTAATGGGAGAGAGATGTGTGTAGCACATGCTATTTCATAGCACATGAAATAAAACAACGTGGACACGCAGCTCTCCAAGGTTAAAAAGAGGGAAGTTTAATTTCTGACTCCAACATTTATAGATTTCTAAAAGTGACAGTGGGTTGGGGGATGACAGCGCCACCTCTCCAATGGCACTGGACAAACCCGCAGTCTATCAAATTTCTTCTCCATAAAAGAATGCAAAACAATAAGTTATTTACATAAAGTGTGTGAGAAAGTTCATTTCAAGAATGTAAACATCAGAAGGCTTAGAAAATCCAAAAAACCAGGGCAACAGACACGCACTTGGAATCATAAATTGCACTATGTTTTGCTCCTCAGGACTGTTTCCCTGAAGATATTTTGTGCTTGATTTCAGGGTGGTGTTCCTAGCTTGTGTGCTGTGGAAAAAAACTCTTTAATGGACAACACCAAAAAAATAAAATGCTTTTATTTGGCAATGTCTCAGATTTAGAGAGAAAAACCTTTCCTAAAAAGTCCATTGCTCTATTTATTCAATTTATTCAACCAAGGAACAACTCTATAAATAGATTTATTTGGCAGGCCATTGTAAAGATTCATCAGTTCTGAGGTGTGCACTGCCACCTTAGAGCTGAGGTAACTGCTGAGTGCTGCTTTACGCTGCTTCAGGTTTATAAAAATGTCTTAGAAACAAAATTTCAGTGTCAGGAAAGTGCCATCTTGCAAGCTGTGTCCTTTCATTCCTAAAGAGCTTTGAAAGTAGTTTTTAAGAATTTTTTACTGACTGGTAGCCGTAGTATTTTTATCTCCCTCAGCTCTGTAGCATGGAAATCTGACATCTGTCATTAAAGCTGGGAGGATACAAAAGCAGCCCATGAAATATTTCTGAGTGCTCTTAAGCCACTTTCTCTGCCATGTCTTTGTTGAGCTTTTGGCAGACAGAAGTGGCTAATGAGCTGGCAGGGCATTCCTGCTTCAGAGGTTTCAGTTTGGGAGGGCTTGGTGGAAAAACCATTCCCCGGTTTTCCTCTCATGCATATCAAGCTCCACAATGATGTTGACAGAGTCCCAAGAGAAGTTTAATTTATCTCCCCTGGGCATCCCACTCTGGTTTTTTATATGCACAAGCGTATGCTGGAGGGAGGAATAACAGGGCCAACCTATCTCTCTCTCTTTTATATTGTGTCTAGATCTATACCTTGATTAATGCAGGGAACAAATCACTGACAACCCATTTCCTCACCTTGTTTATTCAAAATGAGCCTTCCAAGCCACAACCCTGCAGTCCCTGGTGCCATGAGACCACTTTGTGCCCATGTTTTGTGGGCGTAAATGATGGTGGGAGCTGGTTTTTGGGAAGGGAGGGGAGAGGGTGCACCAGGAGCCTAACCAGGAGTGTTGATTCTCTCCCTCAGCCTGTCACCCATCCTGCAAGACATGCCATGGCCCCTTTGACTGGGAATGCTCAACCTGCCACCCCCATGCCACTCTGGATGGTGGCAAGTGCAGGACAGGCTGCAAGGAGGAGCAGTACCTCAACCTGGTGGGCTACTGTGTGGGTGAGTCAGGACAGCTTCTGGGGCATGAGCTGTCTGTGCCATTGAACTGCTGCTTCACACTGCCAGCAAAGCTGCTTGGGTGCTGCTCAGAGCTTCAGGAAAAGGAGCTAAGTTGGAATTTGCGATCCAAAGAAGCAGTTGATGGGGCCCTAAAGAAAAGCTGGCACAGCAAGAGTTGCTGTGTGCATTTTTGGGAGGTAATAGGATTTCTGGATGGGGATTGTGCTGTGTGGGTGCTCACTGCCTGCACTTAAGCCAATCTTCTGAAACCACTGATTGCATTTATCTGTTTAAAAAGAAATATCGCTTTTAATCCGTCCCACAGACACGTATAAACATATCCTGGGAACAGCTTCAACCATTTCTAAGCTTTATCAAGCCTTTTTTTTTTTTTTTCTTTATCAGAAAAAGCTACGGTGTGTGAGGCTTAATCCAGGCTGAACAGTTCCAAATGAGATAAGGAATCCTAAGAAAAGGGAAAAATGCATTAGGAGTAATAAATATATCCATTGAGAGGCTATTGTTCTCAGTTTAATATGATTTCCCTTCACAGAGCCTTCTCTTTGCTGAACATCTATGTCCTGTATGTTTTTTAATGAAAGACTTGTTTCTTTGCTCTCAACAGCTTAATTCTATGAACCGTCTCTTCATCTCCCTTTTAAACAACAGTGACTGTTTTGTCTGCAGGGACAAAAAGAACAGGGAAAGAAGGTGTGTGAGGAGTAGGAAAATATCCTAAAAGTACTGTACAGCTCCTTAGGAATTCAGGTTGGGGAATCAAGATAGAGCCAGATAACTGCAAACTGGAAATAATTCAGCATTTCCGTGTAAAGAGGTGTCTCTGTCCTCTACAATTTTGGGGGATACAGTGGTACTAACTAATGTCCTGGCATGTGAGAGCTCTGTGCATTTTAATTCTTCCACCTTATTTCCCCGTTAATTTGCATTATGCTTCCTATGAAAGAAGTCCTGTGGAAAAGTGGCCTTCCCCTGTGAATTGCGTTGGGAAAACCTTAGTACCATTTATCATCAGTCAGCACTCTTTCTGAGGAGGGTTTATTCTTTAATTATCCCTTTCTTTGGTGTCATGGACCAGTTCTCCTGCTCCCCAATCCCAGTGATCATCAGGGAGATGTCCCAGGAACTGAAAGCAGTGTGGAGGGCATTCCTTGTGGCATGGGACCCTCAGTGTCCAGGTGTTTCCTTGTCCCACAGAAGCTGTGAGAACCCTTGCAGAGCAACATAACTGAGGTTTTTCACCTTGACCAAAAAGCTGTGCTTTGGCCCAGGATCTGCAGTCTGAAGTGTGTTGCTCTTTGTGCTAAATTTATGTCTGGTGTTTAAGCAAAAGAGGTTTGTGGCCAGTTCTCCTGGAGGTAAAGTGCTCCACATCCACGTTGTTAAGTTTCACTCATTCTTCTCATTGAACACTGATTGAAATGCTGAATTTGCCCTTGCAAGTTATTAATTACCAGTTAAAGAGCAGCTGTCCCATAAAAGAGCACATTAAAACTCCTGACACCCTCATAAGATATGATTTGCAACGGAATCTAACAAAGCTTTTTCCTTCACCTCCCAAAGCAATATATTCTTACAATTATCTTCCCATTTATCTTTAATTCCCCACCCTGCAGGCAGAATTGTGTTATGGCTTATAGGGCCTGCTGTGCATCAGTCATCTGCCATCCTTTATGGACCTGGAGGGGGAAATCTTTCACAGAGGCTGGAGAAAAGCAACTGTCACTCCAAACGATTGCCTGGGAATTAATGGTGTTATTGTGCATGTTACCTGAATGAGGATTGGAACATTTGCCTTGTTAATAGGAACAAAAAAAAGGTCTTGTTTTCAGCAGTTAATCAAATAAGCATTTCACATTTAAGCAGAGGAAAGATAAAATGTCCTCAACTTTCAGAAAATCAATGAGTCCCTAAGCTCTGTTTTGGGCACACAGAATTTGTGCCAACTCTCCCCTGAGAGTGCTCAATTGATTAATTTCACTTTATAGCCCAAATGTACAGGAATGTGCTTGAGACTTGAGCCATTCCCCGTTGGATCTCACAGCTTCTGTGGTGTTTGTTTTCCCAGTTCCCAGATGTCCCTCTCCCTCTTGTTCAGCTTGACCTCAGCTTCAGGAAACTTTGCAATCAGCACTCTAAAAATCCCAATCACTGGTGAAAGCCTTGTCCTGCCCTTGCTTTTCTGATTTGAGGTTTCCCTGTTGATCGGGAAGCTTCCCTGACTTTTCCTGACTTTTCCTGACTGCATGGAAGGGCAGTTAGACAAATGCAGAGGGACTGGTGTGGAAGAAAACTGAGCACCCCAACTGATAGAGAATCCCTTTCAGTCTGTTTTTAACTCCAGCTGCAAGGGAGCTCCCACTCCCTGTGTTCCTCAGGCCCTTGCTTTCTTAGCCTGTGTGCAGTTGGGAAAACCTTCAAAGCTAAACCAGAACAGCTCGCTCAGGAGGAGGCCTGTAACAAGCTTTGCTGCCTTGCTCTTAAAATTCCAGAAGGGACACTCTGACAACAAGAAATATCCTCAGCTCCTTGTAAAATTAATGAGCTGTTGCTGTCCGTTTAGAGAGACACTGATATCATCACAGAGAGCTGGAGCAAGAGGGGCTCAGCTCCACTCCCTCACTGCTCTACAGCCTCCTACAGAGCCAGCAGCTGAGCTGCCAGAGGAGGGAAAACTGCTTTGGTCTGGGCTTCTTTGTGCCAGGGACCTTCCAGCTGGGTCTCCCACCTCACACTGCCTGGGGAAGCTCTCCCAAAGCAGGCAGATCCCTGCAAACCTGGTTGCACTTCATCAGGAATTCACTTGGCTTCTTTCAATGACAGATTCCCTCTCAGGTCTTGGAAAAGAGAGACAAGAAAAACATTCCAACAACCAAAGCAAGCCAAAAATCCTGGTCAGTGTTGCATATCCTTCTAAACCAAACACACTGACTTGCTTTCTGGAGTTACTGTAAGACCAGAGGCTTTTTTGCCCATTGAGGTGACTATAAAGTGTGTGGTGTTTTCAGTGCTGATTTTAAGTCATGCTCTGTTGTAAACCTCAAGTCTCATCTTAGAGCACAGCACAAAACTTGCGTCAGGAAATACTTTCCTCGAGAGCCCCTAAGAGGGGTGCTGTGTTTAAACAATATATGCTTAGCAAGTGGTGGAGCTGAGAGGCAGAAATGCCACTGGTTTCCTTTGTGAGCATTCACAAACACTTCAGAGATGGTTTTGTCTCCCCAACAGCCTCTTTTGTCTTAGAACAACCTGTAACAGATAATTTCCATATAGGAAGGGCACATTTTTCTTGCTTTATTTGCTAAGAGAAAGCTAAAGAGGTTGTGGAAGTCAAGTAACTCTGGAAATCCATGTAAGTACTTCCATTCTGCTTTGCAATGGAAGTAACTTCATAGGAAGATCAGTGATGGGGGTTATTTTTGCATAGAGGTGAGGAAGAGAGAAATCAGAGCCAGCTGGAAAGGGAGCAGGAAAACATTTTGCTTGGAGAGTGGGAGGAAAGTCAGGAGTCTCAGAAAGATGGGGAGGGAGGCATTGGGACTACCAGTAAAGGGGTGACAGAATTCCTAAGAATTCAGTTGGAAGGGGTCTAAGGAAATTAACTAACTAGTGTGGCACTGACCTGCAGCCAGCTGGGGATGTGAAGGCTCCAGAAAACCCAAATTCTGCAGGCTGTGCTCGCTGGCTGAGCTGGAGGCAGGACTGACAGGGAGAAGGCAGAAGCAGGAAACAAGTAAGGCTGGGGGATGACTGAGAAGCACAAGGAAAACATCCCCCTTCTGTTAGTCCTGGCTTCAAAGGGAGCCTGCTGTGAAAAAGTGAAATCATCTCTCCCTAAACAAAGCCCTTCAGTTCTTCCCTCGCTCTCTCACTCACTCCCCAATGTCCCTGAAATTCACCACGAGTGGCAGCCCTGGGTTTTTTGTTGGTGCTGTGTGTGCTTTGATCTCCAGGCTTGCAAAGGAACAAGAGAGTTATGGGGCTGATTCATCCTAAAACAGTAACTGAGAAAACTCTTGCCACTCACTGGAGTGAAAATAGAGTCTTGTGAAGGGAAAACTCTGCTGCAGCAGCACTGAGTTTTGTAGATACTTGGATTTTTAAGTGTTAGTTTGTGAGAAGCTAGGTTTTTGCTGCAGATACTGACTGTGTGGATACCCTGCATTTTCTCAGCCTCATTTTTATGCTCTGTGTATGAAACCTTTTGAGCAGATTTGTTACTCATTATACCCTGCCAAAGGTCTTTATTAGAGACTACTGGCTCCAGCAAGAGATTCAACTGGAGGAGTATTATTTTAGCAGTAAGGAGAGTCAACATATTACCAGGTAAATGTAGAAGTACAAAAAACTAATTGGATTTTTGGTAATTTTATTGGTTATAAGTACATAAACCTCATCACCCCACCTCCAGCCCATACAGATCACAGGTACTCAGGGCCTTTGGAATGATCTCTCAGTCCTTGCTCCCTAAGGTGGGCTGCATGTGGTCCTTTCTCCCTGGCTCCAGGGACTCCACCTCTGTACCCCAACTCTGGCTGGCCATTTCCCAGCTCCAAGGCTGAGAGCACGGGGCAGAAACTTCATGGGTTCTGCACCCTGTAAAAGCAGGACCTGAAGGAGGCAGCTCTGTAAGAAGCTTGGATCCCTGCCTGCAGTCAGGGCTGGATCAGTTTCTGAGCTGCTTCTGGGCTTTTGCAGCAGTGTGGGGTGAGAATCTCCTGTGTGTGACATGCAGGAGATGTCAGCTGGGGCCAGGCTCCTGCAGCTATGGATGCAGAATTCCTCCAGGCTCCCATGTGAGCCTGTGCTCAGCTTGTAAATCTAGATTGCCTGACAATCTGTAGTAGTGCTGTCACAGGAGACAAAAGACAGAAAGGTGAACCTGCAGCAGAAATCTGACAAGAAGCCAGGCACTCCAATCAAGCCTCATTGTTACATATCTTTCAAGACAGTCGTCATTTCCTTTACAATTTTCTCGATTACCATAATGAGGATTAATTTGGCTTCCAGGTTGCCTTACACTGCACCTTTGTGCACACAAAAGCCTTGTT
Organism: Molothrus ater; assembly: GCF_012460135.2. Taxonomy (NCBI): domain Eukaryota; kingdom Metazoa; phylum Chordata; class Aves; order Passeriformes; family Icteridae; genus Molothrus; species Molothrus ater. Next base: position 10,432,466 of record NC_050481.2, on the reverse strand, counting down.
GTCAAACCTTGTGAAGCACCTAAGTTCAGGCAGAGGTCAGGAAACGCTTGCGTTCTGCTGGGGAGAAATGGAAAAAGGAAAAGGTTTTGAGGCACTCTGATGCCACTCTTGGCCTGGCTTGGAGGGCTGCTGTGGCTGTTTCAGGGTGTGGGTGTCTCATTTGTGTGGGAAAATGGGAGCAGCAGGAACTACAGAAGGTCATGAAGCTGTACAGGTCCTGCTCCTCGTTTTGCCATGGTGGGAGCAGAGGGAGATGGGTGCCCGAGGCCTCCAGTGGGGCTAAAGAGGAACCTTAGGCAGAGGCACTCAGAATCAGAGAAGGGGCTTGGGAAGCAGAGGCCTTTGAGCTGGCTTTGTGCAAAACTTTCCCAAGCTCACTTAAGGATGGAAAGTGGATGCTTCAATGGGGCAGGAGGGGTGCAGAGGGAAAGTGAAAATGCTGTGGTGCTCAGGAAGAGCACAAGATGAGGATGAGGCAAGAGGAAGGGATGCGGGAGTTTTGGGTAGGGGGATTTGCTCTCCAAGTTCCATCCCTGCTGCCCTCCTGCAGTTCTCACGCATGCTCTGTGCTGTCCCTCCGTGCTCAGTGTCCCTTGTTCCCTCCAGACTGCCACCCCCTGTGCCAGCGGTGCGTGGCCGACCTGCGGGACAGCGGCAGCGTGTGCCTCAAGTGCCAGCACGGGCGGCACCTGCTGCTGGGGGATCGCTGCCTGCCCGACTGCCCCCCGGGACACTACACCGAGCATGGAGCCTGCAAACGTGAGTGCCTCCTGCAGAAACCTCGGGCAGCTGCCTGCACCCCCGGGAGGAGTCCCATCAAGTGGCTCCTGTCTAGTGGAGAGGCTTTGTCCAGCTGGCAGGACACTGCGCTGGAGCAGTTCTGGTTTTGTGCTGTAGGAGTTTTTTCAGGATGTTTTGCAGCCTAAGGTCTCTTGCTGAGGCTTGTCTTGCTGCAATAATGGCCCTGAAGGTGATGGCTTGTAGCAGCTCCCAAAACAGAAAGCCAATTCCATTCAGCTTTCTAGGCTGGTGCAATGGATGCAGCACCCAGGGCACATTTCATTTTCTGACATGTGCCTGCATCTCCTCCACTTGTTGTTGTTGATGTGGTTTCATGTTCCAGTCATTGTCTGAGCTGCTTTCTACTCCCTGGGCTCTTAGAAGGAAGCAGATTCTTTTTCTTGTTCTGAGCCTGACAAGAAGTAGTAAAGCTCCAAGCTGAGCAGAGGGTATTGCACTTCAGTTTGAGAGAAAAGAACCAAGAGCAGAAATTCAGCACAATGGAGATGCTCCTTTTGCAGGAAGTGGCATTTCCTAATCTAGTTGAGGGTGGGTAATATTTCAAAGCTTCTCTCCAGCATTCTGGGAGCTTATTTTTTTATTGTGTGTTTATTTACCTAGTTTTGACAAATGAGATCTCAGAGCTATGAAACATACTCTGTGTCACTTGATTAGAAAGGCCCCTGAGAGAGAGAGAGAGAGGTTTTGCCTTCCTGGCAGTGTAAGCCTAGGGATAACATTTCTTCCCTTTGGTTTGAAGGTTTGATTTAAAAGGAGTTGTGCATTTTTCAGACTGTGTCACAGCCTGTAGGATATTTTGTTCTGCCTTTTAAGATCCCCAGCACAGCTTCTGATCCCTTTGTCCCACTCTTTCTCATGATTAATTTTACACCTATCATGATAAGTGTAATGATGGTATCAATCTTTAAATAAAGGCCTGTCAAGAAGCAAAACAGATTATTCATTTTGTATGTAACCTCTCTGGAGAAAGTAATAGGGTACATTGGCCTCAGCCCCTGTGATATTTTAAATCCCTTTGGTCAGACTAAGAAATGAGCCTGAAAAGTCATGAGGGAAATGTGGAGAGGGTGCATGGAGGTAGTCTGGTCTTCATCAGTGTAATTCCTGCTGAAGGGATGGATGTGAATCTTCAGGGAAGTATGGAGCTGTCAGAAAAGCACTAGATGGTTCCTGCACAGACAAAGAGGATCTAACCTGAAGCTAGCTGGGAGAAAGCATGAGAGGGAGGTATGCGCTAGCCCTTTTTTCACTCTTCTCTGTTAGACAGGTCCTGGACACATCCTGCAAGGGTTTTTCTTAAGAAGGGAAGGCTGAAGAGAAGAGGGTAAAAAGAAGGAAAGGAAAGGATCCTTTCTTGGGTGGGGGGCACTGTGCACCACTGAGGGCTTAGACTTGGCAGGAACTTCTGGTGCTCACCACCCCTGCTGCCAGTCTCAGAGTGTTTCTGCTGAAGCCTGTGACACTTGCCCTGAGACCTGTTTTTCCTTGACCAGAGCCTTGTTTTTGCTGTCCCTGCAGGGTGCCATCCTTCCTGTAAGAGCTGCACTGGCGAGGGTCCCTTGTCCTGCTCGTCCTGCAGTGCCGGCCTGGTGCTGTCCCACATGGGCGCGTGTGCTCCACTCTGCTCCCTGGGCTACTACAGGGATGACAGCAACACCTGCAGACGTGAGTGCCTCTCCCACAGCCCCCTCTCCTTCCCACAGTGCATTTTCCAACCTGGCTTTTCTTGCTTCTTTGCTCACCATGGCTGTGGCCTGGAAAAAAAAGGGTTCAGGTGCCTAAAAACGTGATGTGAGTTGACAGAGGTGATGAGCTGCCTCAGGAGCAGAGCCTAGAGCAGGGTTGAAATTTCAAAACAGTTGCAGTTTTGTTATTGATCTCAAAAGACAAGAGGCTTTGTGTCCTGCTGTAAAAATCTTCAGGAGCATTTGTGTAGGTTTCCCTGTGATGGATTCTGGCTTGATGAAAACTTGGCAAGTTGAGACCAGTTTTAATGAGTCCTTACTAAGGCAAACCCCCTCCCCACTGCACTGCCTGCCAGTACATGCCATGGAAGCTGCACTGGAGCTTTTATGTCCATTTCTTCTCATGGGAAACCCCAGGAGAATCAAGACATAGTTTGGCAGACACAGACCTGAGCTGATCCTAATGATCTGGTGGAATTGATCTGGTGTTAGGCTATGTTTTATCCCACTATTGCTATCCTTTGTCCCTCTCTCAGGGCCTCTCTTTTCCTGTATTATTTTGTGTTCACTCCGACCCTGGGTTATTCCTCTCAAAAATTATTTGGCTTGATGTTCTAAAATTCAAAATTATATGGCCTAAAGATACAAAAACTGGAAAAAGCCCTGCTTGAATTGTCCCACTATAATACACATACCTAAAAGTGAGTGACTGCTGATGTGGTTTGGTCACTGTGAACCTGAACACTCAGGTTCAGATTAGTGAAGTCCTGCATTACTCTGATTTAAATTCTCCCAGTTTATGATAAAATAACTCTGTTGCACTGAGTCCAGGTATCAGTGTCATCCTACCTAGACCCAATTTTGTCGCTGATGAGGTCCTGTAGGAGGAAACTGAAGTGGTTGTCAGCTTTACCTGCCTGTTGTTGAAATAGATGGTTCTCCTGAAACTATTATTTCCATCTGATCAGCAGAAATGGAGACACCTTACGTAAGTTCAAGGAAATAGCTGGAAGGACTTGTACCATTCTTCTGTTGTGGAAAAAAAAATGAAAAAGGGCATTCAATAATAATAACAAAAAAAGGGGGAAGTAATAAAAAATAGGAATTAAAAAAATGTTCTGGCTGGTTTCTTACAAGCTCAATAAAATACTCAGTTTACTCCAGCAGTAGGGATTCTCTTCTTGCTTGCTGCACCAAAATATCTCCCTTCCTAATTAACATGTCCCTTTCTAATGAAAGCTTTCCTGTTGATAGCTTCTGCCTCAGGATATCAACCTAGACTGGGAATGTTCATGAGGCCTGCACCCTTCCTGAATTTGGTTCAGGGGCTCAAATAGATTTTTTTTTTGCAAGCCAATTTAGCTACTCTAATCTCCTTATTGCAAATGGCTTTTTAAGAAGTGTTTGTAATCCTTGGAGCAGGGGGTTCAAGGCCAAGTGTGTTGGATTTTTGTCATTCCAAGTGTCACTTGTGCCTTTTCAAGTGCTGCTGATAAGCCAGGGAGATACAAATTGTCCCAGGCTGCTGGGAAACTGCCACTTGGAGGGAATGAAGATTGTTTAATCGGAGGTTGGCTGCCAGGCTGAGAAAATCTGGTCCCTTTTCAACGTTTATTTTAGTCTCTTTGCACTTTTGAGGAACTCAGGGTTGGAATGAGGTTCAGAGAGATGCTGAGTGCACGTATGGGCCCTGGGAGATATTTTTAAACTCAATGACATCCTGGCCCAGGAACAGTGAGAAGCTTAACAGGCTTAAAAATGCAGATAGGGAGTCGTGCTGATAAAACAAGCAGACAGGTTTGCTTCCAGATACAGTTTTTGCTTACTCTTCTGGCATGCCTCCATGGGTAGCCAGATTCCCGTGGATTTAGACCCCATGTAGAATGTTTTACTGTATTTTTAATAGTTGGTTCTTTGGAGCACTTGAAAAAAATATTTTTTTCATGTAGTGTTCTTAAGTGAAGAAAAATCAGAGTGGCACCAGAGCACCTAAAAGCAGCTACTTGATTCTTTAGGTAAACATTTTGCTAGAAATCATTTGTACATCAATAAAATGCAGACGTTCTGTGACATTTTTTAGAGAACTGTTTTGAAAAACACTGTGTTCCTGCTTCAGGGAGAGCAACATGGGTAAATTTTCACATTTACTTTGGAGGTTTTTTGGTTATAAAACTGTGCTTTGAATGAACATGTCAGTATTTATCACCCAAACTGTTAGTACAGCCTCCTGCAAAGTTTAGTTCCTGGACATCAAAGAGGTGAGTTGAAATATTCTGAACCTCTGGACTTTGATCCTAGATTCAGTAAATCCCTGAATTAATTTTTTTTCCTGGCATCTTTTTTGCTCCCTGCAGCTCCAGAATTTCACACTGTGCGCAGATAAAAAGGTACAAACGTTAAGTGAAATTAAATGGGCCTTTGGTCCCACCAAGGATCACAGCAGTCTACTCTGCTCTCCAAATTTGTGTTTCAGTTGTATGAAAAAGGAAATTAAAAAAAAAAAAAACAGAGGCAGGGAAAGCTCTTATTTGGGGATTTGGATTCAGAGTCCATGTTTTACCCTGACCTGTCCAGAGGAAAGTAAGAAGCAGCGTGAGGGAACATTCCAGCCTACTCCAAATGGAACGAGGCTCTTTACACTTTGGAGGTTGTGAAAAGGAGCAAAACAAGCAAAAACCCTGGAGTGTCCACAGAGGACAAGAGGGGTAGAAGGCTGCAGGGTAACCAGCATGAGGAATGAGCCTGTTTTATCTTGTGTTCCCACAGCTTGCAGCAGCCAGTGCCGGAGCTGCGACTCGGCCACCGGCTGCACGTCATGCAGAGATGCAGCCAAGGTCCTGCTCTTTGGGGAGTGCCAGTACAACAGCTGTGCTCAGCAGTATTACCTGGACTTTTCCACCAACACTTGCAGAGGTGAAAAATGCCTTGCTGGTTTCAAGGGAAAAAAAAAAGGAAAGAGAAAAAGGAATAAATGCAAGTGGCCTTGGCTAAGAATCCATTAGATGGCAGCGAGAGCTGTGCAGGTGGCCTGCTTTAAAAAGGGCGCAGGAAGGGGAAAATTGTTCAGTGACAGGTTGTTTGCGAGGTTTCTGCAGGTTTTTTTTTGCTTTTTCGGGCAGCCTGCTGTCACATACTTGAGCCTTTCAGTGGAACAAGATGATTGCAAATCGCTCTCTTGTAAATGATTTTGTAACTGAGCCAGCAAAGTTTTCAGGGGTCAGGTCCAGCAATTCATTTAGTCACGGGTCAGCTGATAAGGAGTGAGCTTGCCAGGCTAAGTCTCTTTCCAGGGACTTATCTGGCCTCCTGTACTTACCTGTCTCTCTCTCTGTCTTACTAAATCCTGCATCACTGGATGGCTGCAGAAACAGCAGTTTGGAGGGATTTAAAAGACACATGACTTGAAAGATTTCCAGAACTCCCCAGCAGAGTGTTCCATGATGGAAATAAGTCCACAGCTTGTAGACCCCAAGTGCTAAGCCCTTGTGCAGGGTGAGCCCCCCAGAAAGGACTGCCCTGAACTGATTTCTGTTTTCTTCCAGAGTGTGACTGGAGCTGTAACGCCTGCAAAGGTCCCCAGAGGACTGACTGCCTGCAGTGCATGGAAGGCCATGTTCTCCACGAAGGAGCTTGTGTGGAACAGTGCCCTCCAGCTTTCTACCAGGAATCAGACACGTGCCAGAGTGAGTTTTCATGGAGCATTCCCTCCAACATGTTCCCCTGCTTGTCTTCCAAGAGCTGCCAGGCTGAGCTCTTTGCCTGTGTCTCTTCAGGGTGTGACCAGCCCTGCCTTCGGTGCCACCAAGCAGATGAGTGCAGCCTCTGCCCAGCCCCGTTCTTCCTCCTGGGCAGTGCCTGTGTTCCCAAATGTGGGCAGGGATACCACGCAGACGAGGCACAGCGCCAGTGCACAGGTGAGCACCATGAGCTTGGTGCAGGCACAGTGGGCAAATGAGGAAGGAACTGCTTGCCAACTTTTATCATAGCTCTTTGCCCGCTATCTTGACTCTTTTTGTCAGGTAGGTAAGACACACATAGTTGTGTTTCTGCTCTGAGCCTGGGGACAGCTCTGTGTGCCAGTGGATGTGCTGGTTTTGAGACTGAGACTGGTTTTGTCTCAGTGGGGTTGTGCTTTCCATCCCATGCAGCTTGTCCTCCTGGATGCCTGGAGTGTGACAGTGGCAGCCTGTGCCACCTCTGTGACCGCAGCACGTTTCTGAAGAATAAGATCTGTGTTTCTGCCTGTGGCCAGGGTTTCTATGGCAATCTACAGACCAGAGAGTGTGAAGAAGGTGAGTGCCTCTCAAGAGACAGTGCCATTTATCATCAGTGTAAAGCCAGTGTCAAAATGTCTTGGGGGAAATCCCTTTCTGAATCAAGTTGAGTGGTTACTTATCCATTCTTTATTCTTAATGAAGATTTACTAGTCTGTCTGCAGCTGGCTTTCAGTTCTGTGATGGGGAAATCAAGGTGGGAAGTGATTTGCCCAAGTCGTGGTGGAGATTGGGATGGATTGCAGTTCACCTGAGTCAGGAATGAACAGGCCACCCAAAAACCAGTGCTGACAGGCATGATGTCAGCACAGCCCGTGGTGGTCCCTGCAGTAACACCTCTCCCTCCTTTCCCTTCAGGCAGCAGGCATCCCCGGGGCTCCCGTGTGAGCAGCACCCTGACGGTGGGCATTGACGGGGTGCAGCCCCTAGACCCGGCCCTGCTGGGCTGTGATCCGGCCGGTTCCTGGGGCCAGGCGCAGTTCCAGGTGGACAGCATTCCCTCCACCGGCCGGCTGGTGATGCTGCAGGCCGGGCGGGAGGTGCCGCTGAGCCCCGGCCGGCGCTTCAGCTGCGCGGACGTGCGGGACAGGAGGGTCCGCTTCGTGCACGGCACACAGGAGCCCAGGTGACTCGGGGGAGGCTTCTTTACTGAGCTCTTGCCTCACAAAAAAATTGCTGTATCTTGAGAACGGGTATTTCCTTTTCCCTTGGAAGCATTCCTACGGGGAGGCACACTTCCCACTGCTGCTAAATCGACTTGCAGCTTCTTACACTGTACCGTAGTGTAACTGGTGCTGCAAAACTTCTCAGTTCGTGGTGGAAGAGCTCACTGTGACCCAATCCCAAACCTTCTGTGCTTTTGGGGTGCAGGAATATGTCCCATCTTCAGGGCACTCAGCTGAGAGCTAAAACTGGCATATTAATCTGATTGTTACCACAGTTTGTTGACATTGTTAGGAAGATGCTCAAGTGATGTCATTGCTGTGCTCCCTGGCATAGTTTGCCTTCAGCCATTCCTTGTTTGCCTCCAGTGAGAGCTCTGTTAGTACCCTGGAATAATTAGTGGTGATTAGTAGCTGGCAAAGCTTGCACTGTGAGGGTGTTGCAGGGAAGCAGATTTTTTCTGCAGCCAGGCAATAAGCTAGCCACCCTGCCAAATCTCACACTTGATTTGCATCACCATAAAGCCTTGGCTCCAGAGTGACATGGGTGGAACTGTTCTAAATTTCTGGCTGTATAAATCAGGGGTGTCTTCCATCTAAATCAGATCTGAAGAAGACTTTCAGGGTGTCCTGATGCCAAGGGTTAGCTGGTGTTCACCAGACTTCAGGCATACGTTCCTGTATTTCCTGTATCCTGCTTTTTTTTTTTTTTAGTGTACCTGGTAGTCACCATGAAATGTCAGCATCTTGTCTTGAGAAACAAAGCTGCTTTATTACCATATATTACTCTATTTATTATTTATACTGTTACTTTAAACTTCAAGGTGTTTGGGGTGGCATCATTGAAAAGTCAATGGGAAGGAAAATTCCTGGCAAGTCCTGAAGCCAGAGAAGTGAGGTTTTTCTTTAGCAGCATTTAGAATTGGCACTTTATCTTGGGGATGCCATCTGATGTTACTCAAAGGAAGATGAGGGTATATTATCACAATGCTAAAGGTGCTTTATTGTCTGTTGTGACTGTTGTGAATCTTCAGGAAAAAATACTATAAAAATGTAATTGAAGGAAACTTGAGCTAAAGCTTCTGTCACTGAGCCAGTCACTTTTGCTGAATATGTAATGTGCTTATCATTGCTGAGTCCTGGAAGAGTACTTCATTAATTTATATTATCCTGTATTTTGGCTTGCTGGGGACCTGTTTAGGAAAGGACAGTTTTCCTTGAAGGTCAGTGACCAAGAGTCATTCTCCCACCTTGAGGTGATCAACATTCAAGCCTTCTCAACACAGGTAAGAAAGCCTGGAAACAACCCCAAATTTGGTACCATTTGAAGCCCTGGTTTCTTGCAGGGGTAACAGAGGAGCTGGGCAGAACTTGAGCAGAGGTTCAGATCAGGCAAATTTGGCTCAGCTCTCCCTTAGGGCAGCAGCCAGGAGTCACATGGAGGAAAAGAACTTGGGGAATTGACTGGAGAGGTTGGCCTGTGTCGTTTTGCTTGTGCAGGGAGTGGCAGCTGTGCAATCACAGAGCAATTATCAGTAAGGGCTGAGGAATCCCTACTGCTCCAATCGTCCTCTGGATCTGCTGATGCTCCAGTTCAGCCTCTTGCTGCAGGCCAAATGGGCCAGGATTGATCCTGACAGCAGGAGAGCTTTGACACTCAGGTTCAGTGCTCTGTTCTTGGACAGCTGGGAATTAAATCAGCATGAGCTAGTTAAAGTGTGTCTCTTAAACTTCTCACCACTTCTGGGCAAGGTGATGGTACTGCCAAGTGTCTCCTGTATTGTTTTTATTTAAAGTCTGTGGCACAATCTATGGGTCTCACCCCAGGGAGGGTACAGGCACCTGAACAGGTTCCAGGTTTCCAGGGGGGCTTAGCAGCTTACACTGAGCTTTTTCCAGTGTGGAAAGCTCTGTCAGGAGTTGTGACTACTTGGCATATTCTTACAAATAGACACCCTAAAATGCAAAAGAGAATCTGCTACTCTTAAGGCCCATTTACATCCTAAGAGGGGCACCAAATGACTTGACAGAACTGTTCTAGTGCTGGCTCCTTCCTGCCTACAAGCCTGGCTCAGCCTCCACCCTCCCCATGGGTAATTTATATTCCATAGTAGTCATTCCCATAACTTCTGGAAATTAGAAGTGCTCTAGTTTGTCCTTTAGAATAAGACAAACTGTGGGTTTTGATCCTGCAGTGTTTATATTGATTCTGGCTGGTGCTGAGATCTTGGCTCAGCCTAATCTCTTGTTTGCCTCAGTAGGACGTTCACCTAAGTAAGAGCTGCAGTCACTGCCCCAGAATACATAAGTGAGGTTTAATGATAGGAATTCTGACTGCTGTTCCCTAATAACCCTGGGAAGCTGTGCACAGGTGAGGGGGTTCCCTGGTGGATGTTCTCAGGGCTTTGCCTTTGTCTCTGTGGGAACGCCTCCCTCCCAAGGCAGTGCATTACCCATGGCAAATGGTGTTTGTTGGGATCAATAGACACTGCAGATTGAAACTTTTCTTGATGACAAAGAACTGGAGAACTAATTTAAACCAGCAGAAATATGGCCTCTAGCAGGTTTTTGGTATAAGTTGAGTATGGCTGTGGGGAGTGTTGGAAATGAAATAAATACTGATGATGAAGACACCCGGTTTTGCTGTCGTCTCAAAAGGCTCATGAGGATCAGCTAGAGTCAGGTGCTTGCTATATAAATGTCCCAAGTTTTTGCCTTTCCTAAGCCAAATGTGGCATGAGAATCTTCTTTTAAAGGGACTAATTCAGTTTAAATGCTAAATATTCTTAGATCTGCCCATTGGGGAAAAGGTGTGGAGAGCGATTCTCTGCTGCTAAGAAATAGGAGATTTCCAGGGATGAAGTGAGCTGATGTCCTTATCCCCAAACTTTTAATTCCACCCTTTGATCATGATCCAGCCTCCCAGGCTCAGAAGACACCTCAGAGCTGCTTTTGTGTTCTAGGCACCGTTCGTGTTCAGGAACGAGCCCCTCCTCGTCGGCAGGGGGCAAACCGGGACCATATCAGAGCTGGTGCTCGGCGTGGGGGACAGTGACAACCCTCAGGACGTGGTGCTGATGGTCCTGGAGCCCCCAAGGCACGGCAGGCTGCTTGGGGCCCCTGGGGACCCTGCCACCTTGCCCCTGGGTGACTTGGCAGGAGGGCGGCTGCGCTACGCCCACGACGGCTCCGACAGCCAGCAGGACGCGGCTCTGCTGCAAGTGAGCGACGGGTACCACTTCCAGAACATCCTGCTCCTCATCAGGATTGCTCCCGAGGTATGTGCTGGCACATGAACCCTGGCAGGCATGCTGGGAGTCTGGAGAAGTGCCACTCTGTCCCTGAGGTGTCACTAATCCTGAGTAACCAGCCGGAGGAAGTAGTGGGTTGAGTGGGTTTTGGAGGTTGCCTGAATTTTTGGTTTGCCACAGCTCCAATTGTGCAGCTTTGCTGATTCAAAGTCCATAGTTACTTGATAAAAGGTAATAAACTGTAATAAAGCAGAAGGAAAATAGCTGAAGATATGTTCATTCCTTACTAAAGTGAAGGAGTAGCAACAAGTAGAGCTGTCATTAGAGGTCACAGTTTGCAGTCTTTTATGTAGAGATATGACACACTGTCTTGGAGTTCCCCCCCTTGGGAAGGAGCTAGGAGGAGATGACATTGCCCCTCTTTGGCCCTCTCTGCAGTTTGAGATGTCTTTCACAGCAACTTGGGGAGGACAATTTAAGGGAACTTGGTGAGTGTTCCGTGTGGCCGTGGAGCTCTGCAAAAGGAGGCCCTGATCCCATTTGGACCCTGCAGGTTCCCCTAAAGTTATGGTAGTAATTAATGTTAATTAGTGCTGTGACTCATACAGCAGCCTGGGGATGAAAAAGGCATTGTTTTCAAGGCTGGTGCTGCTATTAGACTCCTGGAATAAGAGGAGCCCTGCCTGTGGTTTTCACCAGACCACTTCCATGGCCCTAAGGAGCCTGACCAGGATCACAAGGGCTGTGGAAATGCTTGGGCACCACTCTGTGTTCTTTGTAACACCTTTTTTCCCCCACTTCTGATTTAGCAGGTTCCTGTAAATGCCAATGAGGGTGAATTGTTGAGAGTGGTTTCTTTTATTATCCTGTTTTGTGCTCCCTTGTCTCTCCTTATCATTCCACATTTCTCTGTGCAGCACTTGGCTACACAGGAGAATGAAGGTGGTGACAGAGGCGAGAGCAGGGCAGCTTTTAGGGCTTTTTCCAGTCCCTTTAGTTGCTAATGGCTGCTTTTTCCATCCAGACCCTTTGCTGGAACTGTTGCAGTTCCAAGGGACATGGAAGCCTTTCTTTTCTGAGAGGCCAGGGGGAACACAAAAAAAAAAGGCAAAAGATGTTTATTTTAGGGGTACTCCAGACCTCTAGAGATCCAGCTAAGGGAGGCTTCCAAGGTATTTGCAAGGCAGCTGACCTTGCCCTGCCTGGGAGCAGGTAGATGAAAACACTTTTACATTTTAAAAATATTTTTAACATAGATTACCAAGCAAAAAGTGCTGTCTCATGAGTCTGTTCTTATTAACATGCAGCATCAAAGCCATGTGGGAATGGTATCACAACGTGCTGGGTGGGTTTGATGTGGCCAGTGAAGGAACATTCAGTTATTTAGTGACCTCAGAGCTGAAGGTTTCCATGTTTATAACAAACACACAGTGTAAGTGCAGTACAAAATAGGTGGGTGCACAGCAGACATGCCAAAAAGGAGGTGAGGAATCATCCTGTAATGTGGTTCCTTTTCACAAACATCTTTTTAGCTCTCTCTCCTGTCTTAGTGGCAGATCCAGAAGAACAGAGCAGTGAGTCATTTTTCAGTTTGGGGGCTGATTATGTGGAGTAGCAAGTGAGGAGGGAGGTGATCCCTTAGATGGAGCAGTCAGGATTTTGACTGATCACACAGTTCAAGGCGAAGTGCAGCCACAGCCAGTTTCAAGGTGAATGTGCAGAAATCCACAAAAGAAGTCACATTTACAGCAGCTGGGCTTATAAGAAAGAGCCATGGCATGGAAGAGGTCACAGGGATTTTGGTGACCTGTCCAACAAAGCAAATTAGAGCCAAAAAGGGCTGATCTAATCCTTGAATGCCAGAGTAGCGTTACTGAAATAAATGGAAACTGTAGTGAAACTATTATTGCAATCCAGTGCTGACATCCACATTTCAGGAAGCTTAAATTAATATTGGAAAAAAATTTTAAAAGCCACAGGAATAGTTTGAAGGTGAGGAAACCCACAAAGTAACTAAAGACTTGGGTGGATGCTCAGAGAGAATGAGCATGGTGGTAAAAGAAAAAATTATGGAGGGAGGCTTGAGTTTAGGGTCAGCAGCAGGAAATTAGGAATTAGAGGATGAGGTCAGTTCTACAGGCTAGGAATGGGGTCTGAGGGATACAGCAGAAGATTTCTTCAAGCAGACAACCAGGGTAGAATGCCTAAGAAATTCCAGAATACTCTCCTTGATCCTCTCTTTTCCCTTGGAAGTGCCATTGCTGACATTGCAATCAGTCTTTCCCTGCTGTCCCCTGCCTGCAGGGTGCCAGGAGTCCCCGGCTGGTGAGCAATTCCCTGGTGTGGGTGCCCCAGGGAGGAATGCTGCAGATCTCCAGGACAATCCTGCACGCCGAGCTGCCCGGTGCCAGGGACTCTGACATCACTTACACCATCACTGAGGAGCAGCCCAGACATGGTAAATCCCCTGCAGTCCTGCTGCCCCACAGCAGCACCCTTCCAGGCTGTTACATGCACGTTTGGGGGAATATTTCCTTCGGATGGTAGGGTGGCTGAGTGTGCTAACCTCATCTTTTTCCACTCCTAATGGCTGTGCAGAGGAACAAAGCACTTTTGCCCTTCCTGATCATCTGTGTTCCTCCAGTTGTGGTGGAATCCTGGTGTGTTTACAGCCCTGAGAGAGCAGAATGTTAGTGCCAAAAGATAATCCTCCATGGTGAATGCCTGCCTTGAGAAGCACAGAGCAGTATCTGCATCTAGAAACTGCTGAGCAGAAATTTACCTTGAAGAATTCCCTACATTCTGTGACATTTTATTTAATTTGGCCCAGAGGAAGGGATTGCTACCGAAACAGGATTTCTGGTGTTGTTTGGATCTGTAGATAATTCTTGTCTCCAGATTCCTTCTGAAAGGCTCTGAGCTCAGCTCTCAGAGCAGTGACTTTCACCAGAAACCCCATGCTTATGGAGGATCTTCTGGGCACAGGGTAAGGGGGGTGTGGAAGGTTCTGGGATTTGTGACTGAGCCATAAATGGAGAAACACGGGATGAAAAAGAGATGTCATGTGGAGGGAATTGAAATATGGAAAGAAAAGAAAAATGCTCCTTTCTTTCTCAGCATCACTACTTTCTTCACAAAATCCATGTCTTCAAATAACATGTTTTGCACTTCTAAGAAATGATACTGCATTTAATTTGCCGATCTGGGAAAATTAGAGGATCCCTCTAGCAACATCCATGTGTTTTTTTTATTTCCTTTTGCTGGGAGGACAGGCTGGTTTCCATCAGCTGCCAGCACCTGATGGAAACAGAGATAATGCGAGTTTTGCAGTTTAGAAGAGAAGTAATTAATTTGTATTCCCCCTTTTGCTTTCTGCAGATGAAGGTCTGTCTTCCAATTTTTAATAAGCATTTACATGAAACAGGAGTTTTTCCCTGAGGAGCTTGTCTCCTGCTGCCGAAGCCTAACTAAAATTTATAATCCCGTATTTGTATCACCATAATTATTGCTGCTGTGATTAATTGCAGTAATATAAGCAGGTTTGTAGCTGCAGGAAGAAGCAGCAGAAAGGGAGGGAAGAAGTAAGAGAGAGAAATGTGGAAAATTGGTCCTGAATCCAGGAGGCCTTATCTGCCTAACTTAGTCTGTGAATAATGGGAAAGATATTCATACCTATAGAAAATATAGAATTTGATTTTTAGGTTTTTAGAGGAACTCCCATAAGCAAAACCATAAGATCTGGAATGTAATTAGGGTACTGAAAAAGGAATTTTAGCCCAGAGTTTGATGATGGAATGGAAGTGTGATACTGCATCTTGCTGGATTACTTTTTTTTGTTGCTCCAACTTTTCAAGGGTGGTTTGGGGAAATGAAATGGGAGAGCTTATGATGGATGATTCACATAACAGAGCGATTAATTATCAATCAGCAGAATTATCAACCCATTTAATGGAGTAAATTAACAAGATTGCCCAATGTCACCGGGATGTCTCAATGTCTGCTGATGGCTTTTGGCAGCTCTGCTGGCATTTCTGTCACTTGACACTGCGTGGAAAAAAGCTCTGAGTGGGTGGGCATTTACCTTGGCTGTTCTTGGCTTGCTGCCTGTGTTCTCCCAAGCTCCTGCTTACCTTTCCCAGGGGAAGTGGTGCTGCTGGTGCCCATGGCGGCGGACAGCCCGGCGGGCTCCTGGCAGCTCTTACCCGATGGAAGAGCAGCCTCCCCCACCACCTCCTTCACCCAGCAGGACATCAGCGATGGCATCGTGTGGTACAGGCACTCAGGGGCTGAAGTGGAGAGTGACTCCTTCCAGTTCCAGGTATTCCTTGTCCTTTCCCTAGAAATACCACCTGGCAGCTCTCTGAGGTGACTCCACTCGTGTCCTCTGGAGTCAGGACACAGCACCCTCTCATAAAACCTAGAATATTGACACCAAGTGAAAAACGTTCCAAGTGACTTTTTAAAAATTGGTGAGCCCCAGAGTCACACAGCCCTTGGTTTCTAAGCTAATAATTTCATTTTGGCTTCCCAGTCCTCTGTCTTGCGAACAGGCCAAAAGGTAAAAATACTCCCCAGCAGCTGGGAAACTGAAATAAATCCCCACTCCCCAGAGGTTTAAGAGCCATAAAATTGCTCAGACAGGCCCTTGCTGTTTGCTGGGAGGGTTTCACAGCCTGCCCTCAATAAGCTTACATGAACACTGGCACGCAGTGTTTGTTACATCTGGTTTACAAGACAGGAGCAATTACTGTAGCACCGCAGAGGCAATTAAGGTAATTTCTAAAGTAATTAACATAAGTGATAACGAGGAATTTGTGAGCGTCAGTGTTGAACAAGCTAATCTTTGGCTTAATTGCTGCATTCCTCTTAGAGACTAAGCATTTTGCATGAGTGGAGTGTTTGGGTTCAGTATCTCAGAGCAGTAGCAATGACTGCACAGAGAGCTCAGAAGGGGAGCTGGGAATACCTGGTCACATCAGGACACCATGGCACCCCTGTCCAAGCCCAGGCCTTGAACTTTGGCTTGGGACATTTCATTGATTTTAGGACAGAGCAGGTGCAGCAAATGGCTAAAATGACATTGTTCCTTTCATCAGAGCTTACATTTTTATGCATTTTCTAAAAATTAAGGCTTCAGGATGTTCACTTATGTGAACACCTGAACACCACTGTCCTGTGGCCTTTCCTTCCCAGGTGTCCAGCTCTGCCAGTCCACAAGCCAGCCTGGAAAGCCACGTGTTCAACGTTGCTGTTCTGCCCCAGACACCCAAGGCCCCTCAGCTTTCCCTTGGCTCCTCTCTGCACATGGCTGTAAGTGACTCCACCAACATATGGCTGGAGTAGGAAGGGGAAAAAAACAGATTAGAAGAGTAACTGGGCTGGGGGGTGCAGATATATCCATGAAAAGCTGAAAAACTCAGTATTAAAAGTAATGAATGTACAGACTGGAAAGGAGAGGGGGAAAGAGAAGCAACATCAACGTTTTATGCAATTCTTACCCTTTCCTGAGAAGCCAGGAGGAATGGCAAGAGAGAAAAACTGTGGCTTAGACCATAATGAATGGGGTTTGCCAGTAGTTCCACTGTAAACTTGATCCCACCTGCTGCTCTGGGAATGACTATTTGAATGAGAATTGTCTCTCCAAGCTGGTTCCTTCCCCAGCTGTGTTGATTGGAAAGATAATCATAGAGTTTCAAGTCAGTTTTGTGGGCTCTCAGGCTGTGGTGCAAGCCTTCCCTGTGTGTCCCCACCACCTGCGGCTGATTCCTCTACTTTTCCTGGCCTGCATGCCAGGCATGGGGCCAGGAAAGGCACAGGAAGCAATGGGAGAGGGATTAGTGGGAAGCCCATGGCACAACGCCTTGTCAAGGTTTGAAATAGTGGCAACCTTTCCTGGGTGATAATGAAACATGGTCAGACTGCTACTTGGAGCCATTCATCTTCCCACTCCTGACTTTTTGTTGTTGTCATTATTGACAGAATTGATGGGAGAGATGTCTGGCAGAGCCACACAGCACTGGGTTTTATAGCTAATTACTCCCCACAAAATTCAATAGGGCCATAAAACACCTTTTACTTCACCACCTGCAAGTCCCACCTTTGGGAGAGACAAATAGGCCTTGGAGGCAGCAAGGAAGAAACATAACCTTAAATCTTTCTGTCAGATAATCCCACTTCCCTGCCCCAGTGTGATGGAGTTCTGTTCATTCATCTTCAGACTCCTTCAGAATGAGACTTCTAAAGCTGAGAGGAAAGCACAATACTGTGAGTCCTCCCATCCCTCTAGTCTTGACTTGGACTTGCACTGCTGGGAAAGGTCCAGGGAAGTTTGATGACTCTTTTGTTAAACTGGACACAACGTCTATATTGGTTTTTCTTCACTCTAGTAAACCTCATTCCCCCATATTGGTAACCTTTCATGTTCCAAAGCAGGTTATTTAAGTGCCCAAATCCTTAACTTAGCTTGTTCTCTCCCTATTTTTGCTCAAGATTATGAAATGAGCTGGATGCTTTTCATACCCAGATGAGCAGTTTAATTTGTTAATTCTGCAGGATTAAGGTTCATGAACACGTGGAAATTAACTGGTTTTGGGCACTTAAGTCTCTTCAAGCAGCACTGTAATTCCTTTAGGGCCCTGCCTGCCTTTGGTTCGTGATAATCTTGTTATGGAAGGATCGGAGCAATTTTAGTCAGGTTTAAAATAAAAGGGAGAGCTTTGCTTCCTCTATATTCCAATTGAAAGGGCTGAGTCATTTTCAGTCATTTTCTTTTGAAAGAGAATGAAGTCCAGCCACATCAGACTATATGAGAAAACTACACAGACAATGAACTATTTGTTCATTCCAGGGGGTTCTTGATCAAACTAGGTTTTCCTTTCTCTCTTTTTAATTGCTGTAGGCCAAAAGAGAAACCTGGCCACCTGTGAGTGTGGAGGTTGTGCATCTGCAGGGGACAGGGGGTCAGGGTCAGGTTTCAGAACTGGGCCTTTACATCTCAAGAGTGTCTTATGTTTACTAGAGCAAAGCAAATTCTCTTTCAATGCATTTTTGGGTGAATCTTTCCCTGTCTCTGGCCTTGATGCTCATGGTCTGATGTGTTTATTGAGGTGCTGGAGGACCGTGTGACAGTGATTGAGCCCCATCACCTCTCCTTTGTAGACCCGGAGGTTCCCAGTGAGAAAATCCTGTACAACGTGACTGTGCCTCTCCTTCCTGGGCAAGGCAAGTGAACCTGCTGCATGCCACATTTTCTGAGCACATCTCCTCCTTCCCTCGGAGTATCACTCTGTGGAGGCACCTGTTAATCCATTTGGCCTCTTTCCTTGGCTTTTAAACACCTTGTTCCTTAACCCAGCTTCTTTGGCTTCTTTAGGAATGTGCTGCAGGGTTCAGACAGTTTTTGCTACTGTATGATTAATACTGAATGTTGTGTCCCATGGCTTTCTGCTTCCCACCTCTCGAGTGAGAGGTTCTGTGAAGAAATGCCTCAGTGAGGAATCTCTGTTTCATTTCTCTTGTCCCTAGAGCCCATCCTCCATGCAGTTGCATCCGTGTGACTTGTTCAGGAAGCAGTACGAAGAAGTACCCAAAGGGGAAAAAGCAAAGGAAGCTGTGGGATCAGATGGAGTGATGGAGTAATTAACCCCTCCTGATAATGCTGGTGTCTCTGCATCCACAGGTATTGTGGAGCACAGGGACAGGCCTCTGTCCCCAGCCAGGTACTTCAGCCAGGCCGACATCAACCACGGCAGGATCGCTTATCGCCCGCCAACCGCCGCTCCTCACCTCCGGGAGATCATGGCCTTCTCCTTTGCAGGTGAGGTCCCAGTGCTCCTGCAGGGCTGGGACACCAGCTGCACTGCTGCTGCTCCTCCTTGCTGAGGAAAGGCTCTGCCCAGTTCAACATCAGCACTTCAAATTTCTCCCAAATTCCTCCAAGTCCACGTCAAGGCGTGCTTTCCTGTCCTGACCATAGTCGCTCTGTGCTTGTGTTTGTCCCGCCAGGTCTCCCAGAGTCCGTGAGCTTCCGATTCACAGGTATGTCAGCCACTTTTTCTTTCCTGGCCACAGCAGTTTTCATCCTTCTTTTGCCCTTCCCATTGCCTGTTGCCCCTTGGCCTTTGTTCTGCTGCAGGCACACCTGTGGGCACTCAGTAGGAATTCCTGGAAATGCACGTGCCTGGGGAATATTAATTTGTCAGGTTCCCAGCAGTGCTTTACAGAAGCTGAGCTGCAGCTTGCTAGAGACATCTTTTTCCTGATTCCAGGCTGCCTGGAATCAGTCCTAAAGGCCTGATTTATCCCTGTTGTCCTCCCAGTGTGAACAAGGAGTTTTACGCTCTCATTTTCTTTAATACAGCATGGAGACATCTCTGCAATTAAATTGCCATAGATAAGCTGCTTGCTTGTTTAACACATCCTTCTGTTTCCATGTGCTTTCTGGCTTCCACTAGCAAGGAGAAGTCCATGTTCTGAGTTAGGGGCAGAGAGAAATGCTCTTGGCCTGGGTGAAGTGTGTGTATGCTCACAGATAAAGGTGGGAGATGAGTCAGCAATGTGGAATGGTGATTTTTGTACAGACAGGTGAATTTCCCAGGTGAAGGGTCCCTGCAAACCCATTCCTGCACTCAGGCATGGTTTCTGTCTGTGCCTAGTGTCTGGTGGGGAGCACACGAGCCCGGAGATGGTGTTTGTCATCCACCTGCTCTCTGCTGAGCAGCAGCCTCCAGTCTTCCAGATTGCAGCTCCCTTCCTGGAGGTCAGCCAGGGGGGAAGAGCCACCATCGGTGAGTTGGGTGCATGGGGCACGGGCTGGGCCTCAGTTCTCTGCCAGGAGGCCCAGCTTCATTTGCCCAGGGGTCACTTGAGAGCCAGTCTAGGAGAGAATTCCCTGACACAGCCTGAGCATCATCAGGGCACAAACTATTTCCATGGAACTTGTAGCTCTCAGGCTGGGGGAGCTCCAGAATTATTTACTTTTCTTGTACTGACTGAATTACACGTTTTTTTTTTGGCTCCATTCACATCAGCTATGCTCTCTTTCCCTGGCACAGGGATCCAGTTGGCTGTAAGTGACACGGATACAGCTCCTGAGGGCCTTTTCTTTGAGCTGGTGAAACCTCCCCATCATGGCATCGTGCTCAAGTACAGCGCAGATGTGCAGGAGCTCATGAGAGCAGGTGAGTGGAGCAAGAGTTTCCCTCAGTGCAGGAGAGGGTTCAGCCTGGCTGGTTTATAGCCAGAGGAGACAGATGCTCCTGGCACATCAGGATACATCCATAGCGAAGCCTTATCTAGCTGTGAGCTCAGGAAGCAGCTGGGAAGAAAAGGAGGGTTGGTGCCCTCCTTGAGTTACTGGCACTGGGAAGGTCACAGCTTTTCCTCTGCCCTGCCAGCTCCTTAATGAACGTCCTCATAACCCACAGCCCTGGCAGGATGGGATGAAATGCCAGTTTAGTTCTTGATTAAAGTCATTTGAGTTGGATTCCTGCTCTGAGCAGAGTCTTTCTGACTCCTGTGTCTCCTCCCTGGGCAGGCGACACCTTCACCTACGAGGACGTCACCCGGAATGCTCTGCAGTACGTGCACGATGGCTCAGCAGCGGCAGAGGACAGCATGGAAATCTCTGTCACCGACGGTGTCACCACGGTCACCACAGTGCTGAGGGTGGACGTGTCCCAGCTGGACACCCACGGCCCCCAGCTGGCCCCAGGCTGCCTGTTGGCTGTCACCTTGGCCAGCAAAAGCTCTGTGACCCTGTCCCGACAGCACCTGGCTTACACGGTGGGTTTGCATCTCCTCCTAAGCCCAGGGAATGCTGCCAGGCTCCCTTTCCTTATCCCCCACACACCTCCCTGCTGTCAACATGGATTCTGGCTAGAGAGCTCAAGTTTTGGCTGCTGCCAAAGAGGGGATAACAGACTCTTTCATCCCACAGGGATTTAAGGTTATCCCCATTTGACTGTACCAGAGGTGAACTGCCATGCTAAACATGAGAACCTAGTTAATCCCAGATTTTTCTGTCTAACAGACTTGCTAGTAAAGCACGTGGATTTGTCAAGTGTTAATCCCTTGAAAACTTCAGCCCCCTCACCCACCTTTTTCTGGGCAGATCAGAAGGGGGAAGGAGTAAACCACCCCAGGATGCTGCAGAGCTTGGTGGATTGAGTTGTCCCAGGGCCTGTGGGCTGTGCAAGAGTTATCCTGCTGGTGACATTCCCAGGAAAGCTCTGTACTCCTTGCAGATGATGTAGCATCCTCCTGAGGGAGGAGAGATCACAGTACAGATACAAGGCTGGAGAGACCTGAGCTGAGAGAGGCTGGCTGTCAGATGATTGGGAATGTTTTTTTTTTTAAGGGATCAGTCTGGATACAAGTCTGGAATCTGTCCTGTCCTCCTCTTAAGGAGGAAGGCTGACAAGGGAGATGCTCATGTTTAATCTGAATAAGAGCACAGATAGGGAAAAGATTTCACTTCTGACCCATATGCTCAGGATATGTTGATTTCTGCTCTGGGTCTTATTTTTCAATAACCTAACAAAACTCTTCTAAGAAAGATGACATCTGAGTTGTGATACCACAGTGTGGTTGTACTTAATGTGGTTGAAAAGAGACAAAATCAGATTTTAGTTCATTGTGAAGTACTTTGAAAATGAAAATATCACATTTATGTCTGGGAGACTGTGTTAATGTGATACAAGGACATAGAGAAAGCCTTGCTGAGCTGAGAGAAAATGAAAATAGATGTTGTGGTATGCTTTGAAAATGTCAACCCTCCTGACTCTCATCAGTAGAGTTTCATTTAATATTCATCTGTGGGTCTGACCCTACTAGGCAGGTATAAAACCATAAAACTCTTATTCTTTCTTCTTTTAGTGGAACACAGCAATGGCTAATTCTGCCTTGTTTTCATTTGGTTTGTTTCTTCATGCTTAGGACAACAACTCTCCTGACTCAGAGATCAAGATCCAGCTGATATCTCTGCCAGCCTATGGAACCCTCCTCAGGATGTCAGGCTCCCACAATGAAGACCTTTCCAAGGTTTACAATTTCACCATGGAAGACATCAACAGCCAGAGGATCAGGTAGCAAAGAACACTGTTCTCCCTCAAGCCATACCAGTTAAAAGCTCACTGAGCTTTTCCCCAGGGATCTCTGGGCTACTTAAAAGAATTCAGGGAATGAAAGTGACAGAGGGTTGGGAACTGAGACACCACCTCTCTTCCAAGAGGATGGGATAGATGTGCCTGGGGGTCAGTGAGGCTCCCTGACTCCTCATGTCCTCATCCCACAGCTACTCCACCACGTTTGAGACCAGCAATCAGCCCGTGACTGACATCTTTCACTTCTCAGTGCTGGATGCTGACAACAACAGGCTGGACAGACAGATGTTCACCGTCACCATCACCTCCGCCCCGACGCTCATTGCCTTCGCTGACCACGTCACCGTGAGTGCCTGGGCACAGGGACATGGCTCTGAGTGCCTGGGCACAGGGGCAGCCATGGCTCTGAGTGCCTGGGGACAGGGACATGGCTCTGAGTGCCTGGGCACAGGGACAGACAGCCATGGCTCTGAGTGCCTGGGGACAGGGGCAGCCACGGCTCAGATGGGAGTAGCTGAACAGTTTTCCTGGACTGGGGGGAAGTGACTGAATAAAGCATAGTGTTCCTTGTGCCACCCAAAAGGTGAACAAAGCACTTGGAGGCTGGAGGAGTCTGACAGTCCATCTGCATCCCCAAACCTCATCTGTCCATTCAGGAGCTGCTTGTCCCGAGGGTGTCTTCTTGATATCAGTGGAGCAAGTCACTTTTAGCCCTACTCAATATTTCATCCCTAATTTCACCAGTGTGTGTGTAAGAGACTCTTCAAGTCTGAAGACACCTGGTGCTTTGGGCTGACACAGAGCATTTCACACTCCTTATCAAGGCCTTTGGAAGTCATCTCCCTCCTTTCCAGCTGTGCATTCCCCCTCCCTTGCCTTCAAAAGGCTCTCCACAACAAGAACTGCAGGTCTTGCCTTCCAAGAGGTCACCATGACACTGCCAGTTCCCTTCCTGTCCTGTCCAGGCTCCTCTTGGAGGCCAGATGGGTTTTGTTCTTCCCATCCCACCTCACCTCACCTCACCTCACCTCACCTCACCTCACCTCACCTCCCTGCTGAATTCCTGATTAACAGACCTAGGGGAGAGTGGGACAGCACTCCAGCGCCTGGGCAAGCCTCTCCCATGGAGGCAGCCTTGTTCAGTAAGGATTTGTGTTGTCTGCTGTTGCTTCCTAGGTGGATGAGGGGGGCAGGGTCCCACTGCTGGCTCATCACCACTTGACTGCTGACTATGACACTGCTGCCAAGGAGGACCTGAGGGTCACCATGGTCACTCTGCCTGTGTATGGCTGTGTCGAGAACACCAGGACAGGTAAACTGCTGGGTTCTCCCTTCTTCCCTCCTTTGGGCTCCCCAACAGGATCACATCTGTCATATCCCATGGAGGGGATGGCTTGTGCTGCAACAAAAACTGCAGCTTCCCCAGGGCCCACTCTAATACAGCAGATGTTTTCTCCCTCAAAGGCCACAAGGTGTGGGAAGCCAAGCTGTAGAAAGGAGCATCCCTTCTTCTGCGTCCTTCACAATGTGCTGGGTCTCTGTTGAGTTTATCAGCCATTTGATCATCCTTTCACCAGTGGTATTCTGGTTTGCAGGAGAGAGCTTTGGCCCGCAGAGTGAGTCTGTGGGGAGCACAGATGCATCCTTTTCCCTTCATGATGTCCTGGAGAAGAACATTTACTACTTCCAGAGTGTCCATGAGAGCATTGAGCCCACAAGTGACGCTTTCAGCTTCTATGTGAGTGATGGCTTCAGCCAGTCAGAGGTGCAGCGCATCAACATCACAATCCAGGTACGCCAGCTGCCAGAGCCCTCTCCTTTCACACAAACTCTTTTCAAGGCTTTACTCCTTCCTTTTTAGTATGTGGGAAGGGGGATTAAATGGAGATTCCTTCCCCTAGCACAGGCACGTAATTTACCTGTGATGCCCAGGGACAGTTGTGCATTGTAGCCTCTTCCCCAGGGCTTACTGCTCTGGTGTCTCCTCCGTCTTGGAAGCAGCTGTGGTGCTGGATAGATTTGGAGGGACTGGTGATGCCAGCACCAGTTCTGTCATTTGGGAGCTTGTGTTTCAATCAGGTGGGCCTTTCCCTGTGCTCATGTTCCTTCTTCTGGCTGTGTGCAGCGGCAGAATGACGAGCCCCCCAGGATGGTGCTGGAGCCTGTCTGGGTGCAGGAGGGCTCAGCCGTGGTCGTGACCAACGCCTCCCTCAGCCTACAGGACTTGGACACCCAGAGCAGCGAGCTGGTCATGGTGGTCAGCCAAAGCCCTGAGCATGGTATGTCCTGACAGGCTAGGGCTGAGGGACAGGGAGTCTGTCTGTCTGTGTGTCTGTAAGAGCCTCTGCTGCAAGATGGAAGCTTGGCATGTGGGAAGAAGCACAATCTCGACCAGGACTATGCTTGAGGACAGCCCTGTTCTTGGCGGGCTGTCCCTGCTCTTTGCTGGGGAGCAGCAGGGGTGGTGCAGGTGTTTCCCTGGGGATTCCCTGCTGGCAGGTGCCTGTCCCTGCAGTGCCCAGGGCAGGCAGGGTGCCAGGTGAAGGCAGGCTCTGTCCCCAGCTGGCTGTGCTGAGCCCTGTGTGGTTTGGCAGGCCAGCTGCGCAGAAGGCAGAGCGCGGCAGAGGCGCCGGAGCAGGGCCGGCCACTGTCCCGGGGCTCCTCCTTCACCTACCAGGATGTCCTGGAGCAGCTGATCGTTTACACCCGGAGCGGGGCTGCCGCACACACCGACACCGATGGCTTCGGCTTCTCCCTCACTGATGGGCTCCACACGCAGGCAGGGAGGCTGGAGTTCTCCATGGAGCTGCCCAGGAAGCTGCCACCCACGGTGGCTGTCAGCAGGGACCTGCAGCTGCCAGCTGGTACGGGGACAGGTGTGAGAGTGGCATTGCTGGGTGCTGCTGTCGCTTGGCCAGGCTGCCTGAGGCTGACTGAAGCTGATTGTGGGTTTTGCTCTCTCTGGTGCAGGCTCTGCAGCTCGGCTCACGGCTCAGCACCTGAAAGCAGCAGCTGGACATTCAGGGGACACGGCCATCAGATTTGTCCTGAGGAGGGACCCCAGCAGGGGCCAGCTGCAGCTGACCACAGCTGATAGCCCAGTCCAGATCTCTGCCAAAGGACCCCTCAGAAGTTTCACCCAGGCTGATATAAACAAAGGTGAGAGTGCTTGATTTTAGGTAGTCACAGCAAGTATATAAACCAAGGCTGGTTTAAGGTAGTCCTGAGAGGAGCAGGGAGTTGGACCTGATGACCTTTATGGGTCCCTTCCAGTTTGAGATATTCCATGACTCTCATCTTTATGAGGGGGGAGTGATGAGCTGAAGTAGGGAAGGGAGAGGGAAAGAAGTAAGCTCAGGTTGTTAAGTTAGAGCAGAACCATGTATCATTAAATATATGTTAAAAAGTCTCTCTCAGCAGAAGAAAGAGAATAAAGAGGAAAAAAAAATTTTGAAACCCAAATCCAGGAGCCCTGCCAAGCCCCAGGTGCCTCAGCTGATGGTGCCAGCCTGCTTCCAAAGTAAGGATTAAAAGCTGCAGCCTGTACTAAAGCATCTCTTTTCTGCTTTCCCTCTCCCCAGGACACGTGGTGTATAGCCATGGCAAAGGGGATCCCGGTGGAAACTTCCCCTTTACCTTTGATGTGATGGATGCAGATGGCAACAAGCTGATGGACCAGGTTTTTCACATCCATGTAATAGGTAAAAAGGAGTGCTGAAGTTGTGTTTTCTTTGCTGCAGAGCTTGAGCCTGCCCAGAGATTCCCATCCCATATGTACTGCAAGGCAAAATGGAATTTTTGAGCTGAGGTTTTGGTGAGCTGTCAATTCAAAGGCCTTTGATGTGAGCGGCATAGGGAGATTTTGCAGATGCAAGGATTCATTCTTTGGCTTCTGACAAACTCACTGAAAAGGTAGAAAAATTCCCCTTAATGCCTTCATGCTGTTTAGATAGTCTTTAGGACATTATAATGTTACCATCCCTGATAAATGGGATGGCCCCAAGTTCCTGTTTTGGAATTATCAAAATGTTTGTGCGTGTGCTGTCTTTTGCTTGAGCACAAGTACCTGAGGGATGCAGTGTGACTGTCTCCTAACTCAGCTTTGTGTTTAACCCTTCCAGACGACAGATTTCCCCCCTCCATCATCACCAACAAGGGGCTAGTGTTGGATGAGAACTCAGCCAAGGCCATCACAACCCTCCAGCTCTCAGCCACTGATCAGGACAGCAAGGCCTCCCAGCTGCAGTACAAGGTGACCCAGCAGCCACAGCTGGGCCACCTGGAGTACGTGGCCTCCCCAGGTGAGCAGGGAGGTGTTGGGTCCTTGGAGCATCAAAACACTGGAGCCTCTTGAGCCCTAAACATTCACTGCAGGAAAAACGTGCCCAGAGGCAGCAGCACGGAATTCCCAGAAATTGTTAGAAATCAATTCACAGAACAATTCACAGAATTGTTAGGAACCAAAGGGCCATTAGCCCAGAGGGTTGGGGAATAAGGTGAGTGGAGGCAGAGCAGCCCAATAATCCCAGTTGAGGATTTATATGAGTTTATGGCCCTACTGCTGCTTCTGCATGACAGAAAAACCTTTGGACTTTGCTGTGAACAGTGCCCCAAAGAATCCATCCCTTAATGTCCTTGGAAACAGCCCATCTTGGTAAACAGATGACTTGTCCTGCACATGTGATCTGAATTTCAGAGCTGCCTTTCATGCCTGCTGACAGTGTGAGTGTGCTGTCCCTCTGATGAATTAATCTAAATCTGTGGTGTCACATTATATGCTCTTCTGATTTTATTATACTCATCCAAGATTATATTTCTTCTTAGCTTTAGATTTCTCATTTACATGAGATTAAAGTGGAAATATCTGCTGTGTGTTTTCAAGATGCAGACAGTCCCTGTACAGCTCAGTTTGAGTGTGGGGCTTGCCTCATCTTCTCACCAAAAACATGTTGAAAGGGCAGGAATAATGAATGAGTTATAATAACTCACTGCTGAGAGTAAATTAAAAACATGCACTGTTTTTGCCTAAATTGCAAACTAACCAGTGAATCTTGTACTTTGGAGACTTCAATTAAGGACTTTATTCCTCCTGTTATTTAAAATCTGATGATGATTCTGACTTCTGTGCTTTTTCATGTCTGTGAGGGACTAATAAGGATACAGAGTCACAGACTGAGAAGTAGTTGTAATCATGATTTAAACGACCTAAACCTAAGAAGAGAATACTGAAGTGTTCAAAAGAGAACCCAAACCTTTACAGCTGATGAGCTCTGAAGAAATATTAGCTGAACATTCCATTTTGGCTCATTTATTTAAATCAGATCCTGGTGTCTTCTGTAGTGTGGCCAGCATCTGCCAGCAGCCATTTAGTGTGATATATTGGTAGCAAACTTCTTGTCGGGGTGTTTGTTGACAACAGCAGTAAAACTGTTGAACACAGCAGCAAGATTTAAAAAGCTCAAGTGCTTTTTGAAATGCTTGTCAGGTACCTTTCTGTGGCTGTGTCACACCTAATGGCCTGTAAAGATGTCACCATAAATCAGTGCTGAAAAAGGGACTTGGTATGAAATGCAGGGGTACAAGGAGGGGTAGAGAGAAGAGACACTTGGAAGGCATTTTGGAAAACTGCTGTGAGGCCAGGAGGCCTTTAGCTCATCCTCAGTGATGCCTTGGCTGGGTTAGTCCTGCCCAGCAGTGACAATCCAAGTGTTACATGGGCCATTTTTCTCCCAGCTTCTCTCCCCCTCTGCCCCAGGAGGCCCACTCCCAACAGAATGAGGTCAAAAGAAGCCTGGACTTCTTTTGGAGAAGGAGATTTTAGGAGGCTCTGTGCCAGCTTAAATCCCTGGCTCCACTGAGATTCATGGGGCAGCCTGACTTGGATCAGAACCAGCCAAAACTGAGTCCTTATGGCTAAATATGTCCTGCTTCCTGTGGTTTTTCCTTGCCTTGCTCTTTCTGTTGCACATTCCCCCCCGTTGTTCATTTCCCAGGGACAAGAATTAGTTCCTTCAGCCAGACAGACTTGGCCTCTGGCAGCATCCAGTACATCCACACCAGTGACACGGAAAAGCACAGGGACACCTTCACCTTCTCTGTGTCTGATGGGACAAACGAGGTCAGTCCCAGCCTGACCTCTGCCTGAGAAGGAGCCTGGGCAGAGCTGGCTGTTCCTCCTCCTCCTGCTGTGAGATTCCCCACATCCCTCAGGGCAGGGAGCAAGCCCTGTGCAGGGAACAGGGAGCAAGCCCTGTGCAGGGAGCAGGGAGCCACCTGACGACAGTGGAAATGCCTCTTTGGAAATGCCTCCACCTGACCTGGAGAAATGCCTCTTTGCTGCTTTCTGAAAGAGCTGCACATAGAGGGAGAGGGGCAACACAGACAGAGAGGGAGGGAGAGTGCATGCCCATAAATATCACAGAAAGAGGGAGAATTAATTAGTGGGGAGGGATAAAGAAGGTCATGTTCATGTGATCTGGGCTTAGCAGCTCAGATTTACTCACCAGACAAGGCTGAAATGAAATGACCCAACCTGAAGATTGCTGTGCTCTTGCCATGAAGTTGCACTCTTGGAAGGCTGAGTTTATCAAGAGAGGTTTTTCCTCCTGTCCCAGGTGAGCCAGACCTTTGACATCACCATAAACCCTGTGGATGACTCCTTACCCGTAGTGCAAATCTTTGGGATGACGGTTCAGGAAGGGGTGAGAAAAACCATCACTGAGTTTGAGCTCAAAGCAACAGATGCTGACACAGAGGTAAGGCAGGACCCCCCAGCCTCCTCCCTCCCCTCTTCTGCTGCACATCTGGGCTGTTGGAAAATGGGATTGTGTTTTAGGACTCATAAACACTGAGTTTATGCTTAGCATGGATGAGAATGGCACTTCCTCTTCTTGCTGGGTCTGGCCAGAGGCTGAGCTGTCTGACCCTGGCTCTACCTCACCACTGCTTCCCCTGCAGCAAGAGATCCGGCTGCCTGAGCCAAAATCTTCCCCCAAAGGTTTTTGCTGCTTCTGCCCTGGCAGAGTGGCAAGGGACACATTGCCCAGCATGGCTGCAGGGCTGGGGACTGCTCTTGTGTTCCTGGAGCTGTCACAGGGTGGGAGCTGTCTCCGACCAGCTGAACCAGGAGTTGGGTGGGACGTGCCTTGCTTTGTAGGGAGACACCTTGGGAGAGGGATAAGGCCAGGGTGGGGCTCAGGGGGAAGCAGGAATGTGCTGGCCCTGAGGTGGTGTGCCAGCTTTGCCCCTCCCTGTCCGGGCACAGGTGGAGTCCATCACATTCCGGGTGGTGCAGCCGCCCCGGCACGGGCTGCTGGAGCGTGGCGGCCGCGGGCAGCGTCCCCTCCAGGCCAGCACCTTCACCATGGCTGACATCTACCAGAACCTCATCAGCTACAGCCACCATGGCAGTGGCGGCAGCGCGCTCAGGGACCGCTTCACCTTCACCGTGTCCGATGGCACCAACGCCCTCTTCGTGGTGCAGGAGGGCCAAAGGAAGGTCAGGGGGCACAGGGGATGGGAAGGGGCCTTGAGAGCCCATAGGGAGCTGCCTCTTCTCGGGGCAGGGGGCTGAGCTGCTGTGGCTGCACGCAAGGGCTGAGTGCTCTCCTTTATGTGATCCCTTTGCTCCTTCCCTTTGTTCCTTCCCCTCCCTGCCCTCTGGGTGTGCAAACTCGCCCCAGGACCTCGATGGCAGCAGAGCTGAAGGGAGCAGAGCTGATAATGTGTTGGGTGAGGCTCTGCCTCCCAGAGTCACCCCCTTTTATCTTGAACTGTTGTCAGGTGGTGACCACAGCACCGCAGCGCTTCCAGGTGGACATCCTCCCTGTGGATGATGGGACACCCAGGGTTGTCACCAACCTGGGCCTGCAGTGGCTGGAGTACATGGATGGCAAGGTAACACGTGCCTGGCCTCAGCCTGGGCTGCTTCTCAGGCTGCTCCAGGAGAAGGGGCTTCTCAGGAAAACATCCTCATCCTTCAGCACTTCTGTTTTTGTGAGGGAGAATGCCCAGGGTACATTTTTAGCTTTGCTGATGGTGGAGATGGCTTGATGATGTGCTGTAGCAGCCATGGCAGAGATATGTGGCTTTCCAAGGATATGGTGCAGGAATTTCTTGTTGTAACATGCCTTTGTTGTGCTGAAGTCCAAACAGAACCCCAGGAAACTCTTGGCTTGTTTTTGAGGAGCCAGCATTAACTGTAAAGAAACACTTTGGTTCCTCCCAGAAAAAAAATGAGTGGAAGATGCTGTAGTAAATAATTGTATTATGAAATGGCTATCTCAGCTCAAACTCCTCACTTCCAGGCAAAGCACTCCTGCAGCCTCAAGCAGCTCAATT
The DNA here is from genome assembly GCF_012460135.2 of Molothrus ater. Classification (NCBI taxonomy): domain Eukaryota; kingdom Metazoa; phylum Chordata; class Aves; order Passeriformes; family Icteridae; genus Molothrus; species Molothrus ater. Next base: position 10,402,351 of record NC_050481.2, on the reverse strand, counting down.
TTCTCTCTTTCTCCTGCTGTTAAAAACATTTTGTTTTTGAAGAGGAAGCAAAATGTGGTGGAACTGAATCAGATCCCTGTGAGGGCATTTGAAAGAGGCTCTCATGGAGACTCAGCAGAGCTGTGTGAACAGTCTTGAGTGAGTCCTTCAATCTGAGGCTGTTTGCAGAGTTGGTTTTTTTTGCCAAGGAGGGCCTCACCTGAGCATCAGCACAGCTCATGGAATAGAGGTGTCTAAGAGAAACTCAAAGATTTGTCCTAGCTTTTAGCTCTGGCTAAATAAGGCTGGGCAGCTGCTTTGGAATTTGCTTTTCTTTGACCCACATTTGTCTTTTTAATTCAAGTAACCAGATGTGAGACAAAATTTGAATCCTTCTTGTGTTGTCAAACACGTTGTGGGATATCTCTGTTCAAGGCTGCTTTGTACTTCCACATCCTTAGATCTTCCCTCATGGAGAGCTGTTTTGACAGAGGGATGGCTGGGCTTTTTGTGTGAACAGTCAATCAGACTTGCACTGCTGGAGCCTCAGTTTTACTCCCTTGATTTGGCTTTAATCCAGGCCACCAATCTCATCACTAAGAAGGAATTACTGACGACAGATCCTGACACAGATGACAAACAGCTGATCTATGAGATAACAACTGGTCCCAGAAATGGTCATGTGGAGAACAAGCTGAAGCCAGGGACAGCTGTGACCACCTTTACACAGGGTATGGAGCTGGGCTGTGCGCTGCTGCTTTTTTTTCCATCAGTTGATTCAGTTTGTTAAAATAAGGAAAAAAAAGGTGTGAGGGGAGAAAGCCAAGGGGCAGCATGTTGAAAATAAGCATTGAACTTTGCTGTCAGTTGCAGAAATCCTACAATTTCTTAGAGACAACAACCTGTGTCCCGTAGGTTGTCCCAGGTTCTCCAGGCTTGTTAGAGCTGGAGATGTGACTTGGGACAGTAAAGAGGGGTTGCAGATCTTGCAAGTGCATCTGATCATCACAGTCTGGCAGAGGTCTAGCTGTGCAGAGTCAGCACTGTGGGGGAAGCTCACTCTTGCAGGGCTGAGGGAAGGGGAGCTGAGGGGGTAACTGCTTCCTGTGCCACTGGGATCCCCAGTCCCAGCAGATCCACACTGCTCATCCACAAAGCTGCCTTTGGATTCCTGTGTTGACTCACTGGCTGTTCCCTCCTGGCAGAGGATGTGAACCGGGGCCTCATTCGGTACATGATGCACGAGAAGAAGGTTCAGGAGACCACTGACAGCTTCCAGTTCCTGGTGAAGGACAGCAAACCCACCGTGGTCAGTGGCAACGTCTTCCACATCCAGTGGTCCCTCCTCAGCTTTACTCACTCCAGGTAAGTGCCATGAGGGTCACAGCACTTGCCTGGCAGCTGGGCTCTTACCTGAGCTCCCTACAGTGTGGGAAGGAAATCCTGCCAGTGAGGAGAGGGCCCTGCCAGGCTGAACCACAGAGTAACTGCCCGGTTATTGCCTTGCCTCGGATTTTCCACGGAACCTCACCCTCAGTGTCACACAAACATGCAGGGTTTGCTCCCCAGCCTGTTCCTCGTGTGTGCTTGATCCCTTTCCAGCTACAAGGTCAGGGAGAGCGCTGGCTCCGTGAGCGTCACCGTGAGGCGGCTGGGGAACCTCAACCAGTACAGCATCGTCCTGTGCCGCACCGAGCAGGGAACGGCCGCCGCTGGATCGGGATCACGGCCCGGAGAGCAGGACTACGTAGAGTACGCGGGGCAGGTGGGTGGCACACAGCAAAGGGACGGCCTCACCATGCCTGCCACCAAGCCTGGAGCAAAGAATGGGTGGGAAGTGACCAAAACACCAAGGAGGGTGTGTTCTATTAGTAAAGTCAGGTGGGTTGTTTGCTGTTGGAAGAGGGAACAACTCAGGGCAGGGTGAGACAGGAAGGACGGGGAGCTCCAGGCGGCACTCCAAGGACAGCGGCCATCTTGCTGCCTTGTAGGTACAGTTTGAGGAGAGGGAGGACACCAAGGCCTGCACCATCGCCATCCACGACGACGACGTGTTCGAGGGCACAGAGAGCTTTTCCGTGGAGCTCAGCATGCCAGCCTACGCCCTGCTGGGCAACATCACCCGTGCCACCATCACCATCGCCGACCCCGAGGACGAGCCCATGCTGCAGTTCGACAGGAGCACCTTCCACGTCAGCGAGAGCGCCGGCTTCCTCTCAGCTCCTGTGCAAAGGAAAGGTGGGTTGGGCCGTGCTGAGCCCCGTGGGAGGGACACATGCAGAGGGGGAACCCCTGGGCTTTGCCTGCTTATGGTTTTGTGGCCTTCTCCAATGTTTTGGAAGAGGTTCTGCGGCACAATGCAATGGCACGTAACGCATGGGGCAGCGTTGTTTATTTTTTTAACCTTTCCTGTCTCTGCTGTTAAAGCCTCTTGGGTTTGGATTTGTTTCAGCTCCCGGCATGAGCAGGAGCAAACCTTTGTATTTGTTTGCTGCTTCTCTGTGAGCTAGACAGTGCTTTATATGGTGCCTGTCAGTGGCTGTGTGTTCTTTAATAGGCAAGTGCCACCTCTCAGCTTCCTAAGTGTGGGTTAGAAGTTTGCCTGGAAGTCACATCTAAGCCAGCTGCTATCCAAGTTCAGCATTTCATTCCTCATCCTCTTTTCCAAATGCTGCTTTATTATTTAAGTGAAAGGTGTCTCCACCAAGTAGATTTAAAGTATTTCCACTATGGAGTTTTCCTGTTGCTTCATAGGGGATGCCAGCAGCACTGTGTCTGCCATCTGCTACACCATCCCCAAATCAGCCAGGGGCAGCAGCCTTTACATGCTGGAATCCGGCTCCGACTTCAAGTCCCGGGGCCTGTCGGATGAGAGCCGCCTCGTGTTGGGGCCGGGTGTCACCGTGGTCACCTGTGATGTCACTCTGATCGATGACAGCGAGTATGAAGAGGAGGAGGAGTTTGAGGTGGTGCTGGCCGACGCCTCGGACAACGCGCGCCTTGGCAGCCGGGCTTCGGCCAACGTGGTCATTGCCGGTCCCAATGACGCCTCCACGGTGTCCCTGGGGAATGCCACCTTTACTGTCAGCGAGGCTGCAGGTGAGGAGCAGGGGGCTGTGTTGCGATGCTCCCTGTAGAAGCTTTCACCATGAAGAGGTGTCAGAAGGAGCAATTCAGGGCACAGCAGAACTGCAAAGATGTGCTGCAGAGGGGCTCTGTGCTTCCCTCTGCGCCAAGGGGGAGGCTGGGGGCAGGAGCAGTGCTGAAGGGAAAGGGGTGGGCTTTTGGAATGTGGCTGCTCTCTCAGTTTGTTCTCTCTCATGTGCATCTGGTGCTGCAGGACACATTGAGATCCCAGTCCTGCGGCAGGGACCCGACCTCTCCACTCCCACGTCGGTGTGGTGTGCCACTCGGACATCAGATCCGCCCTCGGCCAGCCCGGGAGTCGATTATGTGCCCAGCTCCAGGAAAATAGAGTTCAGGCCAGGCAAGACAGAAGAGGTGAGGAGCCACTTGGACTCCTGCTGAGTCTGCTTTGCCTGGCGACACCTGTCTTGTGTTTCTGTGCATATCTGCCATTTGTTTTGAAAATCGTCTCAGGGCCACTTGAGAACTGTTAATAATTCTGCTAGGCACAGATTCTCCATGCCATCAGCACTCCAGCCTGGAGAGATTTGGTCATGCCACCTCTTCCAGGGCAAGGATGGCTGCCTGTTCTCTGAAATGATAGGCTGAGTTTATGTAGAACATTCTTTACATTGATTAATGGACTCAGAAAACATAATGACATAATGGCTTTACACTAGACTCCCAAATGTGAGTGCTGGGAAAGATGAAAGCTTTGTACGTCTAACAGCAGGAATTCCACTTTCCTCCCAGTTCTGCCCCCTGACAATCCTGGATGATGCCCAGTACCCACTGATAGAAGGGCTGGAGACATTTGTTGTTTACCTCAGCTCCCCCCACGGAGCCGAGCTGGCAAAGCCCTTCCAAGCCATCGTGGCCATCAATGACATCTTCCAGGACGGTAAGTCATCCCTGGCAGCTGTGACTGCTCCCTCCTGGCCCCTTGGCTCCCTGTGCATCCCCAGCACTGCTTGGCTCTGTTTCTGCCCCCCTGCAGTGCCCAGCATGCAGTTCACCAAGGACACCTACACGGCCAGGGAGAAGGAGGGCGCCCTGCACATCCCCATCTTCCGCGCGGGGGACCTGAGCTACGAGTCCTCCGTCAGGTGCTACACCCGGAGCCTGACAGCGCAGGTCATGGAGGACTTCACCGAGAGGAGGGATGCAGAGGAGTCTCGTATCACCTTCCTCAAAGGGGAGAAGGTGAGCTGCACCTGCCTCCTGGGGGAGTGAAGAACCAGTGCTGGGAGAGGTTCACATCTCCTCCTCGGCCCTCTCTCACCAGAGGGAGCTGGCAGACTGGTCCAGGCTGGTTTCAGATGATGCAAATTCTTGTCCTGGCAACATGACCCACTCTGAAGGGGTTGGGTGTTCCAGGATGGAACTGGTTAAATTGTGAAATGCAAATCTGATACATCAGGAGGACCCAGGATTGTTGTACAGAGAGCTGTGGATTTGTGGAAGGAGATGCTTTTGCTGCTGTGTCTCATCATGTGACAGTGTGGTTGGTCCACACTGAAGGAGCAGCCCTAAAAATGGAAGGGCTTCTTCCAGGATGGACAGCACTCCAATGTGCAGCCCTAGATAGGGAAGTACAGCCTGGCCTTTATGTGGCTTTATCAGATTTACCAGAGTTTGCTGCTTTCTCCTCTTCACTTGGCTTTAGGTGAAGAACTGCAGTGTTCACATCAGTGATGACTCTGCCTTCGAACCAGAAGAGCAGTTCCAGGTCTATCTGGGGAGCCCCCTTGGAAACCACTGGAGTGGAGCTAGGATTGGGAAGATGGATGTGGCAACCATAACTGTCACCAACGATGAGGATGGTGAGTGAGGCTGCTCAGCAAGGGTGGCTGGGGGCTCCCAGGGAGTCAGCACAGCCCCATCAATGTGGATGCCTTCGGTGCCATGGTCACAGCCCTGTGCGCAGGTCACTGCTGTGCACTGGGCTGGGCTGAAGGGAGAGGCTGGACAGGAGTGCTTGGACCCCCCACCTCTCCTATTTCCCATTCCCCTGCAGCTGGAGTTGCTGTGCTTCCCTTGGGAGATGTTCCTCTCCCTCCACAGCAGCACAGCCTGGAGAGATCTGTGGGGGAGAAGAGGGATTCCAGGCTGGATCACCAGCACGTGGCAGGGATTTGGGGACATGTGGGAGGCAGGGATGGGAGAATCATTTGCCATTCTCTGTAGCCCAACACCCTCCTTAGGTTTTACCCTAAGTCACATCCACACCCAAGCCTTTTTGGCCCCCGCTTTGAGGAGCTCCTTGCCCTGAAGGTGTGTGGATGAGCCTGAGGGGAGCCAGGGGTGCAAATCCGGGGCTTTTCCCTCCCTACTGTGCCTGCAGCCCCCACCATCGAGTTCGAGGAGGCGGCATACCAGGTGCGGGAGCCGGCGGGCCCCGAGGGCGTGGCGGTGCTGAGCATCCCGGTGGTGCGCAGGGGCGACCACAACCGCACCTCCCGGGTGCGCTGCAGCACCCGCGATGGCTCGGCGCAGGCCGGCGTGGATTACTACCCCAAGAGCCGCATGCTCAAGTTCAGCCCAGGTAAAGGGGCCTCGAGGGGAGGGTTAGAGGTGGGGGCGTGGCCAGAACGCCCAGGGGATGCTTGTCGCAGGAATTTTAGCTGATGTGTTAAACGAAGGGTGATGGGACCAGAGGAAGGAGCACTGGCACCTGGCAGAGTGAAGTCCTCCTCGGGGAATGTAGGGCTGTGAACACCTCAGACCATGTTGCTGGACCCTCACTAAACAGCTCTGCATACCAGTCTGAGGGAGAGGAGGGATGGGAATGTGCTTTGCATCCCAGGTTTTTCCTTCAGACAGCTAATACAAGACAGTCATTATTAATCCTCAGTCGGCATCTGCCAGTAATCTATCACCGGATCGATTGGATCAGTTGTCATAGCTGGAGTTTTATGTTGATAGTAGACTCCTCTGGGTAAATTATTAGCAGCAATGAGTGGAAATAAAATTTATAATGTGCATTTTATCCTAATGTCTCTGTGGTCACAGCCTGGAGCAGCTGTGCAGGGCTCAGATGAGAACTTGAGAGCAGTCTCTGGTGATGAATCAACTTCCCTCTGTTTCTCTTGCACTTGCTCCCCCAGGTGTGGCCCACATCATGTTCAAGGTGGAGATCATGTCCAACGAGGACCGGGAATGGCATGAGTCCTTTTCTCTGGTGCTGGGCCCAGATGATCCAGTGGAAGCAGTCCTGGGAGACATCAGCACTGCCACAGTGACTATTTTGGATCAGGAGGCAGCAGGGAGCCTGATTCTCCCAGCACCTCCCGTGGTGAGTGGATGTGATTTAGTGCCCTGCAAGTAAAGATTGGAAACCGCAGTGGGATTTTGGAAATAAAATGTAGAGCTGCAGTGACAATATGGGAGGGAAGGATGGCATTTTCCACCATCTCCCTCAGCCCCTCTTGCCTCCACACAGGTTGTCACCCTGGCTGACTACGACCGCGTGGAAGAAGTGACCAAGGAGGGCGCTAGGAAATCCCCCTCCCCAGGCTACCCCCTGGTCTGTGTGACTCCCTGTGACCCTCACTTCCCCAAGTACGCCCTGATGAGGGAGCGCTGTGCTGAGGCTGGCATCAACCAGTCCTCCATCCAGTTCAGCTGGGAAGTGGCCGCCCCCATGGACGGCAACGGAGCCCGGTCGCCTTTCGAGACCATCACAGACAACACCCCCTTCACCAGCGTCAACCACAGGGTACACAGACATTCCAGACTAAAGTCTCCTTGGATCTGAGGCCTGGAGGTTTGGGTTTTCTAAACGCTGTTTTCCCTTAGCCTGCTGGAAGCACCAGTGGTTTCCCCCTCTTTGTTCCCTCAGGTGCTGGACAGCATCTACTTCAGCCGGCGGTTCCACGTGCGCTGCGTGGCCAAGGCTGTGGACAGGGCCGGCCACGTGGGGACCCCCCTGAGGAGCAGCGCGGTCACCATAGGCACAGACAGTGCCATCTGCCACACGCCCGTGGTGGCAGGGACAGCCCGAGGGTTCCAGGCACAGTCCTTCATTGCCACGCTCAAGTACCTGGATGTGAAGCACAAGGAGCATCCCAACAGGTATGAGGCTGGAGAAAGGGGAGTGCAGCCCTTCCCCAGCCCCCCTGGGCTTACAGGGGTGCCCGGGCTCACAAGCACGATGTGCGTGTATAAAACCACATCCCTCAGGCAGCATGGGCTGCTCAGGTTCCTGCTCCCACTCTCTGCTCACAGCCTGCCCAGCTGAGGGGGTGCCCTTCCCCTCAGCAGTGGGGAGCTGGGGGGACACAGCTTAAGGATGTGCTGCTGTGGGGATCCTGTGCCTGCCAGGCTGCTCTGTTCTGCTGTCTCACGTGCTGCTTGTTCCAGGATCCACATCTCGGTGCAGATCCCCCACCAGGATGGGATGCTGCCCCTGATCTCCACGCTGCCGCTGCACAACCTTCATTTCCTGCTCTCCGAGTCCATCTACAGGCACCAGCACGTCTGCTCCAACCTGGTCACTGCCAGGGACCTCAGAGGCATCTCAGGTAACCTTCAAAGCCAGCCTTTGCTTCCTGAAGATGGAAGCCTGGAAAGAAATCAGAGAAGGGGTCTTTGTCTTCCTCTGGGCTCTCTTGACATGATGTAAATAGCAATGAATCTTCCTGGTCTCACAGCAGTGACCAGAGGTGCCCCATTGGAGATGGGATTCCAGGCATGGGAACATTTGGGGTTGTAGGTTCATGTTGAGCTAGTGATTTTCTGCTTTTTAAATCGTTTTTGTGATATCCTCCCAGTAAGAGAGGGGTCTGCAGGGCTGGATCACTGTGTCTGGATCACTGAGGTCTCCCATGACGCAACAAAATCTATTCACTGCTGAAAGAAATGTCAGAGCTGAAAAGAACAGGCAGATTGTGTCTTTGACACTCCAGGGAATGAAGTCCATGCTAGATCCAGGCAGGATCTTGTACTTCATTCTGATAATTCCATACTGAACCCATTCCTCTTTTCTTAAAGGTTAACTTCAGCCTTGAATCAGTCAGTCCCTAAGTTTGATTTTTAGGATGCTTGCCCCATTCCTGTAACAGTTTCCCCTGTGAAGACCTGAGTGTGTCCTCCAGGATAAGGAAGGGAGAGGAGCTCTGGTGATTCAAGAGTGAAGCAAGCATGTGGCCTGGGGCAGTTTAAAGTCGGGAGGGGGCATTGTCCTGGTTTGTGTCCTTCAGAGGCAGGGTTCCTGGCCGAGGTGGCCCCGGAGAGCTCGGTGCTGGGCCCGGGCTATGACCGGCCCTACCAGCTGGACCCTGCAGTGAGGGAGCCCCGGAGCATCCAGCTGTACCAGCACCTCAACCTCAAGAGCTGCATCTGGACCTTCGACGCCTATTACGACATGACCGAGTTAATCGATGTCTGTGGAGGCTCTGTCACTGCTGACTTCCAGGTGAGAGGTCCATCCCCAGCTCTCCCACCTATCCCAGATCTCAGTTCTCAGGCACAGCTCTGCCTTGCACTTGAGTGTAGCTGCTGCTCTGCTCTGTACAGGTGGAGTCTGGCTTTCCCCCCCATCACCTGGAAGAGAACAGTGCATTTATTTCATTTATTTTCCTAGGAGTATCACAGGTTTTATTCTTTTAATATTCAGAGCACCAGGAAAATATTTGTTTTTTTAATGTATAGCCATACTGGAAATATAAAACATTCTCAGCTGGGCTCTCTTTTATAATTTTGGCTGTTTTCTCAGCCAATAGAAATGAACCAAGGACAGAGCAGAGGCAGCTCAGTCCATGCCCCACAACAGAGCGAGGCCATGGGATATTTTAACTCATTTCCTAATTAACAGGCTGGCAGACCAAAACCCAGAAATGTTCCTCCATAAATGAGTGGCTTCCACTATGTGAGGTGTCTCACCGCCCTCTCGTGGCTACATTATCCATGTGCAGCCCACTCCACCTCCCCTAAGCTCCGGCATTAAATTCCCAGGCACATTGCTAGGACCAGTATCATCTCTTTTGATTCCTGCCAGCCTGGACTACTTCATTGTTTCCTTTTATAGCTCCAATTGTTTGCACAAGCCCAGAGAAGCTACTTGGCCTGAACAACTACCCGGTGGAGCATGTGGAGCCTGGCACCAGCCAGGCTGGAACATCTCCCTGAATTCTCCAGGGCCTGCAAAGTGCAGCTGCACTCTGCAGATAATAAATGGAGAGCTCTGGGAGGCCTGAGCAAGCAGAATTGCTGATTTTTAATTTCCAGCCTTGGAAATTGGGGGGTTTTGAGGTGAAATTGCACCTAGAGCTCCTCTGTCCCATGGTCCCAGCGAGCCTCAGCACTGCCCCTGAATTAAAACTCAGGTTTGTCTGAGGTAAAGAATACCCAGAGTCACCTCTGACCTCCCTTGAAGGTGCCTAACCCCCTTTTTGGGGTTTTATTGCCAGGTGAGGGACTCTGCCCAGTCCTTCCTGACAGTCCACGTGCCTCTGTACGTGTCCTACATCTACGTGACGGCCCCGAGGGGCTGGGCTTCCCTGGAGCACCACACGGAGATGGAGTTCTCCTTCTTCTACGACACCGTGCTCTGGAGGACAGGTGAGCTTGGGGCACTCCAAGGGCTGTGGAATAAGTGGCTCCTTCATGTTTCCCCTTAGCTCCTGCACTGCCACCAGCGTCCTGAGGGAGTGGACACTCGGATATTCCTTCCTTTATGCCTGCGGGGGGCTTAGGCAGCTGGGGAGGAGGGAGGAAGTGTGCAGCTGGCCCAGGGGAGGATGATGCCAAGGAAACCCTGCCTTTGGGAGGTCTCCCAGAGCTCCTGGGGCTGGCAGAGCCCAGCTGAGCAGCGAGCGTGGCCCCGCTGTGCTTGCAGGGATCCAGACGGACAGCGTGCTCTCAGCCCGGCTGCAGATCATCCGCATCTACATCCGTGATGACGGCCGCCTCGTCATCGAGTTCAGGACACAGGCCAAGTTCAGAGGTGAGGGCGCTGATCCTGGCAGGGACACACAGTAGGGTCACACACAGCTCTGCTCTGGCACCACAGGCAGCAGAGCAAGTCCCTGTCCCTGCCAGGAGCCCCTCTGTGCTGACAACATGGGATCTCTGTGCCCTGTCACCTCCTTGTCCCCCCCCCCAGGGCTGTTTGTCATGGAGCACCACAGCCTGCCAGATGTCAGGTCCTCCTTGATGACTCCAGAGCACCTGGGAGGGATCGAGTTTGACCTGCAGCTGCTGTGGAGTGCTCAGACTTTTGACTCTCCCTACCAGCTCTGGAGAGCAACCAGCTCCTACAACAGGTGAGGGCTGGGGGTCCAGTCCCCTTCAGCAGCTTCCCACAGCACCAGGCTCTCCCTGGCACCCCTCCAGCAGCCACTGCAGTAGTGTGGAATGCTCAGGAGCTTGGCCAGAGCTTGGAACACTGTTCTACTGAGAGGAAAATCAGCTCAGCCTCTTGTAAAGGAATTTTTCCAGCAATGAAGCCTGTGGACAGGCTGATCCCAGAGGTGACGTTGCATTTCAGAAGGTCACGTTTGTCCCTCAGGGAATGCTGGATGACATTGCCGGGGCAAGAGAGAGCTGCTGCCCTGGGCGAAGAGCTCAGAGCTCTGCTTGGTGACTGCTCCTGTCTGTTCCCAGGAAGGATTACTCTGGAGAATACACTATCCTGCTGATCCCCTGCACGGTGCAGCCCACGCAGCCATGGACAGAGCCTGGAGACAAGCCCCTGCCCTGCACAGCTCACGCTCCCGAGCGGTAAGGAGGCCCCGGCCCCAGGGCAGCAGGGCAGGGCCAGCCCCTTTGGGCTGCACAAACCTCATCTCCCCTTTCTTTCCTTCCTTGTCCCAATTCCAGGTTTTTGATCCCGATTGCCTTCCAGCAGACAAACCGCCCGGTTCCAGTTGTTTACTCCCTGAACACAGAGTTTCAGCTCTGCAACAACGAGAAGGTTTTTCTCATGGACCCCACCAAGTCAGAAATATCTCTGGCAGAAATGGATTACAAAGGGGCTTTTTCCAAGGGTAGGATTTACCTCTCCTCTTCTGCTTGTTCCCACTGTTTTTCCCTGCACAGCTTCCATTTCCTGGAGAGGAAAGGGCAAAACCCAGATGTGGCTTTGCCTCTTCCACAGCAATAAATGGCATTTTGAGCATCTTACAGCCCTGTAAAACAACAACATGCTCTGGCACCTTGTTTTGCCACTCGCACCCCCCCAAGCCCTTCCCAAACAACCCAAACCCTTCTCAGCACAGACTCACCTGTGGTCTGGCACACTTGGCTCTGGCAGTGTTCCCCTGGCTGGGAGCTTCCACCTGCCCCACTTTGTTCCCAGGGCAAATCCTGTATGGGCGCGTGCTCTGGCACCCGGAGCAGAACCTGAATGCGGCGTACAGGCTGCAGCTGGAGAAGGTCTACCTGTGCACGGGCAGGGATGGCTACGTGCCCTTCTTCGACCCCACGGGCACCGTCTACAACGAGGGGCCCCAGTATGGCTGCATCCAGCCCAACAAGTACCTGAAGCACCGATTCCTGCTCCTGGTGAGTGCTCTGCTCCTGCTTCCCCTCTGGGATTTCCTCTGGCAGCAAGCAGATCCTGACTGCAGAGGGATGAGGAAAGGAGCTCACTGGATGTTTTGTACTGCTGGTGCAAAGTGTGAACACAGGACCGGTTTTTTCCCCGCCCTTTGTCCATGAGTGTCCCTTAATCTGTGCCTGCATGTAGGTGTGGAGATGGAGCATTTGTATTAGAACCCTTACCCAGGTAGTGCCCTGCCTTCCAGCCCCTCTTTTGGGAAAGCAGACAGCATCCCTCAGGACACTTCTCTGCCTTCCAGGACCGAAACCAGCCGGAAGTGACGGATAAGTATTTCCACGATGTGCCTTTTGATGCCCACTTTGCTTCCGAGCTGTCCGAGTTCCACTCAGTCAGCAGCATGCCTGGAGTTGATGGATTCACTCTCAAGGTGGATGCTCTCTACAAGGTATATACCCAGTGCTTTTGGTAGCCCAACACTGACTTGTCTGTCCACGACCTCCCAAACACTTGGTGAATTGCAAGCTCTGGGCCCTCAGAATTCAACTCTGACACAGGAAATGGAGATTAGGATATTATTCTGGTGATTTTATTTTTTTTTCCTGAAGCATTAATGAAAAAGCTCTTTAAAAATATGTTATTCATTTTCCTGAATAAATTACTGCCTCCGGCAAAGGCTGGACACCCCACTAGGTGGTCAGTGTTACTGCTTAGAAAAACCCACTGAGATGACTGTCAGACACAGGACACAAAACACACCAGCTCTTTAACAGAATCACTTGATGTAAAACTCGACAGATGTTAATGACATCTCTCCATGCCTTCTCTTTGGGAAAGGTGGAAGCTGGGCACCAGTGGTACCTCCAGGTGATCTACGTGATCGGCCCGGAAGGCACGGCCGGGCCCCGTGTGCAGCGCTCCCTGGCTCGCCGCTGGCAGCGCGGCCGCAGGGACCTGCCCGAGGCGCTGGATGACTCCCTCATCTACGACAACGAGGGCGACCAGCTGAAGAATGGCACCAACATGAAGTCACTGCTCTTGGAGAGGGAGGAAGCTTCCACTGCAGCCTCCTTGTCCCAAGCGGGTGCCTCCCTGGGCAGTGCCTTCGCCGCCCTCACCCTGCTGCTGCTGGTGCTGTCCGGAATTTGCCTCCTGGCCAGGGAGTGCCGCAAGCTGCGGAGGAAGCGGGAGGCTGCCGGGGGCACTCCTGAGGAGCACCCCTTGAACACCAAGGTGGAGCTGCCTCGGGGCGGCCCGCAGGCCGTGGGCAGCCGGTGTTGCACCGTCAGGAACGTTCATCCCCCGCGGGACTACGGCGGTGGCTGCCAGGGGCACGGCAGGAAGGTGAAGCAGGTGAACTTGGAAGTCAAAGTCCATAGCAATTTGCACGACGGCACGGAAGTTTAACGGAGCACACGCGTTGGGAAAAGCTTTTTATAAACTGTAAAATAAAGATAACCCCAAACTGAAAAGCCACATGGGTGTTTTTTTAGTCTGCTGAGGAGGAGCAGCTGTCAATTCCCGCTGCTCCTGTCCTAGCGACTTCGCCGCATGGCATCGCTGTCCTCTCTCGGTGCTGCTCCAGCTCAGCGGGCTCCAGCTCTCCCCGGCACTGGGCAGCGTGGGGAAATAATCCCTCACCCCCGGCATGTGGGAGCTCTCAGGCAGTCTCTGTGTCCTCTAGAAGAGAGTAAAGCTGAAATAAAAACTTCCACCCGGGTGCCCGGGCTGTCCTGTCCTCTGCCACCCCTACGGTCCCGCTCATTCCCCTGGGGTGCAGCGGGAGCCCCTCGGAGCTGCGGCGCCAGGGAAGGGAAGGAGGGAGTCACGGGCTGCTCTGGCCCGAGGGCGCCGCGGTCTCAGGGGCGGCCTCGGGGAGCACCGGGCCGGGAGAGCTCCGGGGTGCGGTCCCGGCCCTGCGGGGCCCCAGCCCCACACGGCGGCTTCGCGCCCGCACCGGGGAACGGCCGCGATCCCGCACCCGGCAGCGCCCCGTGCCCGCGGCCATCCCGGGCCCGATCCAGAGCCCGATGCCGCCTCGATCCTCCCGACGAGGGAGAGGCGGCACAGCCCGGGACCCCTCGGCAGACCCCGGCAGCTCCACAGCTCCATCCCGGCTCCGGCTGTGGGCTCCATCGCCCGCTTACGGTCAACCTCGTCCCGGCATCGTAGCAGGAGCGGGCATCGAGTCCAGGCTGGGCTTTGCCCAGTCCTCAGCCCAGTCTCAACCCCAGTCCGGCCGAGAGCCGCAACCCTCCCGCCGGGGCAGAGGCAGCCCCGCCCCGCGAGCGGGCACCGGCAGGACTCGGTCTCACAGCCCCGTCCCCAGTCGCGGCCCCGCCGCAGCGCTCCGGGCTCCGAGCGGTCCCCGCCACACGGGGCCGGGGCTCACACAGCGCCGAGCGAGGGTCCCGGGACAGCGGTACGGGGGGGCGGGGCCACAGAGTGCGGGCATGGGATGCTCCAGCGGGACCGCGACGGCGGCCGGAGGTCCGGATGCCGAGCACTGCTGGGGTCTGCCGAGGTCCCGGGCGGTGCCGCCTCTCCCCCGTCGGGAGGATGGAGGCGGCAGCGGGCCCGGGATCGGTTTCGGGCCCGGGATGGCCGCAGGCACGGGGCGCTGCCGGGTGCGTGGCCGCGGGACAGAGTTGCGGGGGGCGGGGCCGGACGGCACAGGGGGCGGGCCCAGCTCAGGTGTGCAGGGCGGGCCCAGCTCAGGTGCGCGGGGCCCCAGGGCGGCTGCACGGGGCGGGGCCGAAGTGATTTAGACCCCAGAAATCGCCTCGACCGGCATTTGCTCACTCAGAGCACGGTGCGAACGGGACCTCCCTGTGCGGGCTCCGCAGGTAAGGTGCGGAGGCTTCGGCCTCCCCTTCTGTCCCTCTCTGTCCCTCCTTCCTTCTCCGCGTATTCCCTTTCTTTCTCCCCCTTCCCTCTCCCCCTGAAACGCTCCTTTCCTCTCCTCCCAAACCCGACCCCTCCCCCTCACTCCTTCCCGTCCGGTCCCTTCCCCGCTACTTCCTTCTATTCCTCGTCTCTCCACCGTCCCTCTTCTCCCACCTCGGCCTTTCCCTTCCTCTCCCGCTTCCCTCCTAACTCCGACCCCTCTCCCTCCCCGTCCTCACCTCCCCCATCTCTCCTGTCTCCCCATCCTCCCCTCTCCTTCTTTCCTCGCAGCCGCGGGGCTCGGGGTGCCAGACAATAATAAAGCCCTGAGGGCCGGAGCCCGGCGCCCCCACCCTCGCTGGGGACCCGCTCTGCGGGTGCCCCCATTGCAGTGCAATGCACCGCCCCACACCGCCAGGGCTCCGGCTTTCCCAACATCACACGGGGGGGGGTGGGTCTTGGCGTGGGGGGGCCGAATTACAGGGGCCCCCTCAATAGGGGGAGTCACGGGGGAGGAGGGATTAGGAGGCGCCCCCTCCGGAGGAGGGGGTCCCTGGGGGGGAGGTCGGGAAGGGCCCCCTCCAAAGGAGGGAGTCGAAGGGAGGGAGCAGAGCCTGAGAGGTAACTCGCCCTCCAGGCCCCGCCCCCTCCCCTGGACCCCTCCTCCGCACCGGGGCCTGGGGGGAGGGACGGGAGGAAGCAGAGGGGGGCAGGTCACTGCAGTGTGAGCCCATATTAAAAAAAAAAAAAAAGGGGGGGAATGGAGAACGAGACTAGGGGAGTGGAGGGGTAGGTGGAGAGAGGTCGGGGTGTGCAGGGCAGCAGGGGACAGGGCTGGGGGGAAGGCAAGGTGGAGGAAGGAGCAGGACTGAGGGTGGGTGGGGAGCGACTGGGGGTGGGGGGGAAAGGAAGCAGGAAAAAGGGGCAGGGGGGAGCCCGATCGGGGAGGGAAGGAAGAGCATGAGGAGTAGGGTAGGGGAATAGAGAGGGGGGGCGGGGGACGGTCACAGGGGAGGAGGGAGGGGGGGTTTGAGAGGAGGAGGAAGAGAGGAACAAAAGCAGAGGTAAAGGGAAAAAGATATACAAAAGGAAAGAAACGCAGAAGTAAAGAAACGTAGAGAAAAAGAGATATAGGGCCCCGGCCGGCAGAAACCGCCCTCACCCAACGCCGAGGAGCAAATGGCGCCGCCAGCTCTTCCCCGCGCCTTAAATCCCCCAATGCCCCGCCCCGTGCAGCCACACTGGGGTCCTTCACACCTGTGCAGGCCCCGCCCCTCGCACCTGTGCCGGCCCCGCCCCCGGGGCCCCGCCTCCCCCCCGCCCACCCAAAAAACCCGGCGGATCCGCCCCTGTCCCGCTTTCTGTGTGGGATGCTCGTCTCGGGATGCCGCGGGAGCATCGGTTGGAGCGCTGTACGGAGATCCGGATCGGGGTCTGCTGCTGGTACTGCGCAGGGTCCAAGGTGCTCAGGTAGGACTGGGATCTGGGCCCAGGGATTTGGGCTCTGATTTTGTTGGTATTTCCTGTGGGAGCCGGGCTGAGCAGTTTCTTCCTTGGCGAGCCGAGTATGGGTGCCGGGGCGGGAGGATCGAGGGGGGACTGGGGCTGGGATCGGGACCGGCATCGCCGCGGTCGGGAAGAGCCGCTCCGGGACAGGTGCTGCCACTCCGGCTGCAGCCAGTGCAGGGCTGGGTCCCGCTGGGGCTCCAGGCATGCTCTGGCAGTAAGGAACCGGTGCTGTGCCACTACTATGCCCGCCAGGAGGATGACGCTTCCCGGGAGTAACCTCTGGATCGTGGCAGGAAGCAGGAAGGACACGGAGACCGCCCGTACCGGCCCCAGGACCCCATCGGCATCGCCGCTCGCTCAGCGACACCGCCCGCCCCGCGGGGCGCCCCCTGGCGGACACGGCGCCGCCCCGCAGCCCCCCCGGTCCGGTAACCCCACGAGCACCGCGCTCCCCTACGAGCCACAGCGCCCGCAGCCCCTGCTCCGTGTCCACACCCCCGGGGGCTGCAGCGCCCCGCCGGGAGCAGCCGCTCTGGGACGGCCGCTGGGGCCGAGGTGTTGCTGCCCCTGCTCTGATTGTGCCTGGTGTGGGACTGGAGCCCCGGGGAAACACAAGGGAAAAACCCCCAGTGTTAAAAAACCAGTGGAAACTATTTGTTCTTTATTTCCAGAGCCATGAGGATCATTGAGTTAAATGCTGAGAAGTGACTGGCCCAGCTGCACCTGGAACACGGAATTCTGGCCTTCTCAGCACCCTGCTCCAAACACCTGAGCCAATCCCAGGGTTGTTCCAAAGGTCCTGTGTGGGATGGGAATGACTGCTGCCAGTAAGAGAACTCCTCTACAAATGCAGCTCCTTCCCTCCTGCTAATGCTGCTTTACACACCAGCCCCTGCAATGGCTGTAGGGCAGAACTGGCTGGCACTCAACATGTCAGCACCAAACTCTTCCCCATAACCCTGATTTTTCTGCCCTTTCCAGGATTTACCCAGCAGCTGTAAATGTGCTCCCACAATGTCCCTTTGTTTCCCCAGGAACAAGACAAGTCCTGAGGGTTACCTTGCTCTGTGGCAGGGGGGTGTTTCCTGCAGGTGAGTGTTGCCAGGTCAAAACGATGCTGGCTGCTGAGGCCAGGGTTGTTTTTCTGGCCCAGAGGCCTCGGGGTCTCCTGCTTGCTGCCAGCAATGCTCCTTGGTGTTCCCTCAGTGTGTCCCAGCTGGCTGGGAGCGCAGGGCAGGAGGAGGCCAGAAGCTCCTGAAAGGCAAGCAGCACCTCGTGTCTTTGGGATCTGCAGGGGAGGAGCTGTGCCTGCACCGTGGCTCCTCGGCCAGGGGCTGCTCTGACCAGGCACGTGGAAATGCTTCAGCCTGGACAGAGACCACCAACAGCCCAGAAGGACCCCAAGGAGCAGCTGGCATTACTGGGAATGGAGGCAAGGGCCCTTTGCAGAGGGGCTCACACAGCAATTCCTGGTTCAGAGCTCCCACACAGCTGCCAGCTATGTCCCAGCCACCCCAAATCCCTTCCCTCCTCCCCAGCCTGAGGCCATCATCCATCAGCAGCATTAAAGCCAAGGCAATCTTCCCCCACAGATATTAAATCCCAGGCAGCAGCCCTCAGAGATACCTGAAAATCAGTGGGATGGAGTTTGGAGTTTTCCAGGGATCCAGCTGGAAGTGCAGATGTCATGGAAAGCTTTCACAGGTAGGTCCCACTGGAGGTGTGCTGAAGACAGAGATGCACATCCCTTTCCTGAGAGAAAAGAATTTGTAGAGGCCACTGCTGAGGCTCTGAAAGGAGCTGAGCTTCTGCAGGGAGAGATGTCCCCACCTGGGCACAGGGGCTGCCTCAGCACAGGCTGGGAGCACATCTGGCCACTGCCTTCTCCTGCTTTAAAACACCAACTGCATCTTCTCCATCCTGGAGCTCAGGGGGGTGAAATCAGCTCCATTCCAGGCAGCTCTGTCCAGTGAGCCCAGGGACACCATTGGGGTGAGGGTTCTAAATAGCCAGTTCTATGGAAGATAACCCTGTCCTTGTCCCTGTGCTGCTGAGCCTCCTTGGAAGCTCTGCTGGCTCCTGACACAGCTGCTGTCCAAGGCAGCAGCTCTGCATGGGAATACCCACACTCCATGGGGCACTGTGAGGTTACTGCAGTGGGAATGGAGCAGGGAAGTTGGGGCTATGGGTATAATTCATCAGATCTAGCACAGCTGACAGGGAACCCCAAATCTGGGCACCACACAGAGAACAATCTTTGTCCTGCCCTGTCAGCTCAAACCCCTGGGCTGGGAAGTTTTGGGAATAAAATGAACAGAATTATACAAACCACAGCAAGTGGCATCACCCAGAGGGACAATCCAGGTCCCAGACAATTCCTCCACAATCCACTATGGGGGAAAGCATCTCTGTGCCTGCCAGGAGCTCTGACTCTGCTTTTCCTACCAGCTCCTGAGCAGTGTCAGGGCCACCATGAGGGCTTTAAAGTCCAAATAAACTCCATATCTCACACAGTGAATAATCCAAATAAAGAAATGCATTCTTGTCATCAAAGCTCAAAACTGTGTCAGGAGTTTTGACAACAAGTTAATGGGATTCCCAGGATTCTCATTAATGCTCTTGGTTTCATTTTTATGTATTTTTAATCCCTCAGCCTGTACAACTTATCCTGGGATTTAGAGGCTGAGCAGGGCTGGCTTTGGATTGACCTTCACCTCTGGCCCCAGCCTGTGCAAACACACCTTGTGCCAGGCTGGGTGAACTCATCACCTCAGCTTTTCCCTCATAATATCCCATACTTATTTCCCTGTAGATTAACTCACATTTTGCCCCAAACCATCCACTCCTCACCTCCATGTGGCCTCCAAGTGTCCATTCTGTTCCTCACAGGTGCCCTGGTGACACCATGTTGGTCCCTTTGCCTTTCTCTAGCCCGAGGCTGCTCCTCTGCTCACTCTCTCCAGCTCATTGCCACAGGGATCCTCTTCTCCCTTCCCTGCTGGCTGCTGCCAAGGAAGGAGGACACAGTGAGTCTCCAGTGCTGACCCCTTAGCCCTGGAGAGTCCTGGCTGTGGGCCCCAGGGGCCTCGGATTTCCCAGGGAAACTGTCTGCTGGTCTCCCTTCAATTACCTCAGCAATTCCCTCAAAAATGCCACCTCACTCCCCCTGACATCCCCTCACATTTTCCTACACAAACAGTTCTTGTATCCCCTCTAGATTACACCAGGTTTTCAGCTACATGAATGGCATCATCTATGCCCACTGCTCGTTATTCACCCAACCAAAATCAAGAGCAAATGTTGGTTAGGCTTTAATAACAACTCGAAATAACTTTAGAGCAAAATAAATCACCTTTTTCTTCTGTTTTTTGGTGGTTTTTTGCTCCTTCAGCTGCTGGACTTACCTCTGAGGATGTGTGCTGAGCTCTGGGTGGAGGGGACTGTCAGGCTGAATGGCTGTGAGTTTGTGTTCTTCTCACTGGGGCATCAGCAACTCCCCCAGTCCCTTTTCCAGGCTGTTCCATGTGGCTGTGGTCAGGCTGTGGCAGCACAGGCAGACACAGCTCTCAGCACTCCCTGCTCCAAACACAACTCTGGCCTCCATTGCAATCTGTCTCTGCTGGGAGGTTTTCTCCTAGAGAAATCCAAGAATTGCTCATGGCAATTTGGAGAATGAATTTCCACAAAGGGAAGTAAGGGATAAAATCCTGCTCTAGGAGCCCTTGGGATCTGCAGGGCTGGTTAGGGAAGGGGACATTCGCTCCCTGCAGTGCACACACACCCACCTGCAGCACCCAGCCCAGCCTGCCAGCTGGGCTCTGCCAGCCCCTCTCTGAGCACCCTCCCTGTGCTGCTCCCTCTCAGGGCCTTTGGCAATCCAACCCTGAGCCTGAGCAGCCCAAAGCTCTGTCTGGCAGCCCAGGGACAAAGGGACACTCCCAGGGTTGAGGCACATTCCCAGCAAACGCTCCCAACAGAGCACAGAGGCACCCCTGGAGCTCCTGTGTGGGGCTGGCAGGAGGGCACAGCCCACAGGTGGGATGGCAGTGGCAGTGACAGCAGCAAAGTGCCACGGTCTGATGGCACAACACAGACACCAAGGCCAGCAATGCCCGTGGGAGGTGCACAATTAATTCTGCTCCCTGTGCTGCCCCATCCCAGCAGGAAAGCTCCAGGGGGGTGGAAACTCCTCCCCCTTCCCCCCAGCCCCAGATAAGCACTCCTCAGTTTCAAGCACCCAGTTCTCACCTCCAGCCTGCTCCCGGGGCTGCTGCCACATTCCTGACAAGGTGCCAAAGGCCACTTGGGACAGGGCTCCCTCTGTGTCTCAGGGCTTGGGGATGGCAGGGACCAGGCTGCTCCAGCAAGGACAGCCTGAAACCAGAGCAGATGTCTCAGGGTTAGCAACGGGCTGGGGACAGGAGTTCTGAAACCCAGAGTTCTGAAAACAGCCCCCAAAATGTTCTATGATCATACCTTTAAAATGGCTCCAAAGGGCAGCAGCTCCGGTGCCAGATCAGTACCTGCACGATTCCCTGTGCCAGCCCTGGCTCACTGAAAAACAAAACAAATCAACAATCACCCAGGCCTTGTTTGCAGAATTCCTGATCCAAACCCTCACCTTTCCTGCCCAGCACTGAGGGAAATCTGACACAGCATTAATAAGTGACCTTTGCTGAGAGCAGCCATCATCCCAGTCCTCCAGCCTTGGCAAGATTTTGCACTGAATGGACCTAAGTTCTAATCCTAAACCTAAATTTCTGTCAGTTTTTGTTAGAAAGATACTGGATAATAAATCATGCAACAGAATTGAAAAATTGCACAAGGAATAACAAGGCCCAGAGCAAACCCAACCACCCCCATCACTGCTCCATCCCAATGTTGGGAGAAATGCTGATATCATTTCTAAATACTCCCCTTCCCTCCCACTCAGTCCTTCACTGCACATCCCTGGAGAGGACTGACTCCATCTTTTGTTGCCAACAGCACCTCTCCAGCCCAAAGCCCACTTCTCACAGACACAAACTAAGCAAGCCTAAGGCATTGTTCCCAGCAGCAGATGCAATTCCTGAACTCCTTTTTCCCTGGATTCTAAGCACTTGCAGGAAACTCACCTCAGCCCAGAGACTGTTCTGTTTCCCAGAGGGAAACACAGCCTGATGGGATGGGCCACAGCTCTGGCACCACATTGCCCTTGTTCCTGCTGACCTGGAAAGCCACAGGTAAACCCAGTCCCTCAGAGCCCATCCCTGGGCACCAGGAGAGCTGGAGCTGTTCCCAGATGCCAGGGCCCTGCAGGGCTGTGCTGACACAAGCACAGGCTGACCCCTGTGCCCAGCACCATCCCTCATTCTCCTCCCATTGCTCCCAAATCCTCCCAGCCCTGCCCCTGCATCTGTGCCAGGGCCAGTGCCTGCCCCCAGCCCGAGCAGAGGCTGTCACCCAGCCCTGCACCGGCTGCCAGCCCTGGCAGAGCTGGGAATGCACTGAGAGCTCCCGAACCCCCAGAGCAGTCCTTGGGTGCACAGATAATGCCCAACCTGCCCCTCAGGGCACAGCCAACACCACAACTCCAGCATCCCCAGGGAACTCTGGCATTTGTCTCTTCACCTCTGCCCTTCTCCAGCAGACACAGCTGGGGCTGGGCTGTCAGCAATAGCATTCCCATGGCAGTTAATCCCAGCAGAGAGGAAAAGAGGAGCCCTGTGTCCCTCTGACTCACCCCACAGCATGGGCAGGACCAGAGCCCTCCAGCGCAGACCCCTGGTGCTGAGGCCTCTTGCCTTGGCTGCTTAAACACCAAAGCTTTTGGCAAAGATGGGAGGAGTTTGATGATTTTTCCTGCCTTGAAAGAGAGGAGAAAAAGAAAATTAAGTCCACTGTGGAAGTCAAAGGATCCCAGCTCTCATACTTCTGCTCTGATTGCTCACTATGGGGTTTTATCCATGAGAGGTGACACCAATTCAAACATAAACGTGTCCTTTTCCAGCACTTTTATTCCTGAGTATTTCAGACATTGAAAGGATGCTCATTTTTCTTATTGCATTCTCTGCCCAATTTTAACAGAACCATTTTTATCCCAGACCCCACGTGTCAGCCATTCCATCCTTTACCATTGGACTTTGCACAAAGGAAGGGACACCCAGGATGCTGCATCACAAGAAATCCCAAAGAGAATCCCCTCCAAAACCTCACAGAGAAAGGGTTTTTGCTTTTGGGACACAAGAAAGGCCTTTGACCATTTGCATCCACATGGAAAGCCCACACTGAGCACTTGGTTTTAAAGATGTTGCACTTGAAGTTACAGACATGGAATTGCCTTGGGATTTGGCATTTCCTGCACCCACACAAACACATTCAAGGAATTAAGTGCAGAGTCCTGAAGTTTGGTTATTCCAATGCTGTTTTGGTAGTGCCACTTGACACACCAAAATCCACAGCAACACTTCAAAAAATGAAAAGCAACTTTCACCCCCACATCCCCCTTCCTTTCGATTTTGCAGTTTTGGGGTCCTCTTAAGAACAGGTTAAAGAGAAGAAGAAGAAAAGCCCAGGACCTACTACCAGCTAGTGCACCAACCACCTGTTTTCCATAGATTCTCCTTACAGCTGATGGCTTTTCTAAGAAAGCTTCAGCTCAACCTTATCACAATCACCTGGCAGCACTCACTATTAGCCCCAAAGGCCAGTGCACATCTGTGTGCTACCTCAGGAAGCTCAGTCGCTCTCTGTGGGACATAACCTGGTTTGGGCCCAAGAGCTGACTCTGCTCCCTGCGAGCTGAACTATGCAGCTGTAGGATGCAGCTGGATGCTGAAGGGCAGAGTGTGTAACCCTCTGTGAAAGCCAGGCTCCAAAGGCAGCCCTTGATGCCCCAGCAGTGCTGCTGGAAGCGCTGGCAGCACTTGGTACAGATGGGATGGAGCCTCCCCACAGCTCTGTCCCCTGGCACCGAGGGTGGCACAGCACAGAGGCTGATGGAAGTAAAACAAACGCTGGATTTCAATGGACGCTGATGGGACTGAAAGCCCCAGGCCAGAGCTGCTCCCTGCCCAGCACAGGAGCTCCCAGTGCTGCTGCAGGGCACAGGCTCTGAGGGAACCCTGCAGCTGGGACAGGAACGCAGCAACAACAATTCCCAGGCACAAAGAGATCCCCAGCTGCTCCAACAACTGAACCTCTGTGGCTCAGCCTCACGGGGTGTCCCTGCTCCAGGCAGGATGAGCCACACAGCCCCCGAGGCTGGGCTCACACCCTGCCCTACCAGCAGAAAACAAGGGGTTAATGAAGCTTTGGGGACACCTTCTGTCCCCAGAGTGCTCTGACAAAACATCCAGCAGTGTGGATCTTTAATAAAGACAGCTTGTACCTATCCTTGCAACAGACTCACCGATGTTATTTCCTCAAAGTCTCTGTTTTAAAATATTTTGCTATTGCAAGGGTTTAAACAAGACTGACCATGAGCCCTGCACCCTTGCCATGCTCCAAGCCCTAAGGAAGCGCTGGATATCCTCACACTCATCCAAGCTGAGGGAGCTGCTGCAGCATTTAAAACATTTCAAAACCACCCCTGCCCTGAGGGTGTCCAGACCTGGGAGGTGCCTGGGTGCCAGCCCAGCATCAGAGATGGGACATCGGGAGACCGAGCAGACAACACCCACTGCAGCCTCTGCACTCTCAGCACTCCAGCTGCACCATCCTCATTGCTCAGGGACTCTCAGCTCTGTTTCCAGGGCTCCCATCAGGAAACTGAGGGCCCTTTCCAGATGCAAATCCCCAAAGAGCCACTGCTCTCCTCTCCACCCACCCTTCTGCTCCAACTTTTACCCCTTTGATAGCCACCACCCCACCCAGGACACAGAAGGAGGCTCTCAGGTGCCAACTGAGACCCAAATCGTTCCAGGTGGCTCAGGAAATAAACACAAACAAACTCGTCCCTTCTAGGCTAACAAAATGTCTTGGTGCCCAGTTCCTGTTTCCTAAGGCAAAACACACGGATCAGGGGAAAATGGCAAGTCCCAAACCCAACAAAACCTGGTTTTGCATCGGTTTCCATCAGGACTGTTCAGGTTTCCCAGTGCCCCTCAGCTGCAGCCACAGGAGCAGCTTCTCTCTGGGACCCAGGGGGGTGGGCACAGGGACACCCATCCCACTGCTTCCTGGAAAACAGAGCTCAGCCCACCCCAGAAATATAAATAACAAATGCAGTTATTGCCTTTGGCACTTATCTATTAGCTCTGGCACGGTATTATTGACCACAAAAATCCTGAGAGAGTACAATCTGTAACTACTGCTCTTGATAAAGTATAATCTGTCAGTTCATGTATGCCCTGCATAGCTTTTATAAATAGCAGTGTAATAGATACTATTTTAGACTGTAGCATAATAGAGACTGTGAAATGTTAAAATGCTTTTACATGCAAGTAACTCAGAAAATGGTGTAAGATAATTAGGTGATTTCCCACATTTGGGGACAATCTTATCTGAAACACAAGATAACAGAAACAGAAACCAGAGCACTGAAATAAAGGAAAAAATTATTGACCCTCGTTATCAAATAACGAGGGAGTGAAAATAAAACAGGATGGCACCACAGGAAGAAATAAAATATATTGGTTTAATCCACAAGATGGCACGAAGGTTAAAACCAAGCAAAAGAACATCTAAACTCAAAGGACTGTTTGAATATGTATAAACTATAATGAATATGCTCACACCACTGCAATGTAACACAATATAGAGAACACGGTTTAAGGTAACCGGGTGCTCCCGGCAAACAGCCAAGCACCCCAGCGCTGCCTTTTATCCCTTAACAAACGTGTAAAAATTCTAAAGAGTGAACTTTGTTTCTCACACAATAAAGCAGCTCGCCCCGCAGCTGGGACGAGCCCCAGCTTTATTCCACGGAACACGATCCCAGAGAGCCGCAAGGCCCGGGACAGACCCGTCCCACCCACAGCGGGTCCCACGCAGCAGCGCCCGAAGCAGCCCCGGCCCCCTGTGGGTGCCCCGGCCCCGGTGCCCCCGGCCCAGCTCCCTCCCCTCCGGCCGCTCACCTGAGGGCACCGCCCGCTGTCCTCCCGGCGCTGCTGCCGAGCCAAGGGCATTGTCCCCGCTCCTGGCCCAAAGGCCGCGTTCTGCGCTGCAGGGCGCGCTCCGGGGGACGCGGGGCCGGGCAGGGACAGGGTGACCCGGGCTGAGGCGGCTGTCCCAGCGCTCTGTCCCCTCACGGGGCTCAGGCCGGGGAGCGGGGCCCCGCCACCGACCGCCACTGCACCGCGGAGCAGAGTCAGGTAGGGCCGAAGAGCCGAGTGTGGCCGAGTGGAGCCGCCAACAGCCGAGTGTGGCCGAGAACAGCCGAGCGTACCCGAAGGGCCGACTCTGGCCGCGATTTGCCGAATCGATCCGAGCTTAGCTGAGGTGAACTGAACGGAACGGGACGGAACCGCGTTCAGCCGAACCGAACTAGATAAGCCCAACCGAACTGGATAAGCCCAACCGAACTAGATAAGCCGAACCAACCTGAACATTACGGGGTCGGTCGAACCGAGCTGAGCTCCGAATGCAGCGAGCGGCTCCGAGTTCAGCCGAACCGAGCCGAGCTCGGCCGAACCCGGCCTGCTGCTCTCGTGCTCATTAATTAGCGCCAGTGCAGTCACAGCTTAATGAGCACTGAACGTGTCACAGACACATCAGCCACCCTCCTGACACTGATGCTCCCAGGGATTTTCCTTTTTCCAGGGTCCAGAACTCATCCGAAGGAGTGAGAAAATGCTGTCGGCGTAAGGAGCTGCACAGTTCATGGGAAGGTCCTCGCTGGACAAATGACACAAAGGGCACAGGGAGCATTTAAAGCAAACCAAGTGACAAAAAGCCACCTTTAGGTCAGAGAGAGGCTGAATCCCCATAAGGAAATCCACTGAAACAATAAGCTAAGTGATGGAAATTCAGGGTTTGGCTGTGGCCACCACCTTCTGGTATGAAATGTTATCATATTATCCCAAATAGTCACAGAACAAAACAAATAAAAGCATTTTAAATCCTAAGCTTATGAAGTGGAAGTGCAAATGAGATCAAATGCACAAATTCAGGTAAGATATGGACTGTAATCACTGTTTCTGTGGTTAATGGCTTCATGTTCGAACCTCAGTGACCCCCCTCCTCTGTCACCTGTGTGTCCTTGCTGTGTTTCCTTGAGTGTCCCAGAATACCTTGGAAGAGATTCTTCCCCTGCTCCTGCCTCTATTTGTCAGAAATGGTTCATTTAGACAGCACAGCACTCACAAAGAACCAGCCCCACAGGAGTCACAGCACCATTGCACTCACCCTGAAATCCTGGCCTGTTGGATCGGCGGAAGAAATGCGGCACTCAATATGAGTGATCAGCAAGTCTCGAACTTTATTGATAGTTCACACATATTTATCTTGGTGTTAATGAAGCTTATACATATTGCAAAGCTGAGCTCATTATTGGTTAATTACTCATCGGTCAACCACACCTACTTCTATATTCTTATGTTTTTTTTGTTACTACTTCTACATTCTTGTGATTATTCTGCTGAAACTATCCTCATATTTTTGGCAAAAGATCTCTCCTCTATCCTGTTGTTGCACCAAGGGCACAATGTCCTTGCCCATCATTGGACACTGACTGCTGACTCCTAGACTTGCTTTCTTCTATCTTAACCAGTGGTATCATGTCTACGTGACCTTTCTCAGCTAGCCAACTGTCCACAAAGCTCTCCACACTTCCCCCGTTTTTCTGTTGAACAAGCATGGTCTGATTAAATGCAGCAGATATCATTTTTTGTACCATGTTCTGTAGGCACATGCAAAAACACGGCAAAATTATTAGTACTAACAAAGCTATAATGCCCACTATAAGCTGACCCTAACAATAGAGCGTAACCATGATCCCAGGCCTAAAGATTTGAGCCATTCATCAATACCAAAACCCGATTCTACCTGTAAGTTTCCAGTTAACCTCTGCAAGTCAGAGAGTTGGGAGTGGATGGACTGTGAATGATCAGAAAGATTCATGCAACACATGCCCTCAAATTCTTCACAACCATGGCCTTGTGCAAGTAAAAGAAAATCAATTGCAGCTCTATTTTGAAGCGTTGCATGGCGAATAGAATCAACACCAAGCAAAAGACTAGAAAGTGCCAAAAAGGTGGCATTGGTTTGCTTAGCCAGCCAACATCCCAACTTGTTTAAAATGGCATGAGCACCTGCTGCCGATACCCCTGGAGCCAAGAAAGATGCTGCAACTATAGCCCCTGGGGACCAAAATTTTACATTGTCCTTGCAGTCTGCAGCAAATGCATGAGCCATTCGTTTATTTTGATGATGGTGGCAGCTCATGTTCAGTATCATGGACGTGTTGGGTGTAAGTAGAGACAGCCATACAATTGTACACGGTCCCCCGTGCAGCATTGATGGGATACCAGGCCAAGCACAGTCCCCACATACCAGGAAGTAACCTGCTGGCAATTGAATAGGGTCATTTGATGAGATTGATACTTTCTTAGTGGTATAATTGCACCAGGCTGTTGCATTTTGGTAGACAGCCATGCTGGAGGTTACAATAGTGGAATGGTTCTTGGCTGGCAGCTGGCTTCTATGGTTGAAATTAAGACATGCGTCTGCCATCACTGAACCTGACAGCTCCAATTCTCGAGGTTCCTGCGGTGCTATGGGAAAAAAGGAAACCCATTGGTCTCAATTATCTACACTTGCCCTAGCATTGTTGGTCCTACATGTGAGGGGCATGGCCAGGGATCCACTGGTAACCCAATCAAACAGGTTGTAAATGGATTACCGGGAGAGGATAATGACAGGCAAATAGCCTCCTGGTTAGTTAAGTTTGCCAGGGTGACCCAGATGTTAGTCTTGGACTGAAGTGGGGCCCATACTTGAAGGGCTTCCACTCCTCCAGCAATGTCTGTACTGTCTATTAAGAGGGTGAAGATTACTAAAACAGCAGCATAAGTTCGCCACGTCACCCTGATCTTCTCTGGCACTGCTTTTTAATAACAAAGATAGGGGTATTCCATGGACTTGTTGACAACTGTAAATGACCTTGCTTATATTGTTCATGTACTAGTACATGAACTTGTTCCAGACTTTCCCTTTTTAACGGCCATTGCTTAACCCACACTGGAAGTCCGTGGTCCAAGTTAATGGGATTGGGAAAGTCCACACAATGGCCATTAGCCCAAAGGGTGCTCATTTGTCAGCACTACTCCCATTTGAGCCAAAATATCCCGACCAATGAGGCACTGCACAGTAGGGGGCAAAGGTACAATTGAGAAAACACTCCGCAAAGTTTTTCCATCAATAGTTACGGATAACATGGGTGATTTTCTTGCAAGTGTTAGGCCTCCAACCCTGGTAACTGTCACTGTGGTTGGCTGTAATGGCCAGTTGTGGGGCCAGAAATCTGGACTAACAATGCTGGAGTCCATGCCACTATCTAATAAACCTTCCAAGGTTTGCCTCCCACCCCGATACTCCATTATTACAGTGCGCTTAGGTCGATCATTCAGGTTCATTGTTAATAAAGTAACTCCTCCAGTGGAACCAAACCCTCGCTCCCCTCTCGACTGTGATTGTTGAGGGGGTAAAGTTTTAGCCATTTGTTCCAAAGGAACCAATTGAGCTATCCTTTGTCCTTTCTCGATTTGTATAGGTGGAAAAGGAGTATGCACCATGACACAAATTTCCCCCGTATAATCAGCGTCTATTACCCCGGCTAAAACAAACAATCCCATCATGGTGGCCGATGATTGTCCCAGGAGCAAAGCTCCCATAGGTAATCCATCAATAATGATTGGTCCCTTTATTCCAGTCGGAACCTTTTCCGGTTGGGTGGTCATCAATGTTACTGCTACTGAGGCTGCCACATCCAGCCCGAGGCTCCCGGCGGTGGCTGGTTGAAGGGAAGCTGTGCTGAGGTGTTGACAGCAGCTACTTGTGTCTGGGCGCGGCGACTGGTGGACGCGCTGGCCTTCCTGTTTCCCAAACAGCGTCGGCAAGCTCCGGTGTTGTGGGTATCCAAGCGACAATTTTGGCACCAGACGCTAGCTGCTTGACAAGCCCGTCGCGTATGCCCTAGACCTCCACATTGGTAACATTTGAATCGGCCAGGAGATGGAGCCCGTGGAGTATTTATTGCCGCTGCTTGTAGGAGTGCAAGAGCAGCTAACACCTGACTCTGTGAGGCTGCTGCTTGTTTTTGTAATCCTACTCCTAACTCCTTAATAGCTTCTACTAACATCGCTTGATTTCCTACGGGCACATTTGCCAATCGTTCTAAAGCTTCTTCTATAGACCAATTAGCTCCTAGGGTATTTAATATGTTCTTTGTAACCTGATTACTGTTCTGGAGTGCACATTGTTTTAACAAAGTACCCTTCATGAAATCAGGGACTCCTGCCCGCTCAATAGCGTTGGCCGCCTTATCTATAAAAGCTCCAAATGACTCATCTCTTCCTTGCTTTATTCCCATATAAGAAGGAATCTCCCCTGGCTCTTTTATCCTATCTATAGCTAATCGCACCAGGCGCATAGCCTCCCGACATTTATCAGGACCAATTAACGCCTGTGCTTCTGTCCGAAGAAAAGGCCCTAGACCCATTAGCTCCTCTAGGGTTATCCCATGTAACGGGTCGCCTGGCTGCTGTGCTACTGCTATACATTCCTGGCAGAGTGACTGCCAGTGTGCATTAAACAAGAGCTGCTGATGCTGAGTGAAGATAAGCTTTGCTATTCCTCTACAATCAGCCAGCAGCAAAACCTGAGTCCCCCAGATATAATCAAGCATTTGTTTTGTGGGCTCACTGGTTACCCTGAATTGACTAACTGTGGACCGTAATTGTGACAACAGCTTCCAGTCTAGAGCAGTTTGCTTGAAACCCGCCCCCTGCCACAGGGTGAATATATCACCGGACAAGCAACATCCATAGCTGCTGCTATAGCCTCTCTATCCCCCGAGTCCATGATATCTTTTGCTACCGCTGCCCATGCCTTCCTTCGCTCCTGTGCAATGGCCCCCGCTAGGTCACTCTCTGGCCCAGGGATCGGCTCATTACTAGGAGGAGGAGATGGAGGGTCTGGCCATGGTACAGGCAGTGCAGACGGTGCTGCTGTGGCACACACAGGGGGTGAGTTGCTGCTTGAAGCAGGAGCTGATGTTGGTGGCAAGATAACTGTAGATGTGGCAGGGGGTAAAGGACAATTAAATCAGTCCCCATAACCCTTATTCTTATCATGTGCTATGCTAGCTTGTTTAGCAGCCTTTTCTTCTGCCTGGTATTGTAATAACTCATCATGCACAACTCGCCATTGCTTTCCCAACTTTTTTTGCAGTTTTATCTTCATCTATAGCTGCCTACCACATCTTGTCCCCAAATTTATACCACTCTGTTAATTCATGTACTGTATGAGGATTTTGAAAAACTCCCTGTGCATACCCGCAAGCTGACAACCCGTGAAGCTCTTTCTGCAATTCTATGCCCTTAACCTGACGCTTTTGTAAAAAGCAAGTAAATAAATCATATGCTGCTTGCCTTTCTCTTTCCATTTTAAGAACGTCAGCGCTGTTGCAGCCCCACATGGTCTTGGCAGCATGTATCAGCCAGGCTCTCCGTTGAGGTCACCTAGGGCACGGCACTTTTCCCTTTTTCAGCGGTGCTTATTGGCCGTCCGTGCTGCGACAGGACTCGAACTCCTACACCGATCCACCGTGGTTGCCATTACAGGAATCACGTCACTGGGGTCACCATTTTGTTGGATCAGCGGGAGAAAAGCAGCACTCAATATGAGTGATCAGCAAGTCTCGGACTTTATTGATAGTCACACATATTTATCTTGGTGTTAATGAAGCTTATACATATTGCAAAGCTGAGCTCATTATTGGTTAATTACTCATCGGTCAACCACGCCTACTTCTATATTCTTATGGTTATTTTGTTACTACTTCTACATTCTTGTGATTATTCTGCTGAAACTATCCTCATATTTTTGGCAAAAGATCCTCTCCTCTATCCTGTTGTTGCACCAAGGGCACAATGTCCTTGCCCATCACTGGACACTGACTGCTGACTCCTAGACTTGTCTCCTTCTAACTTGACCAGTGGTATCATGTCTACGTGACCTTTCTCAGCTAGCCAACTGTCCACAAGCTCTTCACACTGACCAACAGCACCAGCTCTGTGCCCTATCTCCAAACTTCTGTCTGCCCAAAGTTTTCAGTCCCAATTCAGCAAGACAAGAGAATTGAAAAGGATTCAAGTCTTGAACATCAGATAGTGACAAAAATGGCCTTTTAATTTCTACCTCTTAACCATGAATTAAGCTCTTAACCATGAAACTGTGACTTCCTGACCCTTGGAATGAGCTTCCCAAGGCCAAGGGATGCCTCAAGCAGAGCAGGGAGGCTCTGCAATGGAACATAGCCCAGAAACTCTTGCAGCCGGGCACCCCCCAAAGCCCCGGGGCTTGGCGCCTGGCTTTGGGCTGGGCTCTCGGCTCCCTCCTTCCTCCTGTCCCTCCTCCCTGCCTGAGGCAGGAGCCGCAGGGGCTGCGGGAGCAGAGGCTGCAGCCTCTCCTCGCTGCTGCCTGCGGAGCCAGCGGCGGCGGCGGCGGAGCTGTAAGCGGGGTAGGTACCCCGGGGGGATCGGGCTGGGGCTGCCTTCCCCCGGGGCTGGGCTGCTCCTGCCTCCCTGCTGCAGCTGGGAGCTGGGGAAAACCGCGGGAGCTCGGCGAGCAACAGGTCTGTGTGTGTGTGTGTGTGTGTGTGTGAGAGAGAGAGAGAGCTGGAATGCTGCTGCCACCGCTGGAGGTGCCCTGGTTGGCAGGGGGGCACAGCACTGCCTGCCCCGGAATCCCGGTGATGCCAGGGACCTGCCGGCTGGAAACAGCCCTCCTTGGGCTGCCCGGGGTGGGCAGGGCTGGGATAAGGAGCAGTTTGGGATGGGGGTGGCAGCAGGTGCCCTGAGCCTCTGCCTTTGGGGTTCCAGCCCCTGAATTGCAGGAGGGCCTGGGCTGGGACCTGGAGCATTCTGCAGAGCTCCAGAATTGGGGAAAGAAGATCCTGGGGCTGATTGTTTTGTTTTGGTTTTTTTCAGTGGTTAAGACAAGTTCACATCATTTTATTTTGCTCTTATATCAGTAGCAGGTACCTCCAGTAGGAGGAAAGTGTCTGGAGCTTGAAGTAGCTCATGTTAGCATTGAAATCTGAACCTTGTCAGGGGCTGCAAAGTCTGAAATGCAGTGAGATCAGTTTGGGGTGTTTTGCTGGGGAAAGGGGTGTAAACAAGTGTAACTCTGAGCATTTCCTGAGGCTGGCAGGTAAGATGGCACCTCATCCCAAAAGAAAGGATCTGTGCTGCTGGGGTTTTTTTCCAAAAGAAAATCCTAGCAAGGAAAACTTCCTTGCAGTCCTTGCTGTTTGGACTGCTGTGGGTTGCAGCTGTCATTTACTGAGCAGAATTGGCTTCAACTGGAGTCCAACCAGGAGGTTTCTCAGGTAACCTCTCAGCGTGTCAAATTCCTGACATCAATCAGAGGTACCTATCCATGTTATCCAGGTAAGGCTTAGAATTTGGTGTTAATTAAAACTGAGTCACTGAGGCAGCAGCAAATGGAAATTCAAGAGCAGGTCACAGGAAAAAAAAAAATCAATGATTACCTAAAACCCCTGTGTGGATGTGGATGGTGATGTAAAGGGAGCAGTCAGAAGGCAGGAAGGTACAGGGAGAGTTCAGCCCTTCCACAACCATCATCTTTCTGCAGAGGTGACACTGCATTTAAACCTCTGCTGTCACCCCCACAGCCAGTTCTTCTCCTGTGCACTTATTTAAGACTAAAGGCATTGCCTCGGGGCAAATCCAGCGTGGGCTGAGGTGGAGTGTTAAGGATCCAACCCCAGGGTGCTGCACAGGGAGCTCACCTGTCCTGCCCTTGGGCCAGGCAGGCTGCTCTGCCCAATTCCTAGTGAGGCATAATCCAATATTCTGCAGCCCAGGAGCTTGGGTGGGGGTAAAATGGTGTTTATTGTGACAGGCTGTAAGTCATGGTGCCCTGTGTGACCAGGTCATGGGCTGTCTGCTCTCATGCCTGTCTCAGAGAGGGCAATGGCACTTCTGTGCCAAAAGAGATGGAAATCAAACATTTCCGTGGCTCTGGCTGGTGCAAAGAACGCCTGTGGTGTGCTCTGTGCCTTGGGATAGGTTTGGGTTTTCTGGTCTTTCACTTGGCAGTGATTACAGGATCCTCTGTGCCCCCATTCTGGGGGGACACAAACTGCCTGCTGGCAGAGCTGTCTCCTGTACCTGCTGCGTTAGCCCTCACTGGCTGATGGGCCCCTAAGCACTTCTGTTCTTTGCCAATCCTGTCCTCCACTGAGACTCTCCCATGACTGTCCCACTTTCCAGGGGTGTTTTTTACCTCTATCTACCTGCTCCCCAATTACTCCCCTCAGTCTCAGTGCCCCAAATGACAGGGCTGTCAGGGAGTGACTCATGAGCACAGGCTGAGCTGAAAGGTGCAATTTAGGAGGCTCATGTCCCATTTGTGGGGAGTTTAGTGCTGCCAAGAGCCCAGCAAGGATCATTGATTTAGCTCTTCCTATAGATCAAACCCCAGCACTCACTGCTGAACTGCTGGAGCATCTCTCCAGGGAAAAAGCTGTGGCCAGTCCAGATATTCTGTGGGGTCCCTGCCCAGTTTCCAGTGATGGATGGGAAACTGCTACTTGGAGACTGAATCCCAGGGAACTTGAGTAATTTCCTACTGAAAGCTTTTAAAACGGGGACTTGCTTCCAAGGTAAGGCAGCTAAAATCTTATTGCTTGCCAGGCTTCTCAATAAAGTGGTGGCATAAGTGTGCCTGGGTGTGGAATTCTTACTTTAACCTGATTTCAGCGAGCAGTTGGCTGAGATTTTAGTTAAGATTTAAAACTGCCTGTGATGCATCAAATAAAAAAATAAAAAAATATATTTAGAAGCTTAAAGGTTGACTAAACATGAAGTAAAGGGAAAAAAAGGGATCATAATGATAAGAAATAGGTAAGCAGCCTTGGCTCTAATGAAGTAGGGTGGAAATTATATAAAAATATATATGTATAAAAATACAGAGCCATTACCAACTTGCTGTGAATGCCTCACCTGCCATTTACATCTCCTGATTTACAGTTACAATTTGGCTTTGGAGTGAAATGCTTTCTATTCCCAGCTCAAGTGGATGAGTAATCTGCAGCTAAGTCTGGTGTTTATTCCAGTCATCCTGCTGATAGCCTTGTTCTCCATCATTTGAAGTTTGAGATCTTTTAGAAAGAAATACCTATTTCAAAAAGAAATACCTACAAACTATTTCCTGTGGCCCCAGCTCAGACTATGCAGATAAATGACTCTGAGGGGAGGAATAAGCAGTTTAAGCTCATTGAGAGGAGATGTGTGTGCAGCTCTGAGATTGGCACATCTGCCTGGGATTGCCCATTTCAAAATGAGAAATTTGCTTCTCAAGGTGCACTTGTTTTTCTTTATGAAAGTCAATGTCAGTAAGAAAGAATGATTTGATTGCAACTGGCTATTTTTAAGGGTGTGTTTTCTTCCACAGCTCCTTTCTCCTTTCCAGCTGAAAACCTGCTGGGATATTTGGGCTTATTTGGAGATGAACCACTCAGAGGTATGTCCTATAAAATAGGATGGAAATATTGATGGATGAAAAAGTTAAATACTTAAAGAGTAAGTTCTATTACCTTAATTCACAAGTATCCCCAGAGTCCCCAGCTCAAGCCCTGCATGGCCCAGACCAAACACCTCCTGCACCACTCCCTGTGGAACTGGGAATGGGGGGTTTGGGGTGGCTGCAGCTCCCCCTTGCTCTGAAAGAGAAGCCAAGAGGACCCCAGAATCCCATGGGCTGTGCACAGGGTCCCTGTGGAACAGCATTTCAGGTTTTTAGTCAGTGGCTCCCTTCCTGGTTCCCTGAGGCAGAGGATGATCCATAAATTTCTCTCTCCCTTATTTCTCAGACAATCACAGACGAATGTCCTGTTCTTTTTGCCATCCTTCAGGGGCTGTGTTTTGCCCCTGGGAATTTCTCACTTTTCAGCAGACCAGGGATCATTTTCCAAAGTGGGAAACCTTGGGAACTGGGAGCCCTGGGAAGTCTCTGTTCTTGTGCCATTACTGAGCTCAGGACAAGGGAAGAACAGGTTTTTTAGCACTTACCACATTGAATGTTCTTCATGTACAGCTACATGCTCCTGCTGTTCCTCCCATCTCTGAAGTCTCCCTATTTTTGTTTCAGCCTCAGAGGATCCTGTGAGGGTATTTCACACATAAAAATGAAGATATCAAGATGACAAACCCAGCAGGTTGTGCACGGGGGTGAGGCAGTGGTGGCTGCTCCAGGGGATTTCTTCCACGTGCCCAACATAAAAACAATGGCATCACTTCATAATGGCTTGGAACTGCTGCTCTAACGAGGGAAAACTGTTTTTCTCTAGCCAGAGGTACACAATTGTCCTGGTCAGGCTGTGAGGTGTTATACTGTGTATTTGTCTATGGAGGCTGTGTCTGGGATTCCAGCAGGGAATGAGCCTCCTGTGTTTGGGAGCCCACTGTGGGTTGGGGCAGTTTGCACTCTGGGAGCCTCCTTCCCACTTTATTCCTTTGCAGATTTTCTCTGGTGTATTAAATGAAGGAGGGAGGCCTTGCTCTTATCAAGTTACCACGTGGAAGCAGATTACTGTTATTCATCATCTTATACCAATTAGGTATTGCATAATTTTTCCCTTTTCTTAGATGATTTATGTTTCTGTCCTCTGTGCCTCTCTCAATTATTTATCACCCCTTGTTTTAGCAGGCAAGGTCCCTGTGAAAACACAAGGCACTGGCTTAATTTCTCCTTCCAGCCAATCCTCCTCCCCCTCAGCTTCAGGATAATAGAAATCCATGGAGCTTTTCCATTTCCTGTCATCTGCAGTGTTTGCACAACCACTTCCCTATGCCTGCCACAACCAAAATTTCATTAGTGCAACTGGGAAGAGACTCAGCTCCAGTTTTGCCTCAAGGCTGTTTACAACTTCTTGTTTACCAGCTATGGAAAAAACTATTCCAGAGATCATTACTGAGGAGATTAGAAACTGCTGCCTCACAGCACAGTGTCAGAAACAGAGAGAAAAAACAAAATATGTATCCAAAATAACCATTATTTCTCCTCTTTTTAGTGTGATAAGGGACAGCCCTGTCATGGCATGACCAAGAACTTGTGCCTCAGATCATCAGAGACCCCTGGAAAAGCCAAACTCCAGCAAGTAAGGGAGGAAAGGCACCTCTGGGGACAG
This sequence comes from Molothrus ater, assembly GCF_012460135.2. NCBI lineage: Eukaryota > Metazoa > Chordata > Aves > Passeriformes > Icteridae > Molothrus > Molothrus ater. Next base: position 10,365,995 of record NC_050481.2, on the reverse strand, counting down.
CACAGGGACAGCTGGGCATGGGGACTGGGAATGTGGTGAGAGCCAAAAGCCACCTTCCCCTGGCCACAGTGTCTCCCTAAAGCAACTCCTTTGGGAGGCAGAAGATTATGGCAGAAAATTAGTGGGCAATAGTAATAATAATAATAATAGTAATAGTAATGTGGGGAAGAGCAGCAAAGGGAGCAACAGGAATGCTGCTTTTTAATGGTGAGAGCATCTCCTGGGATTTATAAAGCCCAGCTCCAGGTCTGGGATTAAAGGAGCAGTGTGAACTCGTGTTGTCAAATATCCGTGTTGGCATTCTGTCAGAGCTCTCCACCTTGAGCCCAGGTTGGGGTGCAAGAGCACCAGTGCTGCTTCCTTGAGGGATCAGGAAAATGGGCATTAAAGCATTTCTCACAAGGCTGACTCTGAGCTCTGGCTGGAGAAAGCATCTGGCTCATCAGATATCTCAATAAGATCACCTCCAATGATTTTGAAAGCATATTGAGTAAAAACTAATCAAGATAAATAAGCCTTTGTCTGTAAGGACATCCCCACAGAATGTACAACTATTCCTACACTTGTTCAAACCTACAAGCAGCTGATTTTGGGTGAGGGACTCCAGATTTTTGTCTCCCTGCCTTGCTGTGAAGGCATTTAATAAGTCTGTAAAATACAGACCCATTAAGACACTGCACTGCTGCTGATTTCTGAACAGGCACAAGAGAGCAGAACATGATGGGTTTTCACTGCTCTGCTTGTTCCAAACCTGAGGCACAGCAGAATAAATACTTTTTTTTTACTGCACTTACTTCTTGAGAGTAAAGCACTTGCAGAGGCTTTGCTGAGCTTTCATACAAGCTCATCAGGATTCAGATAACTTGTGCCTAAATTTAAATCCCATTTCTATTAAGGAATTTGAAGCATCTTGAAAGCACCTGTGCTCACACTTTAATTTCATGCCTGCTGCCACCAATTAATTTTGCCCCCTGCTTCTTTAGGCATCCTCATCTGGGAGACAAAATATATGTGGGAAAGAGTTTGAAATGCTGCCTCCAAGTCAAGTTAGCTGCTTGGAAATGAACCCAGCTCTCTTGAAGCTCAGCATGTTTCAGACACTGCATGGTCCTTCTTGATTGCAGCCTTGGAGTTGGGTAGCTTGTGAGCAGGGAATTAAATCATCCAGCTGCACACAAAACCATCTCATGTCCATGAAATGGGGCTGGATTTGGTTACTTGCAGGCAGAAGGCTTGTGCCACTTGAGAAAGCTTTAAT